>NC_135008.1:11602884-11923461 GCF_051020985.1 Nomia melanderi
AAAATTGAAATGCAGAGAGCGTTTACATAAAATAATGATTTTCTTCGATACCAACAACATAAACATAACTTGTTGCTAACACCAATTTCATTCATTAAACTAGTGAAATACTAATTAAAATCGGATACCGATTCATTGCTAACGAGGAAACCACACGAACTTTTTCCAGTAGCCAATACCTCGAATAGTAGAAATTTACAAAGCAGAGCGGAAGGGAATGAAGAAACTTCACTGGTTATAAAGATTATTTAGTTACAGATGTTTCAGCTATCGAGACCCGTATTATACAATAAAAGAATACTAGCGAACTTACGAAATAACGTTTCGTTTATATGTCCGCGATGTGACAGGTCGTCCTGGAATCGCGTCAAATCATCATATCTCTGACGCAGGAATCTCCCGGATCATGAACGTGTCACGGGTTACGAAATGCCTTATGCACATATTCGCGTCGCGGCGCGGCGTTGAAACAGGAGGAAGGCTCTCCCCGACTTTCACGGGAGCGCATCCTGCTGCATTTCGTAATGCCGATCGCGAGGTTCGTCTACGGGGTCGGCTCGGTTCGCGGCACCTACTCCGCGGTTAACCACAGGTGAGCCAGCATAATGCACACCGATTTCGTCACTCGTCGGGGCTCAAACGGTCGACAATAGAAACTCGTACAAAAGGTTACGCGCTCGTTAGATACTGGAACCATCGGTATCATTATGAAATGCGGATTATAGTAGCAGATATACTATCTGTATTTGTAATATGCTCGTAAGAAATAATACGTCTTTTTTATTTGTTTTATATAGACTAGTAATTTAGGTTTAGTAGTTTTTTATACAATTTTTATGGTTTTTAGTCATTTTTATTTTTTCCTAGTAATTTTGTAGCCATAAATACTTGTTAGGATGTTTAGAATAAAAAATACCATGGAAGAGGTGCTGGAACACAGTTCCACCGCGTTACATGACAAAAATAGCCCTGAATTAAGATACATGTTTAACATATTTATGGTTTATATTTATATATTTATTTAACAGTTACGATAAGGTACATGAAAGAAGAGTCGCTCGGTTGATGAAACAATCGAACATTTGAGACGGGCGATACTAGGTTTCTTGTCCTCAACGGCAAAAGTGCCTTGCCGGATAATACCTTGACTTCAACTGGAAAGGGTTAATGTACTTACCTACTGATTGCTTACAAGGAAATGAATATTTAAATCAGGGGTGTCCAACCTTTTAGCTACCCTGGGCCTGATTGGAAGAAGACAGGTTGTTATAGGCCGCGCATAAATTAATAGCATGTTTAACTTGTATTTGCAGTGTTGTTGTAAGAAGTATTTTCCATAAATTCCTCATTTTCCAAAAATGACACACCGAAAAATAATGACAAAAGTGAGTCAGCATAATGCACACCGATTTCGTCACTCGCCGGGGCTGAAACTGTCGACAATAGAAACTCGTACAAAAGGTTACGCGCGCGTTAGATACTGGAACCATCGGAATCGTTATGAAATGCGGGTTACAGCGTCGTGGCTGAAACAGGCCTAACCGTCAACCTACCCACGATCGTTTTTCTGAAAATATCGAGTGAACGATCGTCGCCCATTGTTTCGCAGCTGAAGTCTTCTCCGTTGCGAAAGTAATACGCCGCGAGAAGGCCGCGTTTCGTGCGCACCGCTGCGCTGTTCGCAATGGTAACGACATTACTCAAATGGCTGTGTTTGTACAGTGGCTAAGTATTTTACAGAAGCTGTCGCACCATCGATACTTTTATAGAATTCAACTTTCTTTCAGTAAACGTTTAATTTTCGAAATTTAATATTTTTAAAATATGTTTCGTCTCTTTACCCTGCAGGGACGATGCTGAATTCCTGGTCTTTTTTAAATTCATTTCAATTATTTTTTTCTGGTACAAATGTTACTATAATTTTTTGATGATTTAATCTTTTCTACGTGTTTTACAGATACTTTTGTTTCTAAAAGTGAAAATAGGTTATTGAAATTAATAGATTTTTCCTCATAAAGTGCCTTTGTAAAATCTAATGATCTTAATTTCAATTAACACTTTGCTATAGTTATTAATATTTTGTTATGTGTTATTCTTATAAAGATAATATGGCATTTGCGGTGCTATATCGGTTGAAATAAAATTTTAAACTTGATTAGACAAATGATGGGACCGTCTGTGTAGATACTGATTCAAAAATTTAAAAGTTTAAATAAAAGATGAATATGAGAAACCCTTTATTTCATACATGAATTTTATTAACATTGTTTTAAGATACTAATTTTGGTTGAACTACAGATATTTATGTAGAAGTGAAATAAAGGGACCATTAAATTAAAAAATGTTGAGTTATAAATATTCAAAGACAGCCTTAAATTGAAAACATAATGACAATTTTAAATCAAAGTTATTAAAAACAAAGTTAAGATAAAACAATTCATATTAAATTATCCATTAATAGATCAGTGCAATTTTATTCGTGCTCACCCAACCGATTTATGAGATACTCGATGCGATTAATTAATTGCAGTTCCAGTATGATCGTGCGATCGAGATTAGTGTCGCGAGCATAGACATTTTCTCAAGATTATTTTTTTTCTTAAAGCTGGAAACCGATAAACTGTAATTATGATCTACTATGATTAAACTTTCAAAGCATACAATGTTAATTAGAAGAAATATATAAACGTAAAATACATGAAGTTTGGAATTCAATCTTTTGATATATTCATCTCATATTGTTTACCATATTTTACATATGACAGACTGTAGATATTTATAAAAACTTATATTTACATATCATTGCTTATAGAAATTATTTATGAAAACCTTTTTCTGTACACAAAGATTGCATTATGTCTGTCATATTAAAAAGTTATAATAAATATTAAATAATAACAGATTAGTTCTTCGTTCGATAAAACATAGAAACGAGTTCGCGATGTTTAGTTTCATTTGAATATGTTATCCACTGTTAAAAACACAAACTATGACTTTGTTAGATTACCAACTTTTTTCCAGGGTTTCTTTCATTTCTGTGAACTCATTACGCATTGTTTGTATTATTTCCCGTACTAGTTCTTGTCCAATAAACTTTTCCTTTGAAGTTAGTAACTGACAAAGTCGGTAAGCACAGCTGGTTTGAACAGATTAGATAAACATTGTCAATATGTTCGCTACATCCAACTTATTTATGGACTATGCTAGTGGACGTTTTCTAAACAAAATCTGTGACACCATATACATTTTTGTAAAAAGCAAGTGGCATTATCTTTAAGAGTTTACTATTTTTAACCGACGAATCCAACGTCTCCTAACGTTATCATTGCACATAAAAAAATCCAATAAATCATTCTTCATTATAATGTAGCTATATCTGTTTCACATGTATATTTAAGAACATTATATTTATTATTATTTCTGTAAAACTGCAATAGTTTAATAGTTATTCTTTACTATAAAACATGCAACGTAAAACATATAATTTAATTGTACTTATTTAATAATCTGGGTGAAAAGAAAGATCTGTCAATTTTCTATGTTCGAAAAATTTTGTTAAAATATATATATATCAACTATGTTATACTATTGTATTTATAATATATACGATCATCATTTTGTCAGCACTCATCCTAAATTTCTTATGCACGGGTGTCTAGTATGTGCACGATATATCTTTCCTAATGTCACGTTAGATCTCCGTAAATCAACATCTCTAACTCTAATTAATTATGAAAGTGATCTTGTGAAATGCAAAATGGCTTCAAATATTGGAAAGCAGCAAACTGATCGTGAATGTGTTTGGCTGAAGCGCAAGAAAATCAATTTGGCCACCTAACAATAGCGGCAACCAGACCGATCGAATTACATGGTTCACTTTGAACAATAATTACGGCTAATTCTATTTGGAGGCGATGCTTCCTTTTATTTTTGTGACGCGACGCTACGGCTTCCCAAGCGTCGAAGACCAGCCACAAAATTTTACTTATTGTCCTGTCTCATAGAGCGCCGATGCGTTTCTAAATACACTAAAGCGGGCACACGCGCAAGGGTTGTCTAATTTTACCACTACCCCCGACCTGGATTACATAAATTATACGTCCCTCATAAATTCTACTTTTTACGATCCGCTGTTCTAAAAAGTGATCTTCACATGCTCCTTCCACCAGTCCGGGCAGGTTCCACCTTGTATCTGTGCCTTTTTTCTGGCTGTTAGAATGATTTGTTTCCTTGGAACATCGATCGAAGCAGTCGGCTCATTTTTATGCAGATGGAGAACCAATTTCAGTGGTGTTCACTTTCCTTAGGAAACACGAGGAACAATGATAATCAAATACGATTCTTTACATCAGTGGGCGACAAAAATTATTGAAACAATATGTATTTAGGGATGGAATAACTTTTATTATATGTGTATATGAATCCTCGATGAAAAAATTGTAATAACTTTCAAGATACTTATGTATTCTAGTGAAGCACTACTTTTGTTAAGTATTGTTTAAAAGCGTTTTCAAATGTTAATTCTGGATCATTAATTTTTTATTAAAATAAAAATCATGTCTATTATTTATATATTTTAATTTATTATACTGCTATGTAGTCTAATTTTTTTATCTCTTTTGTATCATTAATTTGAAACAGATGTGCCAAAATTTATGTTTCTTTTGTAATTTTGATATGATAATAAAAAAATGTTACCGAGAAGAATGAGTTTAGCTATGTAGAGTTAAACAGAATAATATCATTGTTTTATATACGTATCGTTAGAAGTGCTTGAATTTATATGTCGAAACCCAAAAAAATGATCGCTATATGATTTGGCACTGTGCGGTCATTTAAGAACACGTGACATTTGTTTTGCTGAGAGGACATGAAATGATTGAAATCTTTCAAGATATCTTCCGATCGATATCCCCTACTGCGGACAATGAGTTACTAATTTTTAACTGGCAAACTCTTGCCAAATATTCTGCAACGGCAGCTTCTTTTAAGGATTCTGCAGTGCAGAGAAATTAACACATCGTAACATTTCCTTCGTAGCTGACTGTCATTGTCACTTGTGATATTGGTAGGCTATAAATATTTTTCATACATTCAACGCGTAATAAGTTAAAGAAAAGTATAAATAATATGAATTTATGTACTTAAAATTATGTTTCGTTATTGTCAAATTTTTTCAAATGGTAGGTTGTGTGATACATTTGTAATATATTATATTATTAATGTAACAACAACACATAATTTGTATGCACTCTATTATATATTCATTAAATGCACTGATTACTTATTACATATTCAGTAAATTAAATAAAATCAAGTTATTGTCAAAATGTCATCAATTTTATTTACTTTTTATTTTGGAGTTAATCGCATCCATAAAAGAACGTATCCATTATTATACATACGTCTAAGTACTTTTGGAAACAAGCAAAAATATTTCGAAACATAAAATTATCCTTCGACTTAACGACATCGTCTAAATCAGGAATTCAGTCAACCCAAGAAAAAAGGACATATCGCGAAACAAGAAACTGAAAACACGAAATAAAATTTTCCTTGAAAGTTTAATATTCGGCAAAATCGCTGATGTCATTTATAATTTTGGAACATATTTCAAAGGAATAGAAAAACATGTTTACGATCGTGCAGAGGATAAATTACGCGAGCAGCCTCAGCCGAACAATCGTTTCGTGGTATAGCATTCATCGCGAAAGTTTTCGCGCGAAACGTTTCTATCGAGCGTTCTGCAATGCGGTCGATTCAAATGTCGGCGGCGAAAGGCGGGTTTTTCGAGTGTCTGGCCGTGACCCGCTTCGAATTACATAAGCGAGCCGGCTCTGACTCGGCCCCAAAGTCGACGTGGCCAACGGCGAGCGAGCGAGCGAGCGAACGGACGAACGAACGAATGAACCAACAGCACGGGGTGAACACCCAGACAAGGTCAGAGCCGCACAATCGAACCACCAGGTTGCACTTGCAGTGCAGCCTGCGAGATGCGCCTCTTCGACATCCTTTTCCCCTCGTCTGTATTTACAATCTGGTCCCTGGGAGCAACGTTGGTAATCTCGATTCCGAGAAACAGCGACCTTTCGAATTCACGAGAAATCGATTTAACTCTGACAGAACACGTTACCCAGAAACAGAAGGATGAATCTTCGTTTGTTCGGTAACTCGCTGAGAGGAGACGTTCTGAGAATGGACACGGTGTTTGATAATTTGTTAAGATCGTCAGAAATACGAAACCAGGAACAAATATGGTTGGGATCGAGTTTAACCCCTTGCCCTGTAGTAACGTGTCAGACTCGTGGCGACGATTTCAGACAGAATTTAATAAGCAGAAATATTACTCAATTTTTTGGAATTTAAATTGCATATTCTTCTCTTGTCAATTATTATATCTTAGAACAAAAATAGACATAGATGATGACAAAGTAGTTGTATTAATATGTGAGCAATAAATCATAGGGTAAGAAGTAAATATTGAGGTACTTTCAGTATTCACATTTTGTTTCGGGAAATACAAGAAACTATTAAGAAGAAATAATGTTTTATTAATTTTAATAGAATAGTTATACTGTGTAATTGGATTTGAAGTGAAATATTTGAACTGGATTGTTATAAAGAAATTGTAATGCAATGAATATTAGTATAATGGCATATTCTATTGGTATAGTTTTTTTCGTGATAGGATTTGTGATGATTTCAATGCAATTTGCTAAAAGCAATGTACTTTGATTGGTTGTTATAATAGATTCAATTAATCTGATCTGGTTCCATAAAGAGATCACTGTGAATACGACGAGTCATATAAATTCATCAGTAACGTTGTTTAAATGTAAATATAAAGTGTCAACGACCTTATCAGCTGATAAACAGTGCAGAATATTGTGCCAGTTCATCCCGTTTAAATAGCAACATATAGATATATGATCACCACATTTGAAGTCGTTTCCAATGAGATTTTCGTTATTACTACTATAAATATTACGATCTCCATCAACACTTCTGACATTAATTTTAAGCAATAGTAAAGGATAATTATTACCAAATTTGATTATCGAATAATTAACTAACCACTTATACATTGACTTAACGAGAATTATTTATAAACTAAATAGGCATCATACATCGCACAAAAAATCATAACTTAATCATAAGGTACGTATGATACATAATGAATTTTCAAATTCGATTTTCTCGAAAATGGAAAAAAGAAATTGTGTCCCATATCTTTTTCTTATTCTTCATTAGTTCAACTTCCAAGATAATGTTTGAGCAGGAAACCACTGAAATTCTATAAAGGTATTCACGAGTGAGTTTCTTTACGAAATCAAACAGTAATTGTTGAAAAAGCATTTTAACACCACTGAATTCGATTTATTCTATAATTTCCCATCACTGAGTACCTATTTATTTTCACCTAATACGTATATTCAAAACGTAATATTCATTTCGGGGAAAGCGACAAATTATTTTAATCTAGAGATTTCCTACGGGAATTCTAAAGAAATGCATATTAACGACATTAATTTCAAATTTCCGAATAGAAAGAAATCGTTCGAATGAAATTGTAACTGACACACTATCAGGTTCTTCTTTTACATAAACCGTTATAATCTGCCAGAAGTAGCTTACGTAAACATTGCTGTTTTCTATTTGAAATACTATCTTGCAGGATCATAAAATGAGCTTCCAGCGTCCGGAGAGGGGAATACTGTCGCGTTACAAAAATATGCCTAGCGGTGGATTCGATCGCACAATATTCTGGAGTCTGTATTTATAGAATAGGACTAAATGTTTTGACTGATATCAGCTCGAGTACTACAATCTGAAAATATCTGTCGTTACGTAAGCATAACAAGTCTGAATTATGTATATTGATCGAATAATTCTCTTAACGCACGTCTAACTACGATACAACTTACGGCCTCTTAAGATTATTAATTCCCCTGTCGGTGAAAGACTTAGTTACGACACTTTATGTTTGGTAGACTGGCGTACTATCCAGTAACTGCGTAATGCAACAAGAAAACTGTGAACTTTTACCTGAAAGAATATGATGAAGTAACCTCGTTGAAAGAAAAAGAAGACGCATTTAGAACGTTTACGGGATCACCGTCGTTACGGGGTAATCTGAATATCCCGTCGACTCGCAGGATGTAAGGTACCTGAAGCCAAATAAGTTCTGGGTGCAACAAAAACTTATGAATCATTGACTAAGCTTGTACATTTTCTAAACTGAAACTATTGGGGCTGAGCTACATCCTGACAGAACGTGGAAAAAACGTTTTCTGTATTGCATATTAATTAAAAACTGTCTTCTTAATTACTTTAATAATAAATTAAATTAGTTAATCTATTTTAATAGCTAAAGTTTTTCATGAGAACAATTTATTTTATTTTTAACGACAAATTTAATTTTTTATTTCAAAATTGAAAATATCATATACTCGTGTAATAAGATATTATTCTCCCTTTTCGACTTATTGTTAGTCTTTCATACAGTATCACTGTTCCCCGAATATATCTTCTTTTTTTTCTTTTGTTTTCTATAATGCTATAGCAGTTACGTTAATTATACTACCTAACATTTATTATATATATAATAAATGTCATTGAAAAAAGTATATTTATAATTTATCTACTTCACATTGTCGAGTTTTATGTACATTTTCTAAGGAATGTATGTACCACTCGTGAAAAAAAGTCAGGTGATTTTCAGCAATCATATACGATTAAATTGTCACATGTCTAATCAATTAGGCTCAATTAATTTTTTTATACGTCACAGTGATATTTCCAGTGGAACACGTAATTGAAACTGGTGAAGTTGACGTAAGGATTTACCCTGTGATTCTTTAATCGCGTAAGCTTACGTAATACGATCCAATTTAGCTCGAGTTCATTCGTTTCGTTTGTTCGTTCTCGTGCTATGCGCGTAGAGCAATTCTCCATTCGAACAATTACCAAGTAAACCAGCTAAGAAATCCGCAAACTCAGAACGACGAACGAAAGCGCGTCGATTGCCGATGTAAATTCAATTCGAACTTTATTACGTCAGAGATCCCAATACCGATCGATTTGTCGATTATATTATGAAGTTGCGGCACAGCTCTGCTTGCGAAACAGTAAAACGTTCTTAAAACATCTCATTTCTACAATAACTATCGCAATCTTCCGTTTTCCAGTAATTTTATCCAAGATATATTTGAGGTTTTACCTTTAAGACTTCACATACCTTCTTCAATGAATTTCCACGAAAATAGTTAAATAACTTTATATGAAAAATCAAACGGTTAACTGAAGAAAAATGATTAAACACAGAAAATAATTTTCAATTAAAACTTTAACACTAGATTTATCGTTTCAATGAAACTGACTGATTTCGATCGAATACTCGAAATGATTTAAAAAATATAAATAGTTTCATTTGAATATTGTAAGAAATGTTCGAAGAATCTGAAAATTATTTATTGTTACAATTTTTATGAGGATTAGTTGATTTGTAATTTCTATCCCATCAAAAATCGCAAATCCGCTTATTTCCAGAAACATCGGACACTCAAACGTTAACCTATCGGTTAGCGAGCGTTTTCCGACCGGTTGACGCACGAATACACTTATCTCCCAGCAATATCGGCTTGTTATATAAATTGAACTCTTTCCCACAATAGATTCTACCTTTTGAAATGCAATTCTACGGTTACAACACGAACACCGTATAGAACGGTGTATGTCGCAAAACTCGCTAAACGAGCGCGGTTACCTTTGTTCAGTCTAATATTCCTTTACAGAAGCCGTCCGCGGGCTTAAGTAATAACGCGCGTTAAGAGTAAGAAGTGCTACCTTTCCCTTAATTAAAATGTCGCCTTGCGATACGTCTAGTCATTGTTCCCAGCAGTGCTCGTGCACCCGTGGACATTGTATTTTATTAGACCGTGATGTTTCGTTTCCGGTAAGACGAGTGCTGATCGTTCCTTTCTATCGTAAACGTGTTCTACAGGCGTACGCTGTAGCGGCGATATCTGTTCCCGTCCGGTCTCGTTTCCTTTCTCCGTAAATCTACTTTTAGATCAACCGCCCTACGCGTATGCTGGATCTCTGGATTTGTCACCTCAACGAAACTGAATGAATCACATAATTTGTAGTATACGTAACCGGTCTACAAAGGTATATCAACGCTAAACGTGTCGCGACCGATCAAATGATTGGTTTTAAAATTTCATTTAAAATTCTGCGTTTTCTTTCGTTCATTTATGTACCTTCATATCAATTCCTATACTATCGGATTAATCAGTTTTTCAATGTTTTGGCTCTCCTTTCGATTCTGTTTTTACTAAGAAAAATGTATCGCCTAACTTGTTTACCTTTATTTTGTAACTAGTTATTTGACTGGTTATGGTAGGATTGGATACTGGAATACAAAGTGACGGTACGTTTGGTGTTAAAAACAATGTATTTGAAATGGAAATGGATATCTCAGATGAGTGTTGTTCGATTTTAATGGAATGTATACATATTATTTTTACATGTGCCCCGTGTGTCATATATATGGAAATTTTATATTTTCTAGTTAGTAAGTATAAAATTTCAGTAAAAAATATATCGATTTGAAATGCTTTTGTGGGCTAATGTAACTGATAAATGGATAGTTCGATTGTTCCTTCAATTGGAATAATCCATATTATTTTCTAAATAGTTCCTTGAAACATGTGAGAAAATGTAATTGACAGCATTTGTCTAAAAGTATGAAAAAAGTGAAAGAAAAATTATTATTTGGAACTGTTTAAAAGCTATAGGGTGAAAAATATGGTGGTCCTGTTAATTTTGATTTAACTTATTCTTTATGTATACCGGACGCGTGTCACGGTAATTTTTACGTAGTTTAAGTAACACTCATTTCGTAACTGGTATATCAGATATGAGCTACTTTCCAGGGACGTTTTAATATAATATAATGTAATCATTATTTCATAATTGTTAGGGATACGTTTTACTGTTTATGTAACTGGGATGAACGGCAAGCAATCGAATACCTTGCGTAAGTCACCGTGTCCATTTGAACATTTACTCAAGTCGTTGAGTCATCTAGATGTTCGATCGCAGTTTAATTTCTTACATGTTATATACCTGAGAAATCTGATTTTAGGTCAACTCCTCAATTTATACTGTCCTTGATTCGTCCCTGAGACGAACATTGTGAGAAAATAAAAATTGACAATCTAAAATCGACAGTTTTATATCTGTTACACCTTTTGGATGTAGACAATATAAAAATAATTAACCAGTAATTAATCAGTTATAGCTATAAGGACAACATGTTTATATTATAAATATATAAATTAAATATTTTATATTAAATATTCATGTTAAAATATTTATATTTATTATTATTATTACTTCACCTGATTCCTCATTAATGCATACACCTTCCAATTAGTTACAACAGCTAGTAAACCCGAATGCAAATCTAATCTTAACAACTTGTAGAAAGTTCATTTACAGATATCTCTAACCAATATACAGCTGGGAATTCACGCCATTAAAATATAGTTACTAACGATAATAATAACACTACTTATAATAATATTAATAATAACAAGTAGGGAAGAGAGGTAGAACGTTACACGATATTAAAACACCCCAGAATAAACAAATGACGACATTACCATACTATTTTCGTTCAAAAACCTACGCAAAATAAATACCACTGCATTTCACTGAGAACCGGCAAAAACTACACGCCTTAACCTTCATACCAATATACAATTAGGATGCAGCACAAACAGCGACGTTTTGACAACACTCTTATCAATACTAAGAAAATTTAAGTTATTTCAAGACACGAATCGAATGGAAAAATCCATTTCCTTTAAAATACCATTTTTCATTTTTTGTCAAGATCGTTCGTATTTTTTGTATGCTTATAAATTTCTTTCTGAACATATAAATAACATTATTGTGCACTCATTTATGCAAAACAACGTGACCTTGAAATGTCCTTGGACTTTAAAATTTGTTGATTAACATGGAATTCGTGTTGAGGAAGATTCCAAGTTGTATCATTTTTCAAGGTTAGGTTATAAATACAAGAAATTGTAGAAAATACATTGTGACGGATATCACAACAACAGGCGAACATAAAGAATGCAATAACATCACAGAAAACAATAGGCTACATCATCTTGGAATATAAACTCTTAGCGGACTACGAGAATAGGCGCAACATCAGTAAAATGATATAGGTATATTAGACGATCGTACCGCAAATACACACAAAAATGATTATAAAACATGACACACGAAACATAGCAAGACAATCCAATGTTTACCGATGAAAGCATGGCAAACAGTTTAAACGTTAATAGATGAAATAAATCAAATCACACATATCATTGACGTGGCCGTACCAAGTGATTATGATATTAAAGCCAAATATGCAGAAAAAATCAGTGAATACTCGATATTAGTTCAAGTAATTGAGAAAAGATCGAAACTAATAAGAAAATTCCTACAGTAACTGTATTAGTACAAACTTGGCGTAATCTATACGTATTAAGATCAATTAAAAACTCTGCATTGGAAGGTCTTAATAATAAAAACATTAAAAATCAAACACGTTCTATTGCAGCTACAACTACAAACAAATACATAGAAGTGCCGTTATACGCATAACACGTAACTAGAATAAAAGAAGTTTCATTAAATGGTAGCAGTGCCATGCATATTTATGAATAAGTAAAACGGTGTAAAGGCGATGCTCAGTTACATATGTATCTATGTCTCTGATCCAAAGTTTATAGACCCTTTCACGTCCATACATGAAATATTCAATTAACAGTTACAGATATTCTCACAAATACGAAACTTTAAAGTGAAATTAAAATTTCATACACATAAAAACTTCGCCACCTTTGATAGACAAAATGAGTTCATCGTCAAAGAAATTCCTGAAGATTGTCAAATTAATTTTATCCAATATCTTGGGTTACAGATTGAAATAATTTCAATTCATTGCACCGGTAAAAAGCACAGTAATGTTTCTCGTTCGACAACCTTAGAAATTTTCGATGAAAGTTATGAATTTACGTGTACGTAGGTGAGCTTTGATTCACTACTCGTACGGTTTGTTCAAACATTAAACGTCGGTTACATAACAGTCGCAGTGAGGTATTCGGGTTTATATACGTTCGCAATCGTCACGATGTAAAATAAGGGAACTTCGATTTACTGTACTAACCAGTTTTTCGCAGAATTGCAACCTAGTTGCACAAGATTACGTACTTTCTTGGTCGCTCGACCATACAGCCGCACGTAACGTTTCGCACGTTATTCTTCGGGAACGGTAAGGGTCGATTGATACACTCAAAATCGCGAACACTGATTTAAGAGCAATAATTGCGGCTACTTTCGTAATCCGTCTGCCAAGTATTAACATATTGTTAACCGGCCAGGTTGATCCATGTTTCTGGCTACTTTCGCAATTCAATTACGAAATATTCGAATTTAAATAACCGAATCACAATTAAAATACTATCAATGTCGAAATAAATTAAACACCTATCCTCCGACATAATAAACTCACTGTTTTCGCAATTTTACGCTTCGACAGCTGCTTAATCTAATAAGGAAAGAAAAACATTAGATTGTCCTAAAGTCTTGTAATAGTTTTTCGGGAATTTTTAAGACACATCTATTAAATTAAACCTTGTTAAGCTATACATTGACCATGTTGTTTGACAACATTCAACCATCTTTCAGTTTATTTATTTACAATATTTATTTGCTTGTTATAGTATAAGTATTATATTGAAAAAAAGAATACGACTTTTGGTCAACCTAATATACTTATGACTGATCAACAATATATTAAAAGATTGCATTAAACATGGATAAAATTTTGTTCAAACATGGAGTAAATAATAGCAATTTATTGTATTTGGAAATTATTTTTAAAAATCACCCTCTGAAATAGGTACGTAAATGTGAATATTTTTGGTCTAAGAAGAATCTCAACAAAATGTTGCTGAATATTTTAAAAGAACTATTATAGTAAGACCTTGTTAATGTAAATTAAATGACTAACCGAATATCGGTTCGAAACGAAATAATTCTTCAACAATTATTAAGTACTTATTAAAAAAGTCAGTGACCATAAAATTATAACGTTCGCATGACGAAGGACCAAGATAATAAATGATTAATTCTCGCGTAGACCATTTTTTTCGTACTGCAGTTGAAGCCGATGGAACGATGATATCATTATCGTTATCAGGATCGGCATGCGCAATATCAGCGTCGTTATGACTTCATTATCGATAACAAGGCAAACAGTTGAGGACTGTTCTCTAGTGCCAGACAGAACGCAGACAACAATGACGGAAATTGCTGTGCGTCCGTGCAGTTCGAATCGATTCTCGAACGGACGTCTCTTGAATTCACGATTAATTTGCGCGATGAAAATACCCACATATGCATGGAATGATTGGCAAATGGCAAAGAAACCGCTCGCTATCTCCATCCACCCACAACTCTTTGATCTTGTACAAGTATTGCATGAGAAAGTCGATACTACATCGAAGTTGTATCGTTTCAATAAGAAACTTTAATGCTAGAACTACCGAGCATTTAATACGATTGATACGTAATCCCTATAAAAATTGTAACAATAGATTATTTTCAACAAAAACAAAAAATCGGAATCAGTCATTTTGACTAGTATGGTAGTTGTAGCGTTAAGCCTGGTTAATTAACGTTACAACGGTTGTTTGGAGAACGATTTCTTATTGTACTTTCTGAAATCATGTATTCAATTAATTACCTATTCATTAGCGCCGAATATAATTTTATTCGAATAACACTTTATTCGTTATCCTCATTTGTAATCCATTAGTTGAATAACATTTTATTTAACTTTGTAACTACTAATTGCCAGTCTAACATTGCAGTGTTGATCGACCAAGGATTACGAAATGAATTCTCCCATTTACAGTCTGTTCAATTAACGCGTGTTTAGTTTGACTAATAGAAAAGTGTTAATATTTTAAGTTTTATGACTCATATATACATCTTTTAATTGTATTTACGACTACAATGCAATTGAATTAATAGACACAACAATGGCACACGTGTGCATTCATCAGTGCTCTAAGGATTACTCATTTGACATTCCATCTTGTACAATATGTCGATTATAACACTTGTCGATCAAGATCTCCTTATCGCATAGCAATGCTGATATTTTAAACCATCTTTATTGCAACATAAGAAAATCGTAATTCACGAAATTAAGATTAATTTATTAAATAAAATTTTATTCAATCGATTGAATTTACTAAACTGAAAATAAATAATTTTTGCATTAATATGAAATTAAAATTAAAATTAAACGTAATGTGAAATAAGACGATAAGTATTAAATAAGTATAACTACAGTATTGATTTATATTTGAATATATAAAATAAAATATCTTACTCTAATAACAATAAAACTCCAACTACCAAAGAGTAATAAAATAATCGATAAATAGTAGCATTTGAAATAATTTAACATAGAACGAATCCTTCTGAAGGAGTCGTAATAACTGTATTAATCGAACCATTCAATTTCGTAAAATCCGTGTTACCACACCAATCTAGATACAACTAACTAAAAAAATAGAATGTTTGCAATTTCACGGGATGGAGAGTTAGCAGCAGTGACCGTTGCCTAAGGAGACGTAACTGCACCATTTTCGTAACTGCATTATTACGAAGATAGGTATAGGCACCTATTCGTTGTGCAAGTGGCCACGAGGTTATTCGTTACGTCGCAGAACCCAAGCAAATAATCGTTCCTCGTGTGTTACTTTTCATTTCTGTATCCGGCCATACATAATCTAGACTAAGTCTCTTAATTGTACATAAAATCAATCCTGTTTAATAACCTAGTTCCATTTTTGCAAATTGAATAAAGAGTAAACTGATTAAGTGACTTTTCTATACAAGCATATGTTCATTAAGTTGTGTTGTACTCCTTTACTAGAAGTTTGCTCAATAATGTTGACCAGATTAAAAAATTATGATACTCTGTGACGTTGATGTAATAGCGACTAGTGATGATGGTATTAACAATAATAACAATTATAATCGTCATTTGGGTTTAGTAATGTGTATTATAAATGTATGAATTAATTTATTATGAATAGTTATATGTAGTCAGAATAAACCTTAGCTATCGTAACCAATGATTCCATAAAATAAAATTGAATTAGTCGACGACTTTACTGAAACATGTGAATAGTAGAAATGTATAAAATAATAAAAAAAAATTGAAGCCATGATCTAGTAGCTTTAATTCTAAAATTCTTAATACTAGATCAACTTAATGGAAAAGTAACGCAAATGTGAATGCAAAAAATTCATGATATCAAATAGATTAGCAATAAAATTAAAATTAAATTTTGTATCTAAATTTACAACTACTATCATTGTTATCCTAAATTGAGGTCGAACTCATAGCCATGTTCGTAAGCGAAGCTGATGTTATACAAGGTAGATTACCTAACTTACAGGGGACATCGCGCAATTGATATCCGCCAATTTTAATTAAACTTTGGATAGAGATAAAGATTTGAAACATATTTAACATATTCCTTTTCATACATATCATTTTTTTAATAACAATGGGATATACAATACATAGATGCTTTTGGTTCATTTAAAATTTTGATAATATTTATATCATTATATCACTCGAAGTGTAAAAATTAGTTAATATTTTTGAAAATTTAACAATTTATACTTTGATTTGATATTTCTTTTATATATTTCCCGAAAATCTGGTAAGTTGTATGTTAACTACATACCTAACGTTCTTTGTTCAAAATTATATTACAATTCTTATACATATAAAGCTATACGTATATAATTTATTTTCTGTATTTGTAAATAATTTGGCGAAAATTTAATACTCCGCTCAATAGTTCGTAATGTTTAATTAACAACAACCCTAAATAATGATGTAAATATTCATAGACAATAAAGTTATGTGGACTATACACGTACCGTCTAAATTTCTTTAACTTTACGTTTTCGTGTGAAGTTTGATTAAAATCATTACGTAGGTACCAATTACGTAATTTTGTTTAGTACCGAACTGTTGCAAAATTAACGGAACACGTTCATTGTCTAAATATTCGCTAACTGAAACGATTTGAATATCGAACAATAAGTTATTCAATAACTTCGTAGTTTAACACTAGGTTTGTAGAATCCTTCAATTTAACGGTTAATGAATTTTATAAATATTGTTTGGTATAAGTTTGTGTCAATTTTGATTGATGCAATTATACGAATACACATTCTAATTCTCTATTTTTGAAATGTAGAACAAATGTAGGTTTACAAACATTTGCATGAACTATCCGTTCCATGCGGATTCGTTTTATTTGAATGTAAGTCGCGTAAATAGACTCTGTCAGTACGAAAAAAAAACAAAATACTAGAAAGAAAAGCTGGTATAAGATTCAAGAATACATATTTCTTTTACATAGCTTAACGAAAATGTAATAATAACGGCATTTCAGAAAACAAAAGTAAATTTTATTCATTGTCACTAAATTCAGATCCTGTAAATTGATATTGTGTATAAACAGTACCGCGTAAGCAGTGGTATAATTTATCACCTAAAAAAGAGACTGGCGTATAAAAGTACTGTGTTAATGGAGAGGCAACTATAGTGCGAAGAAAACACTGATCGTCTGAAGAGACCGGAAGGAAAGAAATTGAACAATTTCTCGGTCAGTTAAAATAGTTATTATTGGTTTTCGTAACTAATTGGTCAATTTTCTTTCGTTCTCATCTTTCTATCGATGTACTATTCATCAACATGGTTACAGGTAACCGGTCAAAATTATAAACAACGCACAGTTCTGTTACTACTATACAGCGAAACATCTCGCTGGTAACGCAGAGTACCTAAATCGTAATCACAAATGACTACGATCATTCTAGGAATTCAAAGATTCAGCAAGAAAGCAGCGAAAGAAACGAAGATCAAAGCGTTCAAGCGTCATCTTGATGAAATCATGGCAATCTAAGTTTATTTCTTCACTTTTGGAAAACAGGTTACATAACGACCATTACGTAACACTTACGATCTATAGTATTACATAAATAATGTGTTTAATGTACGGAGCAACGTGCCCAAGAAATTCATGAACGTTCTTCTGGGGTTGAGGAACAGTTCTGTTGAATTTTCGTTGAAACTTGTAAAGTGACACGCGAAGTCTTGGCACCGAAAGTCGTAAGACAGTCGCTGGTGTCGTCCGGTGACTATTGAACGAGAATATTCCTATTGTTCCAAAAGACCAGTGACATAAAATATTGTACGAACACGAGCACCATGATATTGTCGCAAACAAAAGGCGATGTAGATGAATTTCTGGCGGACGGTGGCTGGTTCTGATATTAGAAATTCGAAATATAAATTTATTTGATCCAGGAATATATGTTCAGCGTGAATTTAGTTCGGTTTATTGTAATAAGTTATTGATTTCCGGATATTTGTTATTTTTATATGGCGAGGCGATCTGTCATCTTGTTGATCACGTTTGCAATCAGTATTCTGTTTAAAATACATTATTTGTTCCAGCTCGTATGTTCCTAAAAAATAATTCGAGATCAAAGAACAAAATTCAAATACCTAGAATTAAGAAAAATACGAATCATAATTAGAGGATAGAATATTGAGTAGCTGGAATAAATAGGGATTTTAGTAAAATACAAATAATAATTTATAACGAACATTTGTGTCTATTTTGTAAAATATTCTTTATTTTACAACGTTCGTCTGAATAGAATTTTAGTGGTAGACATTAATTGAGATTAGTCGAAATGGTATGAAATTATCTTAGGCAGAGAATGAAGGTATGTATGTGTATCCAGATAAGAGAGAAGAAAGGAAATGTGCTTCCATTGTTTTACGTAGTGTTATCTTTTACGCGACCACAATAAAGCGTTGGCAAAAGTGTAGAATAAAGAAGCAACATATACAGGGAAATGAAACAAAGAGAATGAATCACATCTGCTCCAGAGTGTAAAAACTGCAGAAAAATACATAAGAAATAAACCGCCAACAATCCAATATGATTCATCGAGAGACATTAAATCTGTTGATAAACATAGCACGATAAGTAGAATCAATATCTTTAAATATTGAAAATATCTATGACACGATTATAATTAATACAACCTTGGCTGTTATAAAACATTTAGTCCCCGACACAGTTTTTTTTTATCTACTTCTAAATGTCTCCTCCGTTAAACGCCGCGCACGACTTCGAAATTTATAGGTTCCTGACTTTTCTTAGTAGAATACTGAAACGTTACATAATCAACTCCTTTGACACCCAGAAAATTTAAAAAATACAATTGAGAAAGGTTATAATCAACAAAAAACATTAGTACAATCGAAACAATGTTACCTGGATTACGGAAATTAAGACAGTTCATAAAACAAATTCCGAACTGCATACTTAATCTCGATACTCTATGATGATACAGTACATCATTCCTAGCGCGCGTAACTCGACCGATTATTCCATCTTCCCGGGACACTATATTTTTCATTCATGCACGATAATCGAAGTTCGATAGATTGCGCGTAAAAATAAACACCTATCTCCTCGTTATCGCAATCGAGTGAAAAATATTCAATGTTCCGTTGGACTGTCCGGTTGCATCACCTTGTTGTCAGAGGAATACCGACCGATCTCTTCTATCAGCCGAATTGAACATTGAGAGGAACCACGCGAAGAAAATTTTGGAAATTCAAGCTGGCTTAGACAGAAACCACGTGGTGCGCCGACGGAGAGGTAAGAGAAGAAGAAAGAGGATTCCGTTGAACACAATCTCTGATTACATAAACTGTGCTCTGATTCTCGAGCACATAGGCCCGTACCGGCGAATGGCAACTTCTATCTACGCCGCGCGCGCCCGTATCGGCTCCCTAGCGGCGTTACATGTAATACGTGGCTTACTCACGTGCGTGAGGCGCACGCGTGCGACCGAGTAGTGTTATGTAAAGTTCAGGCCAGTGTTGAGCATAGACGCGCACGTGGTCGGCCAGGGAAACGGCGAACGGCGAACGGCGTGCGACGCTAGCACGTGTTTAACCCTGGCTGAAGGAAGCGCGAATTTTCTAACATTTATCGCCATGCCCAAAGAATCCAAGTCATCCTCCTGGCAGTTCACTGCCAAACGATGCAGCTAGCGCATGCAACGAGTCATCGCCGGTACTATGCCAGAAAATCAGATTTCTTTTAATATCATATAGGTATTCGCGTATACTGATCCATTACTAGTACTGAAAGTATTTAGGATTGATCTGTTTATAATGGAGATGTTATATTTGCAGGGTAATAGAGGTATCCATATCTGAGGTATCCATTTGTATTGCGAATACATCGGTTTTAAATACTTTTGTGAATTAGTTTGCGTCGTTGAATGTTATCGAATTTTGTTAACAAATTTGATTTGTTAAAAGGGGACAATATGCAGTTAGACCTCTTTAATTTGAAAACCTCTGAAACTTTTTCTGCAAAATTTTTTTCTTCCTTTCCACTTCGCTGCAAAAATTTGCAAATATAAGAACTGTATAATTTGGCACGAAATATTTCCTAGATATTTAATATGTATTTTAGCTCTGCAGCTCAATTTCAAAAGAACAACAAGAATTCATATTTATATATAAATCGATATCTTTGAGGAAACTTATAAGTCAAGTTTTCATTTGTTAAATCTCTTTTACTCAACAATTCGGTAAAACGAAGCCTCTATAACTTGAAGATCTTATATCTTCCCCTGCGATTTGACTGTAATTACACGTAGGAAACTAAAATGTGAAAAATTATGGAATTACGACGTTGGTATGAAGTTGTAATAAATTCAGAAAATTTTAACGAATAAAGTGATGTCGAGTTGAAACGAGAAAACAAACAAGTGAATAGATTAATAACGATTTGAACAGTAATGATTTAAAATGAAAAGAGCAATGAAACATAATACTGGTATCTAGAAAAACATAGTATTGAATAAAGTACATAGAATAGTTAAATTTTAAAGATTATTTGCTGATTAGTACAATTCTTGGTACAGAAATAAGTTGAAAATGTAAAAGAATGCATCTATTACTTTGTAAATCGAAGTTGAAGGTTTTCTAAATACGTATGTAATTTAATATGATATAACTAGGAGATCCATATATTACTTGTTGTTTTAATTTATACAGCTACAAACATCAATAATCTAACACTATTGCATCAGATAAAGATTCGGAGTCGCCTTTACCAAACATACAGACCCGTATGAAAAAGTATGATCTTATGTTTTCTATTTACTTTTACATAAGAAATAATTCCATATCTGGTTGAATTAATCGCTTCCAGTTACACCTTGTGCAATCACATGAAATCATGTAGAGTTCTAAGCAATCTTGTTATTTTGTAGAATTATGCTAAGATAATTGTAGTTTGAACGAACTAGAATATTCTAGAGGAAACGAGCGATAAACTTAAAGGTTTACCTCGAAATTCTTTCTTCGGAATCTGATTTCGAAACAACGTATGTATTAGCACAAGTGAAATTCTTGTTTCGATTAATGCCCATTGACAGAGAAAACAAAACAAGCATTGTAAGACATGTTTAAATTCGCGATGTAACACAAGCAACTTCGTATAAACAGTGAACCACAATTATATAATGATGAATCAATTAACACAGATTATTGCACTAACATCGTTACACGGTGTTCGTGATGCGAGCAGCTATCTATCTCGCCGCATTGCGAGGCCAATATCGAAGTATCACTTCCGAGAAAGCAGCTGAAAGCTCAATAATGTTCGTCTTCAACGAAACCATTTAATGAGTATTCCACTTCCACGTTGGGAAATTCGTAACGTAACATGCTTACCTTCTTTAGTCATCACATAAATATTTACCACTTCAGTCATTACGCCTCTGAAAGAGCAGCCGTAATTTTATTTTTCATTGAAGACAACGCGAACAATTCAATGCAGAACCGCATGCCTGACACATACGCAAAAACTGAGACATTTATATAAGAGATTATTCGCGGCATAGTCGTCAATGTGTATTTCTGACTATTTGATTGCGTTATAATTTCTCCTGTACGTAACAGTATAAAGAATTCAGATGATTTATTCATGCGTTTGTGCTCGCGATTCGTGCGACGTTTTATTTAATATTAATTAATTGAACATCAGATTTTATATACACCTCTTACGACGGATCGCATCAGGAGACATTGGGCAAAATAATAAATTCTTTAAAATGATTGGAATAAGCGTAAGTATTTCTCAAAATTAATCATCACAGGTTACCAAGCTTCGACATTGACGTTGAACTTGCATAACGGTGTTGTTAGTTTTATGTAGCATTAATCGGAATTTTAGAGACGCACATGTTCCTACAGAAATATCATTCGAGCGCAACTTATAATTAGACAGCTCGGCTGTTTCGTAAACTGACTTCGTATCCTTGATAATTAATTACTTGGCGAACGAAAGTTACATACGATTTTGGCCTCAAATCACACAACCTTTGCAGTCATTGATTGTTGATATTTGATTGTCTTTTTTAAAAAAACATTTCGGTCACGTCGTACGTGTATTCTTGTTTTTCTAGTCGTGCCGAAAACGAAGCGATAACACTCGCCACATTCAAAATTGTCAGTGATTAAAGCTTCGTGAAACGTGCTGACCCCGACCAAAGCGTTTGATCCACACGTAACCATCTTTACGTTACGTTAATTTTCATTGGAAATAATAGTTACTTAGAAGTAAACGATTACGCGCGTGAGTGTTGTCACGTACACTGACTATTCAGTGATGTTTATGATATTTTTGTGCTGCTCTTCACAAACGCAACGGGATCGTGGCAAAATCGTGAGCACAACTCAATCGGGGTCAAGTATATTTGCATAATTGACTACATCATCATAAAGTAACCAATTTTAGTAAACATCGTTTCGTTTATAATAAACCTTGACTTCATCAATTTGCCCCTCACTAGATAAACAACATTGCAGACTAGTCTAACCTATTGCATTCTATTACAATTTCCTCCAAGTGTTACTACCCTTATCCAAACTACCTTTCCCATTCTTTCATAGTTCTTTCTCTTCTCACCTTTAAACTGATATTACGAGAAAAACCTCGAGGGCAGCAGTTTACATCGTATCGATTAAATGTATAGAAATCTCGATGTTCGAACGCTGAGACTTGCCCCACGTGCGAGCATTTTAATTCGACACCTGGCCATCGTCAGCCAATACCGCGGGCTTCCCATCGGGTGCGACACAATTATATAAGGTGTAAATTCTAACTGAAATATTACATAAGCCGTGTGTTGATTCTACGGGCCGCCGAACGATCGGTACTCCTAGCAAAACGAATTGTTTACCGTGCCGAGAATAAAACTTGGTGGCGTCGACTCGACTCAATTACGCCTGAAAACTCGTGAACGCGTGGACGGAGAAGCGGAGGGACGCGACGAGCCGTCCTATCGCCGTGTCTGAAAGCCCAACACCCGTTGTGACTCTGTTAATTCACGCTCATTCATTACATAAAGGTTCCCGGTGTTTACCGAGCGGCCGCTTTTATTTTTAATCGTGAACGTTTTATCCTCGACGACTCGATCTGCGATCCCCTCCACTGTTTGTGTTTAGAAACATAGCGTTTATCCTCGTATATATAGAGTACGTCTGAATGACATGTCAAGTGAGTGAAACTGATTCCCTGTTAAGAAATAAGATAAGTATATGGAATAAAATAATCTTGTCACATCGTTAATTTTAAAAAAATCGAATTTGAGAATACACTATGGTGCATATGCGCTTACGACTAGAACCGGATTTTCCTAATGATGTACCAATGTCTATGTGGTTTATATGTAAATAATACTTACATTGAAGATATCTGTTTTCGTTTCATTTAACAATGAAAATATAAAAGGTTTCGTAGAGTCGAGGGATGAATGTAATTCTCTATGTAGTCACTGTTTTATGCACGTAGAAACTTTAACAAGTTAACTTAAAAGATTTTGGGAAGACGGAACTTTAACAAAGTATAGATCACGAAAATAATCCTTCAGAACATAATAGTTAGAAATATGATAAATGATCGTATCAAGCTTCATTCATTGATATTTAATATATCATTATTATCGATTTGTAGAGTATCTGCCAAAGGAAAAAATGTTTAAATTTTTAAATGTAAGTTGCAATTAAAGAACAGTATTTCTTAAAATATTTGTTATGGAAAGTCATTTTCGGTAATAATGCTATTCTCAAAAATTTGATCTGCATAAAGATCCGCAGTCTATTAGTAAGTAATTAACAATGTCGATTAAATAAATATTCGCAAGTAAATTATAATAAAAATGATCACGATGTCGGGTAGAGTGTCAAATAATTCCAGCAGCGGAGCGTTATAGTTGGTTGCCAGCAATTTTATAACGGATGCCTTCCCATAGTTGATCTAATAAGGTTCGCTGGTGATGGATCGACTAGCGGACGAGACTTTATGTAACACCTCCAAACATAGTTCTCCAGTGAGGTGACTGCTAGCCGCATTTTTACCAAGTGTCGCAACCTCGTCCCGAAAGTCTCGACTCCGCGGAGACAGCTCTCTCAACCCGCATGCCCCGCGAACCATCGACGAATCTAGTTACCAGCTACGGTATTCCATAAATTGCCACGACGATCGGATCTCAACTGAGTAAGTACACGTAAGGCACAATTGTGAAATCTGATGGCCCAGTTCGTGTTTCGCGCGGTTATGTCAGGTGGTATCGGTAGAAAAAAAGGTGGAGAACGCACCTACTTACGTGTTACCACTCGCTGCTTCTCATTAAACGAACTTCTAAAGGTGGAGATGTACTAGCACGCAATTTGGAACACTTTTTTCCAGCGACTTACAGAAGTGTTTACACTGCTATTTCATATTATTTTATTCTATTCTTCTTTATTATTTATATTATTATTTTTATTGTTATATTCTTCTTTATTAGTAATTATGACTGTCACAGGTGAGTTGAATTTACCGCTAGCAATCTCAGGTGCATTTTCGGAGCAAAAATCGATGGGAAGGTGTTAAAAAATGAAAATCCAAAGCAATTTTTAAAAATTTTCACTGTTACAAAAGCTGAAGAAAGTTTCAAAATAAGTACCACCTGGGTGTGCAGTTGCGAAAACAGAGTTAATCATTGGGTTATTTTTTTGCGTGCGTCACGCGATGAAGCTCGTCGTTTTGAGACGGAGAAGGAAAACGCGAGACTGAAAGCAAGGGAGCGTTAATTAGAGGTACATTTCTCGTTATGGAATACAGTAAATGGGCTCATTAGCGATGATTCTGTGAACAAAATAAACTTGTATTAGATGCCATTTAAAACCGCAGACTTGACGATTATTTACTTGCAATAATACTACAATTAAATTCTCCATTCAGAAATCTACTTCTGGAGATAGCTCCAAGAATATCCCTTCGATATTCAACAAGTGGACATTCATAGTTCATTTTATATACCAATAGATTAATATAAAATTATTTCAATTTCAGAATTTTCTCGAGAATTTAAATTCGAGATTGTGGTTATATAAACCATAAATGAAGAATCTTATTGTTATAAATCAATTTTTATACGATTTCTGTAATTAAGAATCTAGTGTTGTGTTGTGTTGCATGTTATTAAGATATTATCATTACTATTATAGTTAAGTTAGATATTACAACTAAAACCCATCTAAAAGTATAGAACAGTAAAAGTGACACATTCAATTTATTATAAAAATTTCGGACAGTATATTGTAATATCTTTCTTATAATTTAATATTTTAGACAGGCGGCTTTATAACGTCAGTAATAATATAAATAATAAAAATACGTGTGCCTGCTGATCTGTCTAGTGATCGTGGCGCTAATACATCTTTCTTTAACATTCACAGTGTTTGAAAGAATGTTAACGGCGACCTATTGTGAAAAACGTTAATGATTGACGGTTGAAAAGTTTTCGCAACAGCGGATTGCGTTTTTCCTCATGTTTCGTGACACGACCCGTGTGTCGTATCCGCGAAAGCGAGCAGGGCAGATCGAGTGACGTAATCATAGATTCGCCCTTGCGTGGCAGGCACGGCGCGGTGTCTACGAGCACGGGCTGCGATTTCTGGCAGGAGAGTCGCATTCTCCCCGTGGCTCGCGTCGCATAATAAAATTCGTCGTCCTTCTCGAATTGTCTGCGAAAGAATCGGGCACGCCGGACGCGGGTGTCTGCAGTGCGTAAACCATTTACGTAACTCCAAGATACGCCGTATTTCGATGATTAACAATTTGTTTTGTGATCAGCAAAGGTGACTCTTCGTACGGGACAAATACCTTACGTAAGCCCCCAGATAAATGCGTACATGCAAGCGAGAGATTAAGCGTTCCGTTTTCTTGAATTTTTGCGCCGCTTTTCGCCGGTCGAAAATGGACCGCGGGATTCGTGACCATACACGGAGGAAATTCGAGAAAACGGAGGAAACACACGTTGTAACACGACTTCTCGACGCAAGGTCTATCTTCAAAATATCAATGACGGGATTTGAATGTAAAGGTGGCTCGCATGAATTATTTATCCATTCGCCGCGCTTATTAATTTATTCGTTTACCGAAAACGAGTTTAAACTAATAGTTTGAATCGGACTTTTGTCGTTTAGGTATTCGGTGAAAACAGACGAGAGCTAAAAATAATAAGTTTTTAGCATATCTTTACTTCGTATTGCTAATTAATTCGTGCTTGTGAATTACGTAATGTTGCATAACGAAGTTTCATCGGATGGATGCGATTTTTTATGTAGAAATGGAGAACTGAGATTACTAGGTTGATCTAAAAAATAAGAAGAGAATGAAAAATAACTTCATACAAGAATGATTTATTTTTGAATATTTGTATGTACGATTGATATAATTATAAATAGAATTTTGTGAAAAACAATATTTATGTAATTTTATCTTTAATATATATATAAAATAATGTATTAACAATGAAAACATTAGAAGATTTTAATGATATGATCAAAGTATAAATTCCAAGATAGTATTGTTATTTTTTAATTTAATAATGCATTCAATATTCAAAAGCTGTGAATTGTGATGTCAATGTAATAATATCTAACGGCAATTCATTTTTGGAAATTGCGGAAAAAAGTAAATCAATTTTAATTGTTGCAAATTTACATCGATCTGCTATTGCAAGGAACGTGGCTAGTGATATGACTAAAAGGAAAGGACGCAAAGGAATGAACTCAATTAAGGTTAGTAAGCTGCGATGACGAATTTTTACTGCAGAAAATTGAGGGTTTCTTCATTCTGGCGTGTCACGTTGGTTAGCCCTAGCTTTCATGAGTGTACGAAATGTGGGTAATGTATGAGAGCTGGATTCATTAGGCGGAATTACACTTGTAAGTTACAACCAGAGTTAAAAGGTTAGAGCATTCTTCATTCATTTTAGTTAGACAAACTGCGAAGAAAGATGACGTAATAGAAGTACCTACTGTTTGCATTAATGTTAATCGAAGTAAAAGCTAGACGTTTTTACATATGAATCATCGTATCTGACGCACTGAAATGGCTTAATTTTAAAGTAAAATCGGTATACGTCTAAAATTAAACGATCAGTTTGTTGCTTAATCGAGAGTTAATCATCGCCAACTTTCCACCAAAACGAAGGTGAAGGTGACCAGACAAAAACATCACACTACGATGTTTGTCTATCTTTTTGCAGCTAATAAAACGTGTGAAAAATTGAGATAAATATAGTAGTAATTTCAACATTGTCATACTTATCGAATAACATATTTTGTCAGAAGTAATAACTATCTGCTGCTAATTGATCAATTTATTAAATTCACAGTTGATGTTCAAAAATGATTTTATTATCAATTTAATCAGTAACAAATAAAAGGACGTCGCAATAATTTCTGAGAACGCGACAATTAACATTTGTCGTTCATATTAGTCGATTGTTGATATTTATTTAACACGTATAGAGCCACGACACCTTCTTCTAAAAAAGTTTAAGTACACGCAAACAGAGTTATGCAATTAGATAGACGGGTAACATGGCAGATTGTACGCTCGTTAATTGCAGCGTTCACTAACTCCTCTAGATACTCTTTTAGATACTGTTTCACAGTGACCAGGTGTCACCCTGGCTGCTTCATATCGGGTAATAAAATTAGTGTCATCAGCTCTAACCGACAATGAAATATTATCACGTTCAATGAATGGACCCGGCTGTGATTTAACCTGCTGTCTGATCATTTTCTTTGTCGCTGAATTCATTGTATTAATAAATCAACTGCCTCGAATAATGGGATTAAGATATTTCCTTATATATTACGTTGAATGTTAAATATTTCCGTCTAAAAGATCACGAAGTTGTTTATTTACAAAATACCTTTTTTAAAACGTTGAGTATTAAATATTGCAGAACTGTTTAAGAAAATTAAAAAATCAATGTTAATTATATGTTATATATTTCTACCTTTCGTGGTCTAAATCTTTTTTTTCATAGCTCGTAATGAAAATAGTTTCACGTTCTCATTAGACTTTTAAATGAAGTACGATAAATTAATTTACATTTACCTAATATTTAAGGTTATTATAAAGCACCGAATGAATTTTGTCCGACTTTTTTTCTTCTACTATTTTTATGTAAGGTTATAATGAAATTCAGTATACATTCATACTTATTAATCAGTTTTCTGAGCAATTGTGAGTAATTGTAAAATCAAGGATTCATATCAAATTTTAAACATTATTAAGATAATACATTTAATCTTAATATAATATCATGTTCTGAAACAAGATGTATCGTATGGTATAACAATTACCTACATGACATTTCACTTACAAGGACTGCAAACCTCTCTCAATCGCATTCTTCGATGCAATCGCATGTAATACATCGAGTGATCAAATTTTTTCTTGTCACGATAAAATCAGTGTCAACACACGCCTACTTACGTATCAGATGATTAATTTCTTTATTACTTTCTACATTGTTTTATTACAAGAGTTACGCGTTGTTGGAAAATCTGTTTTCGTACCACAATATCTACGTAGGCGGTATCTTCCGTCTGTTTAGTACTCCTCAGCGGTTTAATTCTTCTACGTTTCTTCATCAAATGTAATAAAGGCATATATTTTAAGAATTAGACACTTATTATCTGCGTACGAGTTGATGAATTACTATCTTTTTGAAATTTGAACCATTTTACTTTTCTTAAGTATCTATTAAAACGTTAAGATATAAAAATAATTAAAAAAAATTTTTTTCTAAATGAGACTTGATGTGTATGAAAATTAAATTAATTGCGCGTGAAATCAAATTATATTGTTCATATATAAAATACATTTCCTCGTATTACAACGAGTGCAACAACTATGCATGTTTATGTATAAATCAATATAACAAGTACAACCTAGAAACATAGCAGAACTTTCTACTTAATGTTAGTACATACCTTCTTCTTTCATAACAATTATAACATCATTTCCATACGCCATACTGATGGTTTCAGTCAGTATCTTTATTTTAACTTTTTAAGTAACTGAAAAGTAAATATATGGGATTTCAACATTGTAAATCATGCATGAAAAAACTACGGTAAATCGAAATTTTGAGCGATCAGTCAGACCGACTGTAGTACCTAACCATCTGCGTTTGATGAGTATCTGCGTCATCTTAAAACTCTAACTGATGCTACCTTTTTTAGCGATGGACTATTTATTTATTTAAATAAACGTGTAATTCTTCTTCATTTCGCTTTAGTTTTTCGTTAGAATATATTATAAGTGCATTTGGCTTGCATTCGGCGAGTATACATTTCATTATTTGACTTTATTGCGCGCAGAATAAGGGATTTTTTAAAACTAAATTCCATACTTAACGGGTCAAGGGTTAATGATTACTATGTACTGTGAGTTATAACAAAATAACAAAGATCAAAGAGCGCGCACAACGAAGCTCTATATCATCTCCAATAAGGTGTCATTTACCAGAAAATGTCCGTTTATAGACAACGGTGTGCAGGACGAAAACATACCGTCAACACCGTGAGTATGCGTACCACGCGGGTGTGCGTGCAAGAGTGCATCGACTGCATCACGCAAACGTAGACGGCGGGCGAATGCGTTTTGAGTGCGTCTGCGTGGACTGTCCGTGCACACCAGTTCACGCGCGGCATACACCGTAGGGAGCAGCGCACGCAGGCCTGTCTCGCTGCCGGGTAAAGCGGAATACCACGGCGTAGACCAAGTAACGTTACTGCTCATGCTCAGTAAGATTCCTAGAGCCCGGAGAGTCGAGGCTCGCCCGTGGAATAATTGATCCAATCGAAACTCGGCTCGCTCCCGCCACGTTTTGTGCACTGACGCGACACTCTTTATGTAAGCTACCCGCGTAAGATCGCGCATCTCGCTGCTTTATCCGCGAGTACACGACAATCCAACCAGTGTGCACCGTGCCGTGATCCACGGGAAAAACGAACCGCGCCTCTCCGATCGTCCGAGGAACACGGGCCCGCCTATGATCGAGATAACGACGAGTAACAACAAGTGTCCTGGTTAAACGATTCGCCCCACCTCTGTTCTCTCTCTCTCTTGGCACGCGCCAACCTGTTTACCGTAATTTTCGTGGAACTTTACGTGCAAGCTTCCCGACGTTGCTTCATTTTTATTTCAAGGCTGGCCAGGCTCCTGGTTACCCTGTGGAAGCGCGGGTAGTTTACAGCAGAAAGGACGCGCGGACGGCCGACGCCGTTCGATACCAACGACCACCGACGGAACGCGTTTCACCAGAGCCTGTTGATATTGAGGGAGGGCTATGTTACCCTTAACATGAAATCAGCTTTTATAGAGCAACCATATATAGACGTAACGTAAGCAGATTCGTCAAATGATTATCGAACCCCCATTGATCCTGAGGAAATAACGTTTTTCTTAATCCCGGAGAAAGCAATGGTCTGGATGATAAATGTATTCCTACGACAAAAATTCGATTGGATCCTATGACGTAACAAAGGAAAAATTCATTTGGAAAGGAGCATTTCAGCAAAGCCGGAGTTGGAGTCGAAGATGTCCTGTCGGAAAAGGATTTACATGGTGGCAGAATGACGCCTCGGTTAACGGTCTGTAGTGGGGGTGTGGCCCGACACCGTCGCGAACGCCTACGCAGAACGTAGAACCGTTGGGTACGGCACGAGCCGAGCGAGCGAGCGAGCGAGCAAGCAAGCGTGCCGCGCTATCACGAAATAGTTGGCGAGGTGGACGCAGCGAGGAGTCGAAGGTGTATGAACCGCCGAGTGGCGCTGCCGTCGTTCGTTGGCTCGCTACCACGGTTGCACCGACGCGACGCTGTCGCCGTCGCCACCACCATCGCGACCACTACCCCTCTCGCTGGCTGCTTGGTTTACGATTCTGACAGTGGCCCAAGCGAGCGGTGACAAGCGGACCAACAGTCGTCAGTGCGCCGTCGTGCTGTGCGTGTTGTCTGCGTATCGTTTCCCTCGAACGCTTCGACCGCGTGGCCGGCCAACTGTCAAACGTGTTCTGCGAGTCGATTTACCGTGCCAGGGAAACAAGTTACGTTACCATCGCGAGTGTCTAGAAATCCTGGTAATTATAAATCCCCTCGCGATGCAGTGAAGTCTTTCTTTTCTAAAGGGGACTTAATTCACGAAGGAAATACGGGATCGATACGTAATACAGTAGCCGGTGCGACATTGTTTATGTTTGTATATGAAAAGGTGTGGTTGTCGGAGTAAGTTAATGAAATAAAATGTGCTCTATTTCGGTGAGACCGTCCAGCGGGTTTTGCCGCGCGGTTTACCCTACGATCGACACGCGCACGTGAACCATTGGCGTCGACGCCATCGACGACGCGCCGCCGAGGGATTAGGAGGTAGGATAGCTTCGGTAGGAAGGTTCCTCGAGGAAGCGTTCACTAGAAGAAATGACCGAGTTGGCGAAGGAAGCGTTCGCCTCCCGTAACTATAGCCTCGCCGTGGAAATGTACGAGCGGAGTCTGAAGCAACAGAGCCCGAGCTTCGAGATGTTGGTCGGGTATGGGGATTCGTTGGCCAAGTGTGGTAGGATCAAGGAATCCATCGGTGTTTACTCGAGGTGTTTGGCGGTAGGCTCCGTCCCCGTGGACAGATTGAAACATCTGGCTAATGCTCTTCTGGAGGAGCTGGCTGGCGTCGCCATAACGGTCGCCAATTCCAGGAGGAAAATCGAGACGTCCTTCGCGTGTCCTTTCTGCGAGGGAACACTGTGCCAGCCGGTGACCACTAACTGCGGTCATACCTACTGTAAGGGCTGCGTGGAGCCCGGGAAGAACTGTCGCGTGTGTGGACAAAAGATCGCCGCTGTGGGTGAAACCAATGTGCTTGTGCAGAGGCTTGTGGAAAAGTGGTGGCCGCGGGAAGCGGAAGCAAGCAGGGCAAGGCACGAGGGTGACATTTTTATGAAAGAGGGACACTTGGGTCAAGCCCTCGAGAGGTACAACCTGGCAATTCATCTCGGTGAGTCAATGTTTGAGCTTCTTTCTGTATCTGAGATCTGGCCTGACCGAGGTGTCTCCGAGGCGCTGGATATCTGATAAGAAATGCATATCTTTGATCGAAGAGTATTTGGTGAACATACAATTTCCAAATACTGCCTTCGAGTGTTAATAACAAACTTTGCGTATGTATCTCTGTTCTCGTGCGCGGACTTGATAATGCATTGGAAACATCTCTCGCATTATGATTGAAAATAAATCTTTTATGGAAATGAGACTGATAATCAACCTGTTAACTGTGGAATTCCGTTTTAAAGAGTTACGAAGGCATAAACATAATATGTTGAATAGTGTATTATTAAAAAAATTGTTTATGCAATGTAGGAGAATAACGATTTTCAACGGAACTTTTAACAAGATTATGCAATTCTGAATTCGTACTGAACCAAGAACAATATATAATTAAGTATTATACACGAAATGAATAAATTAATATTGAGACTTACAATGAATAAAAATATTATAAATTTTGTATAAAGAATATAAATATTTATTATACTTATTATATTATTATAAATGTTGTATCATATGACTTAAGTACTCTGCAGTTTGAGTAATTGAATTGATATTTTTATTTAATAAGCATTTTCAAACGTTGCAAATATGAGTTCGTCCGTTTTTTTGCTGCAAGTTCTGCAATAAAAAATGTTTCATTATTAAGTGTGAAAAATATGTAAGTATTCATTAGTTTTGCCAATTACATTATACTACCCCGTATTACAAGCTTACATTATTATTGGAATTAAATTTAATAATCATAAGTAAAGACAATTGTTCTTTCCCGAATTAAAAGAAAAAGAATTTTATCATTTTGAAACATGAAATTGTATGCAGTAAAGTGTTAATTTCGCTATTGTTGCAAATCCCTCTTAGTCTTTTTATCACGTTAAATATAAAGTCAAATACAGACGCACGACTCATTTAACAGAAAACTCCACTCGAGCTACTAAATTCTCATCGCGGATTACAAAGTAGTTACATAAAGATCATTACGAAACGACGAATGCGGATAACGTTACGAACCGCAGAAGATCGAATTAATTTGCATGTATCGATTCCAAAGATAGAAAAATGAACCTCGGAATGAGAACAATTCAATTTTATCGATCATACAAGAAAACTTTGAAACGAATTTGCTGTGAATGAACTATGGACATGGTAACGGGAATACATTAAATCATATTAGAAGTCATATTAGAAGTTAGGAATAATATATTGATAATATTATCTCTGTTATGTAATAAGTCATATTTAATAAATAACACTAAAATAAATAATATGCACTTAATCAGTTTCATTCCACACGAGATAAAGTATAAATATATTACCCTTTTTATATTATGCAAAATTGGCTATTTTTTAAAATTTTTGTATAAAAGTTATTAATATTGGATAAATTAAAATACCGAACAGAAAACTTGATTTTTAAATTGATACAGATTAATAGTGATACGAATAAAATTGAGAAATAATAATATTCTTCCTATAATTTTCATAATTCAATACAAAAGTGTTTTAACTATAGATGTCTTATATGTGTACTCAGATTTAAAAAAATTAATACATCACACATTCGAAAATAAAATGTTCATGTTATAGAAATCACCAAACAATAATCAGTATTCTTAATTCATTACACTGATTCGCACCGTTGGACCAATCTCCAATTAATAGTCGTTTTGATTCGCATAAAAATACAGTGAAACTCAAAAGTATTTGAAATCGATATATTTATAATTGAAATGTTGTACTCGCCGGGTAGTAGATATTTTGAAATTTCCATATGTATAATGCTTGAAGCATATGCGAAAATAATGTGTATATATTTCATCGAAATCGATTAACATAGGTCTGAGATGTTCACTTCGATTAAGAAATATATCGATGTTAAATATTTCTGTGGTTCAGTAGTAAATAGTTTGTAGAAATACGATTCAACAATATCCGTGATCTAAACGTCCATAAAAAAATTTATCTAAATTAATTTAAAAGTGGAATTCTGACGAAAGTCTGGGACTGGAGTTAAATTCCGTTTCCCGAGGTCGTAACGCACCGCGATGTCCAGGCATCCGATAATCACCGCATAGCGTCATGGATTAAAAAATAGAAACGGGCCCAGCAGACGTTTCGTCGTCTGGGAATTCGGACAAAGGAACCCGCGCTCATCGTCCAACTGCAACGAGGTCGTCAACCAGATCCCGTTCAAGCCGGAGTGATTAAAAGCCATCTCGGATAGAGGAAGAGGGAGGTACAATTCGTTGTTCTGATACAAACCACTTCGCGCGAACTATGTATTTTGAAATACAGCTATCCTCCAATTTATACGGGAGATCGGTTCCTCAGAATACCATATAAATCGAAAACAAACCAAATTGTGCATAATTTAGACAGTTACATATTTAATACTAGAACTACCGTATCAGACAAAATGACTAGTTTCGATTTTTTGTTTCGCAATTATTGATGTCTTAAAAGCATTGCATATTCGAAATGATCTTGAAAATAAATAATTTGACTTGAATGTTATAATGAATGTTTGAAGAAACAGAAAATAATTTATAGTTACGATTGTTGTGGGGATTACATATTAATCGTATTAAATGCTCTGTAGTTTTAGTGTTAATTAAATTTATTTGTTTCAACGTAAGATAAAAATAAAATACCATGAAAAATAGCTTCAGTCGTGGAATATAATTTAGCAACTTCTATTAGTCTTTCTCCATTACGAAGACGATCTAGAATCTTAATTTTGGTTTCCAAAAACGTAACTTTTTTCACTTGTTTTTTATTAGATTTCTTCAGCATGGTACAGTCTATACGGATAACAATGTTTGGTTTTAACATTCTTGCTTTCTTTTAAATTGAAAAAATCAAAAATTGAAAAAGTGTAAATGAGGGAATAGGTGTATCTCGATTTTCGTACTGTTTAGATTTCGATACTGCATCACAGAAATATTATTGGAGGTTTTAATATATATTTATGATAATTGTATATATGTACGTGAAAGGAAGGAGAGATGAATTAAGAATTCTACTATAACTTTCGTATTTATCAATACTTTTTGTGATATTTAATACGAGCTACTTACTGTTTAATATATACATTTATAAAGAAATTGATAATTGCTACGAATAATAACTTAGAAATAACTTCAATCTGTAACAAAGCCTAAACGTGTATTAACACTAGAACTACCAGATAGGTCAGAGTGATTTCTAATTTCTCCTTCCACAATTACCGAAAAGATACAAATGCTACTCAAAGATATTATTAAATAAATTGGTTTAGCAAGTCAATTCGACTGGTCGGTAGTTCTAGTGTTAATACCTGGCCAGTCGTTTACATAAGTTTGTTAAACGAGTATGTCTACGCGATCCGCCAGGCTGGTTAAGCGTTAACACATTACCTGCGGGCATTGTCGGCAGCAAACTTACGTTAACCGCGGACGTTTCTTACAAAACGCAGTAAATTGTATAGCCAACATAAAACTATCGATACTACGGAATTATGTAATAATTGTATGTTTTCATTACGATCGAATAGTTTAATTAAGTTTCATTAAATAAAGATTCAATATTTATTCAATATAATGATCACGATTGACCGCGGAATCACGCACACATGACATCCACGGGTAAAATGTTAACCCTTTTGTCCCAAATGGTACACATAGGTACCACGAATATTTTAAATTTCCAGAAAACTAGAAAACGCCTACATAAACAAAAATTTTACTATACCAAGAATCTTTGCTTATGACTGAGCTTAAGTTCTAATCAGCTGTCAGTACATTTTAGTTGATTAGTGCGTAGCCGTAAGTTTTTTCCACAAAATTCATACTAAAAACAAACATGTTCAGGGATGAAAGGGTTAGAGTATATAAAACCTTCAACAGACAGACAAACCGCCAAATTATATATCGGATGCTCAAATAATAGAAAAAAGGAAACGATGTGCTGATCCCTGGCTATTTAACTTATTCAATCATTACAACGTAGTATCCCAAATATAAAAGTTTGCTCTTGATAAAATGTCGACATGCGTTCGCAAAGGGTTGAAGCCCGTGGAATACATACATACACCTTGGAGGAAAACGTTGTTCCAAGGACCCGGTTACGGAGGGTGAAGATAAGGCGAGGCTGTAGTCGTTGGTTAAGCGATTCTCGCGATTCCGCTGGAAAGAATAACTGAATCGATCGCATTCCTTCTCCCTCTTTGGTGCATGCCGAGTGCACGGAACGGGCTCCTCACGAGGAAAGGGAGGAGGAGGTGGCGGCGGCTGCGTTCGAACACGAAGACGACGACGTCGGTAAGTTCATGGCCAGTCTGAGGCGGTTCTTATATAATGCATCGGGAGACAGAGAGAAAGAGGCTCGGGGAGAGTGGAGAGAGAGACCAGATTGTTCGGAGCGCCAGTCCATTCGGCGAGACACAGCACATGTACCGAGAACACAAAGACTTTCTTGCCTTGTGTGGGCCACGTACGGATTCGTCACGGGAAATCTAGCGCATCGCGTACCGCGTTAAATTCAACGCGCCACGTACCGCCGCGTGCATTCTCGCGACGTGAAACTCGTCGTTTTCGCGCGCCGCGCTTTCGGTATACAGCGAGGTATGCTGCAACGAACGCGATTGGTTCCCGACCCTCGTTCGTAGCATATTTTCAAATAAATGAGCCGCTCATTGGCTAAACCGGTTAACTCCAGTTTTCGAATTTTTTAAAATTCGATCGTCCATGCGTTGGATTGATTCCGAAATTTTTTTAGTTGAAATAAATTTCACTGTTAGGTTTAGTTCTATGAAATTATAAAAATTCTTTTGGTTATGTCCAGTTATAATAATGATAAAAATTACTAGAAGCATATACTATGTACTTTATGTGTTTTACAGGCTTGTTAGATTAAGATTATACATGTAATAGTTAAGTGAAATACATTCTGTAATGTGTATTTCATTTTTCATTTAAAGGGAAATTTGTAAAGCACGATTGCTTTACAAATGCTCGCATTTTTCTTTGCTGTTTGTTCTGTGGAGTTTATCGATTTTGCCATTGAGTGGCCCGTATGAATTTGGAGTTAACGCTAGCTCTATAGAGTGTTTGATATAATTAATATGGAATTTTTATGAAAATTGTAACAGTACATGTTTTTTAGGTTTCTTCGTATATTGAGTATGGTACTGAAATGATACTGTTTATTATTCAAATTATTTCGGGTATTTAACACCTTTATGATATCAATGATTGCGAAATAAGAAAACCGAAATCCGTTATTATGATGAATATGATGGTTTTAGTGTTAATATAAATCTTCCAAAAGTAAGATTATCATTAATGGAATGATTTAAATACAGGAAATTGTTATACAAGTTTAAGAAGAAAATGCTACGGATAATACAAAATTTATTACGAATATATTACATTCTGTAATTCAACCCTTTATACTCTAGACTTTCAGTCGCCAGTTGGTTTGGTGGAGCAAGATTATAATAAAAATATAATTAACTTTCTTATGATTCATTGTTTTAAATTTTATACAAATCTGAAAGGATACTTATCTTCTAGGATACTTATTATAGTCCCTAACTTGTTAAATGTGGACTTCAATTCCAAACATCTCTCGCTTTGTGCGCAATTAAATGAAAAAATGAAGTGTGTCCTTGTGAACTCGCCAAACTCAGAACGAATGCACCTAGGGTACATTTGAATGAAAAACCAAAGCGAAACAAAGAAAAATTACATGTTTATCGGAAAAAATAATTAATTCATTGTTGAAAGAATTAGTATTATTTCAAGCTTTAAGATGACGTGTATACTCGTCAAACGCAGTTAATCTCAGAATTTTTATTTTGCAAGTACTTAAATTATGAAGGCGTGTTTGCGAAAGATTTTTCATTAAATCTGAGTATTTACACAGATACAAGACTAGGGGATTCTCCGAATCCCAAGAACGTGTTGTTGTAATTTGTATAAAAAGCTGGAAATAAGTCACTCTGATTGCTCGATGGTTTTAATGTTAATAGTCCATGTTGCCGACGGCCAACTAAATATTCGCTTCCAATGAAAATCAATTCGAACGGTATGAGGGGGTTAAATTCTACGATGATAGTCGCGGTTATTTCTCGATTATTGCATGGAGATAGTTCGACTCGAATGGACAACATGTAACGAAAGAATATCTATACAAAGATGCCGCCGGAACCTTCTTTGTAAATCATAATCTCTGATGACGAAGATAACGAGGACGATCTCGGCAAGGACGATTAGTCACGAAGCACGGCTTACGTGTTATCGGGGCTACGCGTCATTGTTCTTGGTAATCGTTTACCAACAGTATCTGATAGAGACGACGGTGTTCGCGATCGCAGACCACCACCGTGAGAACAGACGCGTGCAGACCATCTGTCAGTAGTCACCGGATTAAACAGGATTTTAATACACTTTATTGCTTCGAGAATAGAAATGCGAAACACCAACATTCAAACGAATTTATGATTCCACAGAAGTGCACTGAATTTGTGGCGTAATATTTTTGACGTTAGTGGTCGTGATATGGTAGTCGCGAAATTGTAGCTAGTATTTTACGAGTTGCTTTTTACTAAATGAAAAGCAAAACATATTATTCTTTTACAAGCTGTACAATTCTTTCTTCATCTTCTGTCTTTTGATTGAAAATAAAACGACGTTTCAACGTACGGCAAATGTTTCTGACAACGCGTAAACATTATTTTTACGCCGTTGTGTATCATGCTAGAAATATGTCACTATCTATAAAAGGGGGTTTCAATGTATATTTCGCGTAGAATGAATCAAGTTGCGTGATGCATGGTATTTTTCATTTATTCCTATGACATAGGACAGCCGAAGTCAGTATCGTATGACTATATCGGAGCTTCCCTATGGCGGTGTAGTGAGGAATATGAAAATTACATAAGTCTCGGCAATGCAGACACTAAATTTAAAGAAGCAAAACGAATCGCGTAAGTTCGAGCATGAGCCATCTGCGAACACGTAGCCCTGGTCTCTTCTCTGCTCTGTTGCACCTGCGCTGTCCACCTGGCCTTCCGGCCAGATACGGTACTTCAGCTTCCCCTCTATAGCGTCCAACTAAACTTTCCTTCGTTGCTGTGCAGATGCTGAGTTCATTTCAATCCATTGAATTCCACTTTAGTCAATCCTTTGTCGATCGAATGGTATAGCAGGTGAATACTCGTGGACACGATTAAATTGAAATTTATTCCATTTTTCAACCGCAATCTTTTTGTTATAATAATCATTTATTTCCTTGTAAAAAAAGTGTTTATAGTAATTCTGTGGATATTTATAAAATGAAATATGTGTCGCGACGTTATTGTTAGTAACAGAGTAAATAATGTTTTGGTAGATTTAGGAGCGTATGGGCTTAATTTACTGCTTTAATTATCGCTGATTATTCGAAAATCATGAAAATTGTGAATCTCACTTGTGATTTACTTGGTTAACCTCTAAAAAATAGAGAATGCACTTGTTATTTATGTTTTATGTAATTGAAGTTTAAAATACCTTATTACATTTTGTAATACGTAATGACGTAATAATATTGCAAGTATAGAACTTAATTTACTTTAACGTAAAGGATATTAATCGGATATATCATCGGTGTGTTGAATATTATTCTTTGACGCGTTAACTACCACGAGAATTTTGAGCGTTTTGTATAGTAATACTTATTCTTCCATGACAAAGACAAATGGTGTTAGAACCAATTATTAATGCATTAGTATCACAGTACTCATATTACGGTATTACCTAGCTGCTTATATTACTAAATATTTTTATTCGACATCAATCTTCCTATTGTAATTATTCTCAAGCGATTTGCAAGTTCTGGTCATCGATGGTCACCGCGGCAGTGAATGTGTTAACGTGTCGATAATTAATATTTTATTACACAGTGCTTTCTAGTGATGAAATACTTACAATTAGAATAGAATGAAGAAATCTTTGCCTGCTTCTTTATTAAGAAAATTACTACATGTAATTAGGCAATCTGTCCGCGATGCAACGGAATATTCAGACGCAACAGACATTTCAAAATAACACGAATGTTAATCTGTTTGCATGTTTTACATCTCGTATTTCCCACGCATCGAAATTACTTGTTTCTCGCATTGGAGAAGTCCGCGGTTTTCCCAGTGCTCGCGTCTGTCATCGAACGTATCGCGCCGCGTACACGTGCTATATAAAGTGCAGCTTGCACTCGAACGGTAATTATAGACCACTTTGCAGAAGCGGGATACCGCGATTTGAAAATACTCGGAAGACAATAGTCACGCTCGTGCTCTTGGGAACTGCGTACCGTTACACAGTCTTCTTTAACACTTTAGTTGCCACACGTCACCTGAATTCGGGTGATACCGTTTTTTGTGTAAACATGAAAATTAATTTTCTTGATTATGTATGAAATGAATAGAATTTTGTTGGATGTGTGTAGAACGAGGCGAATAGGGTTAAAGGTTAGAACTTATTTAATTAAGAATCTAGTTCATATTTGTTATATTGCAAATCATGTTTCTCACTTTCCGTTTTTTATTTGTAAAAGTAAAATTTGAACATTCTTTTTTATTTTTTATGATTAATGTTTAATGTTTAATGTTTAAGTGTTTCAGTTTCTTTTTGTTGTTGTTAAATAGATAATGATTCGAGTTACCTTGGTTTACCTTAATAGATGTAAGAAGGATAGAGCAATTGGTATGAAGAATCTTGACTTTGTACATAGCTTTTGCTTTATTAAGAACACTTTCGATTGTATGGGAATGTCAATGAGTGTTTGTCTGGCAGGCAACCTGTTAAAGTGTCAAACATGTGGAGTTCGTTAATTTTTCTGTTACAATAGCAGTTAATAACTATTGATTCATTTTATCCTGTTATTGCATAACGGAAGTTAACTATTGTAGCCTGAAGCATGGAATTCAATGAAATTTGAATTTAATTAATTCTGAATTTGAATTAATTAATTTCATTATTTATTTATTAATTTATTCAGAGCCCATTCTTTTATCTCGTAAAGATATACATACGTTTTTCGTTAAAAACTGAAATTTGAATTGAAATGTAATAAATGCACCAGCAGGGATATATAGATGTTTATTATTCAATATTTAAACATTTTTTTCGTTTATGACTCTCTGTAACTCCACTCTTATAAGTATTTTGCATTGTTCTAAATATTATAAATGATAAAAAGATAATTATGGGAATTTATATTAATAATATGTATCAAGTGGATATTGCTATTGTTAGTTTATTAATTATTTGAACCAAAATTTCTGTTGTCTTATGTGACGATGCGTAGACAGTAGTGTGATTGCATTTTGCATACAATGGTTAATTCTCAGTTGCACACATTCTTATACGATAAAGTCTGTCGAGAGTATATCACTGCAGACTTTGATTTAAGAACTTAATGAATGATCCTATATACTGTCAGACCAGTTTGACAAATATGGTTTACTCTAAAGTCAACAGCCGTCAGCTATGTGTGATTAACACACTGTATAGTCAATGTGTTAACAGCACAAAAAGCAATAAAACGTTTTGTTTTGTTGTTAGTGTTTTAGGTGATACAAATTCAAAGTGAAACCATGAACTCTAAATTTGTTTATTTATCGCTGTTATCTAATCGTGTAATTTCTCTATTAACAAAAGTAAAGTAAAGCCAGCCAGCAGCTTGTATTGACTACTGGTGAATGGTACTGTATAAGTTGCTTCTGTTTCATTTTGGTGTATTAGTTTAATTTATTTTTGTAGATTGATTTTCTATTTGAATAAACTAAGTAAAGTTTCTTTTATCAATGTTAACTTTTTCGTAGAAAGTTGCATCATAGACTTTTTTCTATAGGAAGTTCCTTAGTACTGGATCGTCTACCTTTAAGGTGCTGTGGAGGTATGGTAACTTATGATTATGTAATAACAATTTCGAATTCTTCTCGACCCGTTATCGTGCGTTCACGTTCCTTCTCGCGTCCCCTCGTTTTCTCTCTCTTATCATGCACGATAAGCGTCAGAGGATTATTACGCCGCTCCCGCGGACTTTGTTATACTGAAAGTAAACGGGAATACACTTTGATCATCATTATTCGTGAAACTTAACTAGCGAAGTTGATCGTTTGAAAGAATTATGGAGACTAATGGATACTAATAGATTGTATTCGGTTTTAATCGCAATTAACATTTTTAATTTTATCAGCATTAATGAATGACAAAATTGATGCACAATCTTGTTATTATTTGATTCGCATCTCCTGGCGAAGGAGAATAAGAAATTGCACCGTTGTATTTTAATCAATTTATTTATCTGAGGTACTTGAAAACTGATTTAGTTATTCTATTCACAAAGAATCTTTTTTTTAGTCAAAGAAACTGTTCTGGAACATCATAGATACTTGTTGATACCTATCACCTGACTGCATTAGAGTATTCGAGAAGAAACATTCTAGTTCAGATTTATGGTTTTAATTTTAGGTCAATAAAGCTACAAATTTAACGAAAATTAATAGCTGTAGGAATGAAGTACGAAAAACAGTTTCAAGATTTTTCGTCTGAACGTGTCAGTTTTGGAATTCGCCGGTCTCTGCAGTCCACTTGAAGAGATGAGTCAGTAGACGTAAAAAAACAATTGCGTGCAAGCTGGGATACTGGCTGGCAGATGTGGCTGTCCTTGTTTTATTTAAATAACATGATTTTGTTTACGTATGTTGACTTAATTATGTACTGATCACTTTTCACGAATCGTTTGGATAATTCGTCGATCTTTATTGATTCGAATTAGGTTTGGATTAGGTTTAAATTTGGTTTGGACTAGGTTTGCGTTATACTTATTTATTTTAACTCTAGAACTATCGAGTATTTGATATGATTGGTTGTAACTCATCTAAAAATTGTAATAGCTTTTCTAAGCTTTTACAGATATTCTTTTATAGTACGCAAGTCAAACTAATATGTAAAATAATTTCGGCTATACAACATTTCTATGATATAAATAACTTCGAGATAAGAAAATTAAAGCCAGTAATATTTACTTGTACAGTAATCCTTGCATTAAAATTTATTTTCTTGAAAAATAACCTTGATTTTCAATGTCAAAAACATAAATTATCCGAAACAACAGATTTCGATAAAATAAATTGACTTTCCGGATACTAGATTATATCTTGTTACTCGTTCGATGTCGTTTTGCGACGAAGACGTCGATGATTGCATCGTCTTTCAGTAATAATTAACTTGCTCGTTCGGTAAACATAATCGGTGACTCCCGCCGAAAATTTTCCGCGTCGAGTCTCGGGATGCTTTCTCGGGTTCGTCGCACGTATATGGATCGCTGCCAAACTCGGCACGTTCGCTCCACTCCTTCTTACCTTTATCTCGAACGGAAAGCCGGCAGCGGGAGGACGTGACCGTGAATTCTAAAGAGCACCAGGGACCAAGGACGCATCTGTGGTGTTCAAGTGATTCGCAAAGAGAGCAACGGGCACGACATCGTGTCAGGGCCATGATCAGCCGGAGGCCGACCAATTGGAAACTGGGACTCGCGGATTTCACGAGTGTTTCCCCGCTATAAGTATTAGTCCTTTATGCCAGTGCGTCGATTCGTAATCCAGTGTCTCGAGTTTATTCTGGTTCGTTTGACCATCACTTTTTTTTCCTATTACAGTAAGACCTCGTTGAGCGCGGGGGCTACGCTCCAAAGAAACCGAGCGCTAAATGAAACGACGTTAAACGAGGTCATCCTGACGCGTAAATAATGGAGATAGCTGAAACAGGATGGTGAATAAAAAATATGCTATTTTTTCCTTTGTTTTATTTTGCGAACTGCGTTATGCGGGTAGAATGGTTGTAATGAGGATACAAAATTTTCAGGTTCTATATGTCTGGATTTAATGGTGTTTATAGATTAAAGTTAGTTGATGTGTGTCCTTAAAAATGATCAACTTGAAGTGCTTGTTTTATTGGACTTTATTTTATAGCATTTGTTAAAAATACTTAAAAATATGAAGTCTGTCTTTGAGGTTTTCATTTTTTTTCAATTTAAAACATTTGTAATCATACAGAAATATTGTATGTTGCGTGACCAGGTCGTGTGTATTGTTTCTTCAAATTGTATTTTCGTGAGATCTCGTATCACTTTATATTTGACTATGAAAACATGGTCTGACTCATTTGGTTTTCCTAATAAGATTGCGACGCTACCTGAGAATGTTATATGTATAACTGTCTCTGCAGCATATTTCTTTCAATTTTTTGCGTTACGAATGTATATGCTAATAGAATTAATTTAGAGTATTACATACTATTTCACGATAATCTCATTACCATTAGTGGTCAATTTGTTTTTTCATTAGTATTACACATACCTTTATATAAGTCACTAATTCATATCATTTTTCGTACTATGGTATTATTAATATGTTTATTTTCTTGGACTGTTTGATATTAAATAAAAATATAATTAATGTATTATAATTATGTAATAACTGAATAAATAAATATATATTATATATAATATACTTAATAACTATGTTAATAATAACAAAAATAATAATAATGATTTATAAAATCTTCATTTATTTCATTACATAATTTCAAACATTACAAGTAATATTCTTTTATCTTCTCTAATAGTTATAAGTGTTAGAAATATTTTAAAAATATTCCAATAACAGTCGAGTCAACCCGTAAACAAGCGAGAAACTGGTTAATTATACAAACTTAATCATGTAATTGGGTCAGGTTATATTACGAGTTTGCTTCAACGTAGAAGAATGTTATACAATGAAGTTGAATGGAAAAGCAGGTCTACTTTCCTTTATAGTTTTCATAAGCGCAACGAAGCATGTAAAAGATGAAAATGTACTACTACCTTTAACGTACCACTTATAATTTCGAGAATGATTGTGTAATACAATAAATTCAGATAGAATTTAATGCAATGCAAGACCGAAGAAAGTGAAAACATATAAGTGATCACTGTATCACAAATTCATTCGGAATAAAATGCTGTACGTTGCATCAGCGTGTTGTCAGAAGTCAGTGTTTCTCTTATATTCTAAAACCAGAAACAGTAATTACTTCGCAAATAATCTTAAACCTTCTACATATTTACATGCATGTTACAACATATTGCAACCATACGCATATATCTAACATATATGCTTATCGAACCTTGTCGAAATGTCTGATACCAAATAAAGAGAACGAGTCAGCGGTAGTTTACTTACGACGGCGTGAAAGAGGGAGACAGGTCGAGTTTCGATTGATGGATGGGTACCATCGGAGCAGAATCGGGGTCGCAACCCACTTTCGACGATGAAATCTCAACGGTGCACCGAGTCTCGAATCTCTTTCTTTCGATCGCAGCTTTTCCACCGAGATCCATCCAAACGAAAAATACATCCCATTTACCAGTGTGCCAACGACAGAAATTAACCCTCGAAAAGCGGACATGTTTGATGATTTCATGAACACCGATGTCTTGTAACATTTGAATAGCTATTTACCAATTTTTAAAAATATTTCTTTAACACTAAAATTACCGAGCAGTTAAATTGACTTTTTAAAATTCTTTTATAAAAACTCGAAGAGTGCATCTATTGAGACTTTAATTGATTTAAAATTCAATTTGCATATTGCCAAATCAATTTCTTTAATAATTTTTCAGAGGAACATTAATTGCCATCTGGTAATGTCAGCGTTAAACATGCTTCTAGGAGACGCAAAAAACTTGTAATTAAGTCTGATTAACCTTCGAATATGCCCATGTAATATAAATAGAAAGAGTAGGTAACATCATTGATTGGTTCCTAACACATTCACGACTGGCAGATTTTTCGGTTTTCTATATACTCATTGCTAATTTCTGACGTTAAAATGGGGACAGAAATTAGATAATTTGTTTTGAAATATTAGTCTTGAAACGATCTGCTGTCTGAAATGAAGAACATTCTGTTAAAGAAAAGTACTTGCAAAGACAGAAATTTTTGACAGTGGCAACCAGGAATAGAATTTAAAAGACGAGATTTCACGTCAACGACCGCGAATGTGATTTATTTCTCTATTGTAGTCGATACAGCAACGTTGTCATTAATAATTTATTAAAAAAAGAAAAAAATTCTATGGATATTCTGTCCACCTTTGCTCTAAAATATAATCATTGATAACGGAGAAATAATATTTCATATGAATTCACAAGAATTAAGTAATGTTTATGTTTGTTAAATTCTGTTTAAAATCTTCACCACGAGTCTCACACATTATTGTAAGGCAAGGGGTTAAATATATGAAATAGAAGAACAGTTGGCCCACCACGTCCTTGCCGAGCTTCACCAAACTAAAAGTGCACAGGAGCAAGGGGACCTCTTCCGCTCAGAATGCTCGCGTCAATAGCCATAGAACAGTTGAAGTTATTGGCCGAGCCGCCCGGCGAAGAAAGCAGACGGAACAGAATGTAACGGAGTGAGATGTAGCGAACATTGTTGTCGGGTTTCGTTTCGCTAGTTTCTTATGTTTACGAAATCCCAGTAACACAGGCCCGAGTACAGTCTGCGAAATTTCCATAGTTCCATACTTACTTCTTGGCAATTTTGGTTCATTTATAAAGAAGTGAATAGGACAGGTTTTAGTGGAACTATGGAAATTTCGTTTAGTGTATACAACTTTTCTCAGAAGGACCGAGCGAGTGAAGTGTGTTCTTTGCGTCCCCTTGCCCTTGTATATTTATAATTTGCTGGAGCTCGATATGAACATGATCACCAATTGTATTTACATTCCTGTAATATATAATAAGGCTCGCATTCACGTTGAGAATTACGGCGATACAGGCATTTTTTCATTTTTATGGTAAATAAAATTTTATGGGCAAAAATACATATATAGTTTTGTATGTCCAACAATAGAATCATGATATCAAGTGTTAAAACTCTGGTTCGAAATGAAGCCAACCAACCGAATGGAGAGATTCTCGCTTTTCCCTTAGCGAAGCATTGCTTCTTATTTCTTGTTGTTTCTTTTGTTATTTAGTAAGTCTCGAATTGGGATTATTGACAATTCGTTACATACTTTTCTTGCTTTTATAAAGCAAATTTTTTAATAAAATTAGTTACGTGACTTTAAGTTAATGAGGAAGATTATAGGCATAGTCTTTTTTAGGGAGTTACCTAAGTGTTAAGTACAACGGATTTTCGCGGGGAATATCGTGTAGTTATGTCTAATGTTACGCAATTTTTTACGTGTCGATAGCTTACTGGTAATCGGACACATGTGATCGACAAAATTGAGCAGGAGACGACCAACGCTTGACGAGTCGAGCCAGAATAATCTATAACGATACGACAAGACGTGATCCACGCGCTGAAATGTCGTATGCGACGCGTTACAGGTTTATATAACGTTATTTCCAGCGACGTGACTTTATTGAGAAAACAAAATGAGTCAGTGGAACACGGCTGTCGGTGCAATGACGAGGGAAATAACGGTGGCATCGATCAACATTGGGGGGTTATTTTGTTGCCCCGCAATTTTTATCAGCGAATTATCGCCAGGGATTGAAAGGGTTCCGAAAATAACTGTTCGAAACTGTTATATGAGACGCTCATTGACCAAATTGATTAATTTAACTTTTCGAATTTTTTAAGATTTTATCATTAAAGCATTTCATTGGTTCTTAAATTTTGATATTTAGAATACATTTCACTAAAACTGGATTTGGTACCACAAAATAATAAAGGTCTTTTGGCCATGTAAAAATTGCAATAATAATCAAAATGTCTTCGAGGATATACTATTTCATGCATTTTACTACACCTGTAATAATAAAGTAAAATACATTCTACAATGATTATTTAATTTTGCATTTAAAGGAAAATTTTCAAAACCAATATATAACTATAGCATCATTTTTCTCTACTTTTTGTTTTGTGGAGTTAATCGATTACATATGTCTTTCGATTCCGATTTTCCAGAATCGATATTATATCGGTTCTACATCAATTCTACAAACGTTATTTTTCGATTCTGTATTTCTACATTTCCTTCAAAACTGAAAAGTAATAATTTCACTTTACTCATTCAGTATATTTTGTATCTTACATTTTTCGAATAAAGTACAAGAATTTGCGTACTTCTTGCTTTACATAGGAACAAAGAAATTAGCATGCAGTAATCAGATATATACCTATATATAATATGTACACATGCATACATATACCTATAAACGTTTATACGCAATGGAAGTACAGCCTTTCAGAATTTTCTTTTTGCAATGCAACTTCAAAACAGATCAACAAGTTTCTAGGAGAAAGTCATAAGAGCGTGCTTAATTAACACATACGATTCACAATTATTGAGAGTTTCGAGTTTATCAATGCGCCTGAAATAGTTAGATTCCTTAAGATCGGTGCTTTTGTGGTTAATTACCGGAACAGAGCATGTTGCGGCCGCGTGGCGTCGATTTTCTTGACGCTTTCGCGAACGCGGCACTTGGAGAGCAGCGCGGGAAAGCATCGCGACAGTTACTCTCGCCTTGACACGAATCGTGTGTGCCACGACGGATTAATTTCGTTCAGTGTAATTATATAATCGAAACGCGCTCGCGGATTCATGATACCGCGGTTCAAACCGACCGAGGCGCGCTTATTGTAGCCACGGAGACTGTCACTCCTCACGTCCACGTGGATGTGCGAAAAAATAGTTCCCTGGATACCGGTTTCTTACATACAATTTAATACTAAAACTATCGAGCAGTTAAATCGACTTTTTGAAATTTCTCTATAGAAACTCCAAGAATGCGTCTGTTGAAACTTCAATTGATTTACAATTCAGTTTGGGTATTGCTAAATTAATTTTTTTAATAATTTTTCAGAGGAGCATTTATCTTTTCAATAATTGCAAGAAGAAGGAATTGGGAATGAATCATTTTGACCCGTCTAGTAGTATTAGTGTTAAAACTAAACGTACCGCGACCGGTCGAATGTCCGATTTAAAATTTGATTAAAAGTTTTGTATTTTCTTGCGTCGAAGTTAAAAATGAAGGGCAAGTCATGTACAAAGTAATAATGGTATCAATTGTAGCACTTGCTATATTAGAATTTCGCACTTGAGGGTCTCGGTTGATCGAGACATTCATTGCCATCTACGTATTGTATAGGTTACATGCAGACTGTACACGGAAGTCCGAGGGTGGATCATTTGTTAGCCATTTGTGATCAATGTCTGCACGCATTCGTTTTGTTTGTAACGTACAGTACGGAATGTGTATACATGTTAATCAATTCAGGTTACCATTTGCTGTAAATAGGATAGGCATGCAAATCTATTAGTTTGATTTCGTAGCAATAATAATAATAGCAATGATAATAGTTATAATAATAGTATTTATTATCAGGGTGTTTTCAACATACGAATGATTTTCCTGAATTATCCAATTGTTTTTGTAACTTACCAGTTAACTGCGTTTGATGAGTATACACATCATCTTAAAACTCTAAGTGCAATTAACTTTTTTAGTGACTATTTATTTTTTTTTAGATAAACTTATAATTCTTCTTCATTTCGTTTTAGTTTTTTGTTCGAATCTATTATAAGTGCATTTGGCCTGCGTTTTACGAGTATACACGTCATTATTTGATTTTATTGCGCGCATAGTAAAAGATTTTTGAAACTAAATTCCACATTTAACGAATTAATACAATGCTAATACTAAAATATATTAAGTTAGCCAGAAAGTCTTATCGTTTTTTTTTCAACGTTGCGTTTCTATTATATTATACTAATAAACATTTGAAATAGGTAAAGGAACAGACAATAGAAAATTTTCGAATAAGATACACTGTGCACAGTTCCGTGAAGTTGAATTTAACACAGTGGAATTTTTCTGTGAAATCGATTTACAAATGCAATGAGATTTTTTGACCGGCACACTTATTATCAACAACATTTCGAATGCCAAATTATACTAGGCGTTCCGTGACTAGTGGTGCAGTTAGGGAAGGGGTAATTTCGCGTGAGAACACAAGAGGAAAATGAAATGAACAAATAGAACATCGAAATTGGAAACGTGAAGAAACCAGAACACTAAATACCGGCAAATCGAATCGAATTTAAATGTATTTGTCTCCTAGCTGACTTCGTGCGTCGCCCACTCGTCGCCACCGAATCACGTTACGTAAGGGGTCCGTCGAAGTTCTTACTCATTCGCCGGGTCGCAAAATGTGCTCGTTGATACGTGATTCATCGTTTAATCCGGTAGACTGGCTTCTTTCGTGCGGCGAATAACGACGCTCAGTGTTATTTTGAAACTAACACAGCGAACGATCCTTCTAATCTTCGGAAGCGACCTCTAATACCGCTTCTCGATGACAGAAGGGAATGAAGCTAACATTAGGGATCAGGTTATTGCTGCTGTAATTTGCGTTCACAATTATACTGTTCTAATGTTCCAAGTTTCTCTCGTCACTTTAATTTGAGTAAGTTAATGATTGATAACAACCATTTTATCATAGCTAATGGTATCTGTAATAGAAGGCAAAATGATCTTTCATGTTAAAATTAGAATAATGAAAGATCACTTTCTCTATTCTTTCGTCAAATTACTTTCTTTTCAATTTACTATTACTCGTGTTACTGCCTCTTTTTCATCGACCAGATTGTTTTGTAATTATTAAAATACATTATTGTATTAAAGTCAGTTGTCATTGTTTGTATACATTAGTACTAACAAGAATGACAACAATTAGAAATGTTTTATATTATAAGTAAAATAGATTCCTTTTGTGTATGATTCAAAGTTTCTCTATGTGAAAGCTGCCGAAAACATATTTAATACTGAATGGAAGAGGTGAATGTAATTAATATAGTTTGAAAATGGCACACATACAATGTATCAATAAAATATCAGTTATTTCGTTCAGTGAATTCGATCTAACGAAATTTTCTTAGATTTCAATGGAAAATACTAGAAAAAGTAGCTAATAATACAAGGTTTCCTGTCAATCGATTAATCAAGTTTGATTAGCAGCTGTAATTTCGAAATAACACACCCGTTCACCGACCGATACCTGGCGTAAGATCTATTCGAATAGAGCAACTGGTGCTGCTCACGATTTTCAATGGTGGATCGTGAACTGGGGCATCGCGGTTAGCGATTCGATCTGTCTTTTTTCTAATCGCTTTGTTCCACCGCAATTGCTGTATACAGGGTAGTTCACTAAGAATGAGATCATCTCCGCTATTTCCGGAAAATGTTGAATTCTTCGCATCTTATTTCATCATACACACAGGTTAATACTTTCACATATAAAATATAAAGCGATTATTGCATACAAAGCATATGATTTCATTAAAACAAAAATGAATAAGCTTGAAATTCCATGTGCACTAGTTGCAACACAGTAAATTCAATAGAACACAATTACATTCTTCCAAATATATCAAGAAGAAAGAAGAAGATTCAAAATCCAAGGGAACATCAAAGATGCTTCCGGTTCCGAGAACTCTTGCAACAACCTATTTAAGTTTTTAAAGCATACAAAATTACTTAACCAAACTTAACTTGTTAACTGTAGAATTTAATTTTAAAAATCTCTCGTTTTGTTCGCAGTAAAATAAAAAAATGAAGTGCCTGCTCGACAAACGTAGAACGAATGCACCTAGAGTATATTTTAATGAAAAGCCAAAGTAAAACAAAGGAGAATCAGATGTTTATCTGATAAAATAAACAACTCATCGTTGAAAGACTTAGTATCATTTCAAGCTTTAAGATGACATGTATACTCGTTAAACGCAGTTAATTGGTTAAAAATTATGAATACCCATGTAGTACAAACCTTATCGTTGCTAATGTCCCACGTGAGATTGATGCAACCTTAAAAATAAATAAAAATAAAAAACAATGGAGACAGTCAAGTGTTGATTCTTACTTAAACACCCTGTACAGCGTTGCGTGCAGTCGGAGGCTTTCATGCACTGCTAAAAGCTCATTGCATTTTCTATCCATACACATGGACGCCGGTTTAACGCATCCTGACGCACGTGACGCCGCAGCGAACCGTCTAACCCACTTTCCGCAGTTTTTGGCGATGCGATGGTGCAATATGTCGCAACGCGGGAATTGCGTTCTCGTGGACGGATCGTGGTGGTGCACTTACAGAACCCGGAGCTAGCATAAAATGGATAGGTCGACTTTATTTTACGACCGCCGTCTTACAACGGTGCACGAACCTACACAACAGTAAGAAAAATGTGACGAGTGTATTATACGTATATAGCTGTCATCCGTAAATGAGTAATTGTATTTCAGTGAGCATTGCATAATACATGAACGCATATTCATGTTTACGTTCGGCAATATGCTAATAAATTTTCATAAACATTAACGAAAAAATAAGTATCTAATTTTCATGTTTGCTGGTGTCGTAAATGAATTAGTTAAGTAGTAAACGAAGAAGTATAGATTTCATTTCTTTATATTCGTCTGTGTTATATGAATATTGAATAAAATTGATTGAAACAAAGTTATTCATGATTTCCTTTATCATTTCCTTTATCATTTTCTCATTGTAAGAATACTTTCGTCGGAAGATAACATACTTGTATAATATGAATTTTTTAAAGCATAGAGAATTAGGAATTCAGGACTTAGAAAAATAGAATTACCATAGAAAATAGTTGTTTCCGTAGAAATATTATTAAGAACACCACACTTTGGATATTTTATATATTTTTTCGTATTGCGTACATTCTATGCAATTTTGCAACAAGAATCCGCTATCGATCCTGTTATGAACAGTAATATTGATATTCTGGAACCATTTGTACTAAAATGCCATGAAAATGATTTCTCTCGCATTCCTCTGAAACCTCAGTTCCTGTGATTCCTACTGTACTGTTCCCTCTGAAATTGCATATGGGCTCTGGAATTCTCAAATCTGTGTGGTAGAATCATCCACTGAGTAAACATCTGTTCAGAGTCTTCCTGCATAAGACATTTAGTATCACACTGGTTTGCGGGGTATATCATATATTAAGTACATACATACATGTGTACTTCAAACAGATTTCTTTTATTCAATATGTCTTATTAGTTGTATTTATTGGATGACTAAAGTGCTTCAAATATATTAGTAAAATATTTTAGTAACATTTATCTTTCAAAAAACTTTGAAAAACTCCGGTACTACTAGTTCCATTTCAAAATTCAGAGTTTCAGTTACTAATCAATATTCAATATCTTTTCATTTATTAAGCCATTCCATAATTAACGTCGTTTTTTCTATTAATTTTTAGCGTAAAAAATTAATATTTACGATTTTTGTTTCATCATCAACGTATTAATTATCGTTGTATATGACCTTCTCCCACTTATCAATTAATTTTTTAATGCCCGTTCGAATTGGCATTAAAAAGCTATCATAGACAGCAAGATAAGAAACAACATTACTTATGGGATGACTTAATATATTTATTTTATAACCCGTATAGATAGTAAAACAACAATTTTATTATGGATATAGCGAAACTCATAACACAGAGAATTGAATTTATATTTTACGTTCTGTTTTGTAAATTAGCGTGTAATTGTGAATTCAAATTTATCCTTTGCAGCCCGTCTACCAGTATCGTTTGGTATTGATCGATGCCAACAATAACAGCAGTAATGTAGAATGAAAATATTATGAAACGGAAGTATATACCAACATATTTACGTATAAGGGATATTATATGAAATAATTACGTGAAACGAAAGTTGATGATTTTTCGGATCATGCGATCGATGGAAGGGGAACTTTCTAAATTGCCCCCGGTGTGGAATATTCAACATGCGGAGGAGTATCGTGTACAAATCGCGATTAGAGGCGACGTTTCGTTGACACGCTTAGCCTGGAACTGGAACACGTGTTTTTTGTTACGTAACCGGAACACATGGGTCCTTGTGTCACAGTGTGAATATCCAGAGGGTGTTTAAAAATTAAATGAACGGAGTATACCAACGTGTTCCATAAGGAGGGATAAAAGAAAGTGTTATATAAGCGTAGGTCAAGCAATGGTTTATTAAATCATGTAATTACATCGCGAGTGTCCGTGCTTTTGTGGTGAATTATACGATTATATGTAACGTGAACAGTTTAATAAATTGTTGAATAATTGAACAAATTATTCAAATTAAAAAAATTTGTTTCATGCAGGAACGATACCTTTTACGATGAAAAATATGTAATTCTTAGTTCAATCTTTTATTTCAGAATGTCAGTTGCCTTTGTTATTGTACACTTTGAATTTGGTGGAAGATTGAATGTACAGGATTATCTCCGTTTTATTAAGATCGATACACAAGTATGCAACTATGCAACCTTGATTACACGTTTCACAACCATACGAGACAGTGTAATGGATTAATGGATACTGCATACTCCTTAAATTTGTCACGAACTTGATTGATCAATGGAAATATGTACTCGAGATTGCGCAAATCCAATTCACTATATCTCAGAATGCAGGCATTATCATTATGATTAATTACACCGAGATAATGCTTTCTACTTCAAAGTTGAGATCATCTGATGAGAGATTATGATATTTTCTTGACAGTAATATTAATTAGAAGAAATGCCAATTACGCGTTAAAGTAATAACATCTCACGACGATCAGAACATTATATATTTTTCAATTCTTTGTCACTATGAGGTATAAATGATTTTTTAAATATCCTTGTGGTAAGTGTCAAAATGATCGAAGTATTATAATAATCTTGAATATTTAATATAAAATAATCATATGAATATTATTATTAAAATGTATTATTCTGTTTCGTAATGAATACATCTGATGATTATTAAACGCACAGTGGTGGATTTAATTTTTTAAGCTGTCGAATAAGTATGTTGCCCTGAAGAGAAATTTCCTTTTCTCGAGGGAAGAAAAAAGTATCCTTTAGATTTCTTCTTAGATAGACCATAACAAGTTAGAAATACTTGCCGTTATCATTTCGATGTCGATCGGTCAACAAACGTGGGATAAAAGAGTTTCGACCGATGTTATACACGATATTCACTCGCGCGACCTGGTGAACAAGAAAGCTGGCGTTAGCTTTACGTAATCGGTAATAAATACAGCAATCGATATCTCAGACTGACACCCATCGCCGAGCCAAACCGAATTGAGAACCATTAACGGTCTTTGATGATCAGTTCGAGAGCAATGAATTAGCACGTTGCACACGAACAGACAGGTCTGATTAGTTTATGTGTCTGATAACACTGTTATGAATAAAAATTATTTCGAATTTTTGTTATCAGTATGCTTCAAAATCTTCTAAATGTTATTTCATACAAATATTACTGTATTGTATTTTAATTTAATTTTAATTTTAGTGTAATTTTAATTATATTTCTTCAAATATCGTTTTTTTCTGAATGGAAATATTAGGTCATTACACAAGTAATGTTGCTTTTTGTGTTAACTTCTAGAAGTAAAAAATTAATACTTAGGTTGTTTTTAATCGTCAACGTATTGGCTACCGTCCTGAATGACCTCTTCTTATTTTTCGATTAATTTTTTAATGCCACTTTTGAATTATGTTATGAAGAATTAACAAAATCATTAAATTTTACTTAACATCAATTTAACTTAACGTTATAAAATTGGAAATGGAATTAAGGTGGTTAAAGCTATTTATACCTTCAATGGAATATTCTGTCAAAGCACGAATAGATTGAGACGATTGATTAAATGGGTCATTAATTTAGCTAAAAATGTTCAAGTTACGTTAAATACGTATTACAATAGAAACTTTTATCGCGTTTACAAACTCGTGGCAGCTATCTTAATTACAGGAAAAACTTCAATATAAAATTAGAGTTACAACGACCGATTAATTATGAAACTTGATGGGAAACGCCCAGAGTGCCGAAACAGTCATTACGTAAACCCTGTATTAGGTGCTCGTGTCGAGGTCCTGAACTTCGCGGCGTGACGGTTACCTGAAACTCAAGAAAGTCAGTGAAACGTTCAAAATGAAATTAAGTTGAAACGAAAGTTGAGGATCGTTCGCAGAAAATTAATAAAATGATAAAAATTTGAAATTTGAAAATGATGGATTTTAGAATAGCGGAAAACACGAAAAAATTACGTTTCGTAATTCTTTACAACCTACGTTTCTATTTTTCTATTTTTCTGTCATCTCTTTAATGATCGAATTCAATTAATTAATTAAAAATGTTATAACGTATTAAACGCGTCAATATCAGGTAAGTTTATTCAATATTCTCAAAGTGTTTAAAAATTATTGAATAACAGCTCAAGAGAGACGAGCAGTTACAATTGTATTAAAAATACCACGGTAACGTAAAGCAGTGCGAGAAGATCAGACAAAGCATAGTTTCATTGTTACTCTTAATATTCAGGAAACACATTCAGAACGAAGTAGATACAATTGAAACAAAGAATCGACGAAATCAGTAAACAGAAGCTACCAGAAAAGCTTAGCATAATTAAATTACGTAAGATTTTTTCTGTTACGTCACGTTTCTGATCTAAGTCATAGTAATTATTCTATCGCATCCAATCTTTCGGATGACGTCGAAGCAAGGTAAATGCACTGAGAATGTGGTTAGACAGTGATAATTGGCGAAAAGTGTCTAGAGAATCACATAATATTGACGTTATGTAATTATATACTTCGTTGACGTACTACCTTCTTTATTTGATTACGATAACCACGATGTTCTGTCCGCGATATTCAAGAAACTTGCCAACTATATATAAATATAAATTTATCCAAAGAAAAAAGTAGGAGATCATAATAATTGAATGAAATGAAAACCATTCATCCGTTGACCTATAGTTTTAATAGTAGAACTAATGAGCATTTAATACGATTGACATGTAATCCTTATAACAATTGTAACAATAGATTACTTTCAATTTCTTCAGACATTCATTATAGTATTCAAATGGAACTATTTATTTTCAAAATCATTTCGAGTATTCAATGCTTTGTGGATACCAATAATTGCGAGATAAAATAACAGAAACCAGCCATTTTGATTGGAGTGGTAGTTCTGGTGTTAATACGAGTACATATTGTTTTTAAATTTAATCGTGTCGTGGTTTGAAAAATTCACCGGTCGCGTTTGAAACCTTGAAGAAGAAACGGTTTCTGGTTTGAAAGGTGAAAGATGGTATTTGGCGGGAAACGCCCAAAGTGATGAACCATCTGGGATAGAATCGTGACCGGTCGATACGCGCGGGCCAGTTACGTAAAAGGGAATAATAAGAGCCGTACATGCCGAGGAGGCATATTTGCCGAGATAAGATAGAGGCCGGCCGCGGTCACGTGCTCATCGCGCTGTCAAACTCCTCTGTTATGTAAACTTCGCGCTTTCCTGGCGATTTGCCATTTATCGGCGGCCGTGGGTCCACGGCATCGGGGACTCCGGTTTATTTTTGGCGGCGCTTGCACGCGTCGTGGATACCGCTACTCTCTTATCGTTGCATCCAGGCCGAAGGAAATCAGCTTCCTGTGACGGCAGCCAGCCACTTGCAAATTTTACGCTCGGCCTTTCACTCTAATTACACTTTGTTTTTCTTCCGTATTGTTCCCTTGAAAAAGAGATGTTTGGCTATCCGAACGATACGATAACTGTTCAAATGTAAACATTGCAGACACGAGTTTGGTAAAAGGATACTATAAATAATCAAAATATAAATTTATTTGAAAAATAAAATTTACGTGAATTTATTTTATTAATATTTAAAGTTGGTAAAGTAAAATTAAAATTGATATTAATAAGAATATACACTCAATTATGCTTTTAAGAATTTTTCTTACACGATTTTGATTTAACGATAATTTTTCTCGTTTTAAACGATTTATTTGATTTAACGAAGTAGAACAAAATTTATTTTCTTGTTACACGACAGTTTGGTTAAATGGTACCACTAAAATTGTAACGTGAATTTCCGAATGGTTTATTGTTTAATGTTCTGGTTTCCAATCCTTTCTTTTTTTGACTTTTAGATGTTTCAACTATGTGATAACGTTTTGAACTCGCCATGCGTATTAAGGATCTAACGAAGGTTTCATACATGACAGGTTAACAACGGTGGAACAGGCGGAAGAGCTTTTTTTCTGGCAGCAGTCAGTATTCGGGGACGTGTATCGGCCAGCTACAATATCCGACGTGAATAACAGTTTCCTTTTATCGTGACGCCGAGCGGAAAAGAATATCGCGGTCGCGTTTACATATGTGCGGTCTTTCCTGGCGAAACCGGAACCACATTGCACGATCATCCACCCGCTTTAGCCGATAAAAAGTATTCATTTTCTCCTTTATTGTGTATTTATGAGCGTTTGTATAAAATAAAGTCTACATAGGGTATTTCTGAATTGCTTATTCGTTATATAATGTACATACCGTTGTATGCACTAATAACTAAACAGTTAAGGTGATATAAATATAAATAGAAAGATAGATAGAAGTAATAGTAGAAATGTAGATAAAAGTAGAAGTAGAAATAGAAATAGAAATATTAGTATTTTAGTATAAAATATTTCATATAGATATTTATATTGTAGATATAATAAAAAGTTATTCAGAACAGTGTTATTTAACAATATGAAAGTGCGATAAGAGTACTCATTGTTATCAACAAATTCAACAAACAAGCTTAAAATACTTAAAAATATTTTCACAACATATTCGATATGAAATACTTGGTGCAAAATGCGTTTAATACTTGGCATATATAAATTATCGTCGATCACCGTTACTCAGAATACTTAAAGCGCTCATATTTCTCGTCTAATTCGAAAAGCGAAATTCCGTTTCCCCAAATTTAATTTCCCTCCAAGCAGAACGTGACAATTTGACGTGTAATCCAACTTTAACGGTGAATTCCATATGCATTATGGTATCTGCCAGCGTGCCAACTGAATACCCTCGGATTTGCTCGTTATTACTGAACCTCGTAAATTTACAGTCGTACGAAATCTATTTCCACGTTATGAGGTCGTCGGGATTAATTTGTAATTGTTCTACAATTTTCAATATTTTAAACTGTTATAACTTTATGGAAAAAAGTCGGACAAAAAACCACTTTGGCACATTTTAAAGCAGAAAGTTTCTGTTTTAGCAGTTCTAAGTCCATCTCTTTCTGTGATCTTTTTTGTGAGTATACTCTCGTGAATTGTAAACATTCAAATTTCCTTAAAATCGGTGAATAATTTTTCAAAGTAGATTGTTGTCTGAATGTTCGCTATGCTACTATTCATTTAATTGTTTAAATTGTTTTATTCTAAATCAAATCAAATAAATTACATATAATTAAGTATTTCAATTATTTTGAATACCAAATTATCATCAATTTTTCATGGAACTTCTGAATATTTTCGTGGACCACCGTATACACGACACAGTTTTAGAAAGACGATGCATCTTCGGTAGCATAAGATACTACTACTGCAGTCAGTAGGTATTAATGGCACAAGTAAACAAACAGCGGAGCGTCGAGCGTATCGGCTATGCCCGTGACTGTCACGGACATGCACAAATTTGATGGTCAAGCGTACCCATATACGTCACTGGCACGAGCGTTAAGGGGTTAAAGAATCCGAAACATTCCGGTCGTTGTGAGTGAGCTTAGGAATCGTTACGTCACGATAGACGAGAAAAACATACATAAATTCCATCGAAGGAGATGTTGGAATGCAGCCAGATGGAAAAATTTATGCGCAAATATCTGTTTCGGATTGACGAATTATTTAATAATTTCGTTTCAACCTTTCACAGATCACCGCAAACGTAATGGCGATTTCGAGCTTTGACATCTAAAATTAGAAGTTCCAAATAAATTATATAAATATTTAGATAATGAGAGATACACGATCTACTTTGTCTTTAATATTTCACACTTCTATGCATCTAGTTTTTCATGGAAAGTGTTTTTAAAGGTTTAAAGATTTCTCGTTTGGAAAGGGCGAAAGAAAGCTTTCGCCGGTCGATCGTCTGTATCGCGTTTTGTATATGTTTTTGCATCCTTTATATCGCGTTTTTGAACATTTTCAATCATTCGTTGATTCTTTGATTCGACTCGCGAAATTTTTCTCCGAATTTCTCGCACACACGGGCACTTCGTCAACTCTGAGCATCAACCATACGCGATCATGGTCTATTCGTTTCTACGTTAAATCCGGACTTGACGAGATTAAACTGTTCCACGTATTCAGCAAGCTTTCACGTACTTGTTGCCAAGTTTTCCGCCACGTAAACACTTGTAACCGGTCGCTATAGAAAAATCATGCCTGCGAACTGGCCGTAATATTCGGACAAACTTTTATCACGGCTATCGATCGCTGACATGTTTCGTAATGCGTTGGCCTTTGTAGATGGCGCATGCAACAAAGGGATTCAGTTCTGGATGATCAATTCAAAATTATGTCGGCAAATGAAGGCTAGAGAAAAGTATCTTCGTGACTTCTGTTACTGTGATTTATTTAGTTTCTTCATTCTGTTTTAAGCTTTTCTTCCTAAACCTATGAATTTTTATAAGTATTGGGTGTTTAGCAGTTCACTATAGATATGTGTTATTTATAGAAATATATGTACTCGACATTCAATTCAATCAATTGGTTTATTAAGTATTAATTAATTAATAAGTATGTTCTATTGTAGAAATTCATTTTCGTAATGATTAATGTTTATGTGTTTAGCATTCTATTTTTGAAAACGAAATTACTATTACTGACGAAATTCACTGTTCCACTCGTAACTGGCCCATCACGTCTATGACGAGCTTCACCAAACTAAAAACTAACCATTTCAGTTATTCATCCGAATAGATCACTCATTACCACTTCAAAGTTCACGATTGCATTTAACATTCACAGTTCACGAAAGAAAAGTAAATAAAAACTGGCACAGTTCACACCTTTGTGTTTTTAGTAGATTTATCAGAAGTTTTTTTCTAATTGATTGCCTCCATGTTTTCTATTTCAGCAAACTATAAAAATTTATTGGTTTCGTTCGATCTTATACTCGATTCAGAGAATTTTCCGTTTGTAATTATTTTATTGCAGCTGAAGTGCCATAATTCATTATGTATGTACACAGATTAATAATCGTAATTTTATCATTCTTCCACAGTTATACATAAGCGTTAACTCCAGATTGACATTATATAAAGCTTCGAGAACCCATTAGTTTCATATCCATTAGTCGTTTGTCGTCCATAAGAAAAAACTCTAAATTTTCTTCCTGTGAAACGAATGGTCGAACACAATGGAGCGGTAGGGCGCACGACGCGAAGGAAAGAATCAATCAGTAACAGTGCTAACCTGCGTAGGTAGTCGGTGTGCGTCGCGTAACGGCAGCACGGGCCGAATCTATTTGGTTGTAGAGATCGGCCGACTGATTACGTAACGATAGATTTATATAAATGGTTACGTTGACACTAGAGCCCCGGCCGTAGCTGCTTCGGCCATCGTTATATTATCTAACGTGGAGCGGCGTTCATAGGTATCTATCTACATGCTCGTATGTACGGTTGGGAGATGACTTGATGTCTAGCGGAACGGCACAGGAGCAAGAGGTATCTTCCTAGCTTAAAGTTTTATAGTTTTCATTAGTTACTTGTAACCGTACTAACGAATGGCAAATTAACGATCGAATGTATTAGGACTTAAGAAACACCAACAGACAATTGGCTGAGAGAAAATGAAACTTGATCGATCAGCTGAATTCCGCAGTCTACTGATCTCCTAGTAGTACTCATATACGCGCGATCGATGATATTAGGTCATCTCATAAGTTCGTGCCATTTATTTTTCTACTATGTAAAATAATGTTTTATTAAATATAAAATTCTTATGACTTCACGGCCCGTCGTTCGAATACCTTCTACTGGCTAAACTAAAGCAGTTGATACTTGTAGCACTTTGTGATTACAAAACGTAACGCGAAAAGTATAAATACCGCGGAACGAACTTATGGGACGACCTAATACATCGTTTCGCCGATCGACGAAACTTGTTGTATACCAGATCACCCATGTAAACGCCAACGCATTGCGATTACTAAGACCATAGGTATGTACTACGCGAGCACAAATCTACTGAGTCACTAGGACTTAAACAACCCTTGGACCTTTTCCCTTCTACGTCATTCATTTCGTAGCACTCATTTCCGAGTCCCTTCCACATTTTCCTTTAACACTAAAACTACCGAGCGGTTAACTTGACTTTTTGAAATTTCTCTATAGAAACTTCAAGAGTGCATCTATTGAGATTTTCATTGATTTATAATTTAGTTTGCGAATTACTAAATCAATTTCTTGAATAATTTCTCATAGAAACATTTGTTACCTATTTAATAATTGTAAAAGGAAGAAATCCGAAGTCGCTCATTTTGACCCATCTGGTAGTTTTAGTGTTAAAAACACCAATACCAAATATATAGACCAGCTTCTCGAAGAATAGACAGAATCGTTTTACTAAACTGAAGATTAGCACGTTATATTAAATATCTCGCCACCTATACTTAAATAAAACTCTCGATGATTGTAAAAAGTGTTCTACTCGATTTCGTGACCCGGAATCCAACAAACTGAGTACGCGGCCCGATCGCGCGGGTAAACACAACGCGGTCAAATTTTACCGCTAAACGTGCACACATATTAGCAAAAAATCAACAGCATTCTTTTCTAATAGCGTCTTCCATGATGTATGTATGTAAATAAACATATGTGAGGAGCTGATAGCAAATTCAATACATTCGTGACAGTCACAAAATGAAATAATGGAAGCGTGGAAATACATATTTTTGTTTTATAATAGAAGTGTTTACACTGACGCGTAGACCTGCGCACAGTAATCGCAATACAATACATAACACTTCCGTTTAAGACGTACTGTGTTTGTGATGTATCATTTTGCGGAGTTTGAAGAGAAGGATTAGACTGCGAATCTTCACGCAAATTCAAATTTCCAAGGATACAATTGAAAGCACAGAATCACGATAGAAAACGGTCGTTCCTAATAAATACTATAAAAAGCACTGCATTCTAGATATTTCACAGACTTTTGTCTTATCATCAGCATTCTATGCAATTTTTCACTTTTACTGCAACGATATTGGACCCTTGCTCCAAGCAACGCCCAGCTTTCTTAGTTTCCATTACTATAACACTTTGAGATTTGGTGGGTTCGAAATGGTCCCACTTTTTTTACTGTTAATGCATGGTGGGATATTTCTTAACCCACTTCTATACTAATATACTAATATACTTATACTTCTATACTAATTCCGCACAGATCGAGATTTTTGTTTCTTTAACACTAAACGTACCGACACCTTGTATATATTATATCTATACCTATTATTTCTATTGTAACCAGTCAAATAACTGGTTATAAAATAAAGGTAAACATATTAGACAATACATTTTTTTCGTGGAAACAGAAATAGCAGGAAAAATAACAATTGAAAAACCGATTAGTCGGAGGATGTGGAAATTGATATAAAGTTAAATGAACGAAGAAAAACGTAGTGTTTTTAATCAAATTTTAAAACCGGTTATTTGTCTGATCGCGATGCGTTTAGTGTTAAAATTGCGTGTCCCTAAGGGATGAACGTACCTTAACGCTGTTGAGTGAGATGTTGAGCATCAGTTTCGGATGTCATCGACGCTGGAAAAGAAGCGGGACGTGGAGAATCGATCGGCTGGAAAACGCATGATTTTGTCGGGTTGTCTGCATGCGCGACACTTTCGCCCGGCAGTACGCAGGCGCGCAGGGTCGACGTTTCTGTCAATTACATAATAAAAAGCGTTATGTAAGGACGAGCGGTACGCATAAACGTGGCCGGTGCTCGACGACGGCGGAACGAAATTAATCAGTTCGATCTTACAATTAGAGCGGCGGATACGCGGCAAGGCAAGACACACGCGCATGCTGCCTGCCACTCTAGAGACCTGGGAACCGGGTATCCTAACTGGCGCGCCTAACTCAAGTCAAAACACGTGTTACGCACCATTGCTTTTGCTGTATGATGTGTCCTGTTATTCACTGATTCCTTCGATCTTGTATGAATGATTGGAAATTCTTAATTATTCTGGATGTCGGAAATTAACACTAGAACTACCGTTTTTTTTTTATTTCGAAATGACCGATATCTTGAAAGCATTGAATATTCGAAATCGTCTTGAAAATAAATAGATTCACTGGAATATTACAGTGAATGTCTGAAGAAACGGAAAATAATCTATTGTTAGTATTTTTATAGGGATTACATATTAATCGTATTAAATGCTTGGTAGTTGTAGCGTTAAGCATACGAGATAAGTAAACGTTGGTGATTATGTGGAAAAATGGTCTGTGCTACAGATTTCGGTTTTACAACAGTAATCAATTAATCCTCCTTAATCTCCAATTAATAATGCTTAGCAGAAGAATAATTTGTTTGATGTACCTGTAGATAAAATGCTTATCTTATAAACGGTTTAGGTAAATACTTAACAGCAGAACACTCATTGTAGTGACTACTATTACAAACTACAGATGTTGTAGATGTAATGTAAATTCAGGCAAACAAAAAACAACGTACTAAGAGTTGAAATTAATATAACGAAGATTTAATTGCACTGTTAGTTTAATTGAACTAGTAATAAGGGAAGGAACGGTTTGTCCAATGTCTGTTTTATTACTTTTATCTGTTCAAATAAAAATTTGCATAAACGCCTGCAGTCTACTAATCATAAACCACTGACTTACAAATAGTAAAATGAATATTACTGAACTTGTTAAATTGAATGGAAACAAAAGTGACAACAGACATAGAGTAGTAACTGAATAATTTCTGAGATATTGAATTATACGATAAAGCTGTTTGATTTCTTGACCGGTCAGAATGTCAATAGTTCAAATTGTCACTGTAATTATTATTATTCAATTGCAGAGTAATTGATTTCTAGTGATTGCGATATGAATTTATTTTTTGTATCTTGAGTTATGAATTAAAACTCTGAATTAAAATACTGATGTGTTAGTTTTTTAAGGTTAAAGTTAATCTATTTTATTTATGTAAACTTTTTGTTTGTTCGCTAGAAGACGGTTTCAAGGTAGCTAAACGTAGGATAGTGTTTATAAGCTCTTCATTGATGCATCCGTTGAGAGGTGTGAGGCTGCGTGATCCGATGGTTGGAAGATTTAAATTTGTTAGATGTAACGCGTATTCTCTTAGCTCATAATTGGACTGATATTGCAATGCAACATATTGCGAGTTATCTATAAAAATTATTTTTATTTTACGTTTTAAATATTGAATATTAGATTTTATTTTTCACAATTCCTATCTCAAACATTAAAATGTTAAGTATTAATTTAATTTGTACTATCATTAAGTCTCCATATTATTACCAAATTTTAAGTACAATAGAAATCTGCTTACTTTTCAATTATAACCAATATGTCTTACTACACTCTTCAAACTTCAAATTATGCATTATAATATAAATTGAATCTCCTTGAAAATATCCATATTAAATTTATTTCTCAACAGTATGTACAGTTTATCTAATTCTTGTGCAGCGGTGTCTGGGCCTGTCTTGACCCAGACTTTCTAATATCTCATTCAACTTATTACGTTCTTACACGTACCTCAAAATTTGTCAATAATTTTGTCATGTTTAATCCCTTGCTTTACAACAACGTATCAGTCTCGTGGTAAAGATTCTCAACGTGATTTAATAATCATAAACATTACTGGATTAATTCGAATTCTAAGTAAATATTATTCTTCCGTAATCAATTATTATACTTAATAGAAAATGTAGACATAGAATATCCCTACAATTTTTCTCTTTTTCTAATAAATTATCTGTGACAAGATCGTATCGATCAAAGTTGAGAAAGAAATCATAGGGTAAGGGGTTAACAAAAATATCAACTCACCTCGTATGAGTACATTTAAGAAATATTCAAAAGAACTGATCGCGGCATAGTTCGTTTTCCGAGGGTTAAATGGCATCTACTTAAATTTTACCTGTAACCTCAACAAGTCATGAGTTCCGAAACCACAGTTAGAAGTTTACATTTCAGGAAGTAATTATCGATACGCCGTAATCCGAAGGAATTGCATGGCTTTAAGCCGAAGCTGCCATTATTCTGTTACACAGTGGTATGTGCCCCAATGGCGTGTTAGTTGTGAACCAATCGAACGTTTTCTGCTTCGCGTTCGCCACGAAGAATAGTCCTGAAATTTCCCATTTTGCGAAAAGTTCTGGCCAAGAAAGCGAAGTTATTACATTTGCATTTTCTCCCACTTTCGTGGACATCGATTGCTTCCGAGAAGTGGAGAACACTACACCTGAAGTGGTAGCGTCAAGGAGGCCGGCAGAGTAGGCCAGAGACAGCCAGGAAACTCGATCGAACGAAAGCATCAGCGGGGCGGTACTTGACCGTGAAAAATGGCCATGTGTTGGTACGGAGAGGCCAGCCAACGGCGATCATTGCTTTCCTGGCTTGGAGAAAGCTACCTCTACTTCTTTACCTTCTAATCCACGTGAAAATAATTTTAGTGGTCACTTCCTTCAAAACAAATAAATATGGACATTGCATAACTTTCGTGTAGGATTTTGTCAGCTACTGCGTGAAAAGTTTGCTTCTATCGGCGAATAGCAATAAGAATCGAGTTTCTGCTTCTTCCAGAGTCGCAGCATTCGAATGTGAAATTGTTTATCATTCGAGAACATAAATTGGACCTGAGAAGCATTGAAAATCAGCGTTGGAAAATTTATTCTGATCGTGGCAATCGAAACTGAACTGGACTAGATTGTTCAGAGTCTTAATTAAATTAGAACTCAATCATTCGAATTTTACGAATATGATCTGAAATATTTATACTCAATTCTCCATTTATCTGGACTGTTAATCGCCCGATTAAATCGGATAGCCGATGTTTTACTGTATTTCATTAGTTGGTGTGTATCCATTAGAAATTGGTTACTTTACTGTAACGAAATGTTAAAAGAATCGTGTAATGTAGATTACAAATAGTTGAAAATGTGTGAAATAAGAGATACGTGATACTTACTAATGTTCACAGTTTTTGAGACGTTACGTAGAAATAAAGGGTTTTTCAGTTACGCAAGTGACAGGTTAATTCAATGGTAACTTTAATGGTGCAAAATGAGATTCAATTTGTGAAACGATTAGAAGACATCCAATCGTAGCTAGCTAACGTATCGCTTATTGTACCTGTAAAGTGTCGTTATATAATGTTACCGTTTACAACGAGCGCGACACGATGGTGAAACGTGTCAGCTGGCGATAAACAATGATTTCCGCGCTCTGGTTCGAGGAATTGTACGATCGCAGTTCTTCAGTGTTGGTCGTTGAGACTTTCTACGCATCTTTATTATCTGCCGTTGCATTCCATATTATTTTCGTGTGCACCAACACCTCCGGCTTCACACTTCTAAGTTTCATAGACATCTGACAATATCATTGACCCTTATTCTTTATTTTCACGGCTCAATTTTCTTGTGTAGTGTATTGTCTTGATTTTTAGAAAGTAGTACAGTTTAATGAAAATCAATGTCACTCATCAATCGAATCAAACTTTATTGTTTTCGTCTTATTATTATTACATATACAGGAGGAAGAGAATATTTTATTTGTATAAACAATATTTTTACTATACGATTCGCAATTAAACAATGAATCTACATCAAATCGCACGCACAATATATAGATTCGGATTCATTCATCTTAGTCGCAGTTTTTAGAACATTTTCCCGTCACCATGCCTTACTTCATGCACGTTTGGAGTATTCTAGATTTATTTAACAAGAACATCATTAACATATAAAAATCAATATTACAGGAAATCAATTTAGTCTACAATATTTCAATGCTTGAACATTTATTGAAAACAAACTTACACGACAGTCGCGACTGTTCATCTATTGCACACGCGCTCATCGTTCACCAACACATCCATTGCCACATATATACCAGTATAAATAACATATTTAAAAAATGTCCTAGGTTTCAATTACAACCGTTGTATGTCAAATGAAGATTTGAAATAAAGAGATACCTGCTTTCATTTTAAAACTAAAACTTTAATCAAACGTTTGGTATTATAAGTGACAGAGTATCTTATGGAGAACACGATTCTCAAGTTATTTTCTTATCAGAAAAACTTACGTTTCCTCCGTTTCGTATTAAAATTAATGGAAAAGTGAATGATTAAGCAATTTGGTTGCAACTAAATCTAGGTAAACCACAATATCGTTTACATAATTTTCTACGATAAAACTAGTAGATTCCGATGCAGATTCCCAAGTTCTCATCGTTGATTTTTCATCTCCAACCGTACGCGACGAGGTCTCGTTGCATAAGGCGAATTCGTGGCTACGCCATGAGCGTTGCAATTATTTTGGCTCGTGGTCGGTTTCCCGCGAAAGCGTCCGGGAAACGATGCGATAGACATTCTTCTACATGGCAGAAGCGCAACCAGTTAGCATATTGGCCAAAGAAACTCGATAGTGGGCATGTTACAACGCGATGCATTGGGTCGTATGTAAAGCTCGGTGCGTACGCGCCACTTGATTTCCGAGGATGATGCAAACAGGCGCATAGGGAAAGAAATACCTACATACACGAGAATACTTTGGCAAGTGTTGTGTTAAGGGGTCATACCGGCGCACGTTCCACCGGGCGACACGTGCAGCATTATTGATCGTTGCCAGAATAGAAAGAGAGGGAATGTAAGCAGTACGTACACGCTGTTGATACACACGTTGCACTCTCCTGATGGCACCAACCTGTCAATAGCTCACACCCTTCATCGTTCTTTTCAGAAAAGTTATTGTAGTGTTTGAATCGTATTGGTGTAAGGATCAGATGATTATAGCATTGAGCCAGAGAATCGAACGTAGAATCTGTTTGTTTGCCGAGTGATAGGATTAATCATTAAGCCTCTGATAGTGCATCGTTGAGTACTACGTGAAATTCTCGTTGTTTCGGCCCCTTTGAAGAATTTGTATTTTTATTGGAAAAAGATTGAAATATTTGATTGAAATTTCATTTGTATGCTAAATTAGAGACTACAGTAGATGTACCAGGATTTTTTTAGCTTCTTTTAGAGCTAGGCCTAACAAAAAATTAGGTCTGGGAATGAAAGACTCAGTATGCCATTCGAAGTATAGTAAAAACATATGCAAAATTTCAATTAACTTCTTTTTACAAAGAGAGTGCCGAAGGATTCACATTGTACATCGTTAAAAATTCTTCCCTTAACTTCTTAACTGCGGAATTTAGTTTCAAAAATCTCTCATTTTGCGCGCAATAACATGAAAAATAAAGTGTATACTCGTCAAACGCAGGACGAATGTACCTAGGGTATATTTTAATGAAGAACTAAAGCAAAGCAAAGAAGAATTACATGTCTGCAAAAATAAAGAATTCATCACAGAGAGATGTGGGTTAGGCCGATGTTAGGTCTTTAAGAATTCGAAGATTTGCGGGGTAATTATCGAAGAAAAGTGTTGCTGCGGAATGATTAAGCGACGGAGGCGTGAGAAAGAGATAAAGGTCGAGTTTGAGAAGCCAGTTAGCCGGTGGTTATAGAAGGTTATCCACTTAACACCGAACTCGCGCGCCAGAACAAGTGTGAGCAGTAGCGACGCAACAAATACGTACACTACTACATACATTCGTGCAATGTCATCGGACTTTAAGACTTGTGGAGTCTCAGAGATAGAGTTCATTGCCGATAATAAATTTCATATGAAATTTTTCAACACTGACCTAGCACACGTTCTTGTTCAACTTACTACGTTAGACTTGTTTTCATCAGAAACATATCTCCAGTAGATTAGTGATTTCTTCGTTATAATATTATTCATAATAGGAGTCTCAATCTCTATGATACACACTAGAAATTTTTTATACAGAACAAAATAAGTTCTTGATCAGTCCTTGCTAATGATAGTCAAATTTTTTGAAGAATTTATAATTATGTTCTGTTAAGGAACAATGGGGTTTCCCAGTGTGACGGGCCAGAAAAACCTAAACTTTGCGAACTTTGTACATGAAATGCAAAATGTATTAATTTCGAAGTTTGTATCCTTGAATGGGGCATGTTTGAAGAACTAAGATATTTAAATAATTCTTGTAGGCACGAAAATAGGATATATAATGAATATATCATTATTTGTCAAATTTCGGGTGGATCGGGTGACTGGTTTCCGAGATATCTTGTGCACCAGTTGAAAATATGTTGTTTCGAGGAAATCGCGATTAAGGTTTCTAAGACGCGCAGCGTGTGACCTGTCATGTTTTGGATCTTGTAACTTTGTTAGTTTCACCAATTCGATTAAACTGCTTCGAGATTGTGTTTATAGGATGCCAAACTATAAAAAAAAATATACAAAAGAATTTCGATCCTTCTGATTCGTCACACTTAAAAATTCTCTTAACGTTCGGAACAAATCTCTTAACATAACAGAAACTAAAAATTCAAGTGTTATCACAACGATTACTTTCTTAACACTAAAATTATGGAGCAGTGACATTGATTGTTTTAATAAATGCACTTTTACGGTTTCTACAGAAAAATGTCAAACTTCTACTAATTTACAAATGTATTCGTGTATTGCTAAATCAATTTCTTTGATAATTTCTCAGAGAATCATGTAATATTTTCAATAATTATAAGAAGAAGAAATCAATAATTTCAGCGACATAGGGGTCAACGTGTTAGCCCATTAGGTCCCAAATAAAAATTCTTATAAAAGATATGTATTTCCACAATATATGTTGACTTATCATATTTCACAAAAATAGATATTTTGACAAAAAGTGCTATTCTAACTATCAAAAGAAATATTGTTATATCGATTTCACATTTGGCGGCTAGTATGGCTATCACTGGTTCGCATTTTTGTGATTTTGAAATATGTATAGTTTCACAAGGTGATGCCACCGGCAACTGAAAGGTTAGCCCTTTGCACTCGTATGCAATGCTATAGATGGCAATATAAATTCGTTATACTTTGTGTGGTACTTTAAAAAGTACTTCAAAAAAGTTCCAGATTTTAAAAACTCATAAATATGAAATCTTATTACAATGATAATAAATGAAACAAATATAAAACGTTGAATTTTACCGCTGTAAATTACTTTCATTCATTTCCCGAAAAATAAATACAAGTTTACACCCAACAACATTGAAAATAAATCGAGTGCAAAGGGTTAATCGAGGTCCTACTGTATCTGTAGGTGCCGAGCTGTTGCTGCTTGGGTTCGTTGTTGTGCGCGCGGGTTCCGAGTTAAGTGGATAACACTGTACCTCAGCCAACGCAGCAACAGCACCACTGACACCAGCAACGACAGCATGGTGATGAAGTACGCGGCCGGGTGACCGACCTTTACGTAACGCTTGGCTGTTGCGCCGGAACGACCGACGTCCATTCGATCCAACGGCGATGTCTCGCACGACGCAGCTGCACCAACTTGTCGAGAGACAACGAGAAGACGTTGCCCGCGGGTACTTCGTCTTCCCTACCGATCGCTTCTGTCGACGGCTACCTGTGACTGACGTGTTATCACCACGTAGAACGCGATCGGCAGCCAAAAGAAAAACGAAATCTCGTGCATACCGAAGCTTTGGTGAAATAAAGAAATGAAACATATTTTTATTAACACTTTATGTTCGAAAGTCGCCATATTGGCGATTTTGAACTTCGATATCTAAAATCGGCAACTATAAAGGAATAGTTGTATTATTCAACTGACGTAAGGTTTTTCTTCTTTTAGTACTTTAGACTTCGATACATAATTCAGCTATTTGTGAAAAGAAATAGCTGTAAATGAATAATTTAATTATTTAATTAACGAGAGACGGACACGTGGTATGTTCTTTTTTAATATTCAAGACTTCGATGCATTATTCAGTTCTTTTATGAAAAGAAATGTTAGCACTTTAAGGCAACCTCGTCTAAATGATGCAAATTCGCGAATTCACGTCTCTTCAAATATTATAACTTCCAAAATATTTTGTTCTTCTGCTCTTTTCCATTTGCAACTCCTTTAACGGAAAATTCCTTATTTCAGGCAACAGATCGTTACAAGATCGATATTTCAAAAGAAATTTTCAAATTTTCGTCTCTGTTCTAACGTCGGAAATTTGCGGCAATTAGTTTAAGATTTTCTTCATTTTCACCGGCAACGAGTAGTAGGGAAGTGAAAAATTTGCTAATGTGTTAACAACTTAACCCTTTTTCTTATGATTTCTTCATGACAGTGCTAAACGGAATTATTTTATTGTTCATCTACAGTTACTCTAAAGTACAATAATTGATAATAGTAAAATAATATTGCATTTGAACCAAAATGAATCAAGCGATATTTATATTTCTTAAGTTCTATTTGAAATCCTAGCTGTCCTTGAAAATTTTTATTTTATACAGTGTATATATAGTATAGTTAAGTTCGTTATAGAATATAAATCTTTGATAATTAACAGTTTTGACAATGTTACATTTAGATTTACATTCATTACACGACAGAGTTACCCAAAAAATATGAATTGTTTGAAAAGATTTTAGATACTATTTCATGATCAATTTACCCAGCTTTAATTTTTTGCTTGTTCACAAAAAGCAGACGCGTCTAGCGTGCGGATGGATTGTGACGCATGCTTACGTGAAAGTGTCGAACACTGCAGCATTCATTCTTGGAATGAACTTATATCGATTGAACTCGACATGTTTTGCCCTCATACAACACCCCGATAACGTTGCTCGTGTTTCTTTGTTTCGGGATGACGTGTTTGAAATTGGAACTGAGTATCTGCATATATATTCTGAACCGATTAAAATGTTGTGTGCATAAAGTAATGGATTATTCTTAAGAAGTCAGTGTGTGAAAATGTTTCAAAGAAAGTACATTTTAAGCGGACAACAGTTTATGTTTAATTACACCGCGTGCATTCTTGTCAATTGAAATTTTGATAGAAATTTAGAAACAAAATAACTGATATTTTTCCAAGAAAATATATAAACAAATTACTTTCTAAATTAGGCTTCAGAAGAACAAATTTCGTTCTTCTGAAATAAATATATACAAGATTTCAATATAAAATTCAGTATGAAATAAAATAATGTAATTTACTCTGTAAATTCAATTGATACTTTAATTTAAACTTCAATTTAATTTCGATATCAGTTTTAATTACGAATTTATATTTGACACTTACTAATAATTCAGTATAAACTCTGAACTTTACAGTTATGTTTCTTCTCCTTTTCTCTTTATTTTGTATATATCGACTGCTGCGGTCATTTTAGCAGTATAAGATGTTTCTGTATCGTACAAAGGAATGCACTTTCCGTTGAAAGAGATTCTCGAATAAGGAAGTTGGTTTTTAAAACGTGTAATCTTTTCTGCTTTTATTTGATGGCTATACAAATTTTTTCTGGATGAATAAAAAAAACTTTCACTTCAACGAACAATAATGAGACAATTTTCTTTGTAAAAAATACGTGAAATTTTGCTTGTCTGGTTATGGAACTTGAAAACCATTCGTTCCTTTACTTAAATACCAAGGTGTATAAATTCAATGCATTTGGGTCGTATTTTGCCATTACTTCCCATGACGTCGTCCGTATTCCTGTTTATTAGATATTTATGCTGGAAAAGCTAGATTGATCGTTTAAATAAAGCTTTTTAATTGAATACCATTTTAAAATTCCCATAGAAAATTTTACCGAAGTCAATTAATAGCAATTTACGATTATAAAAAATAATTCGAAATTAACTATTTCATTCGAAGTATCTTCATTTACACGTTGACAAATCGGTACTTATCATATTACCCAAAAAACAAAGCAATATTCGTAACAAAATGGAAACTGAAAAATCACAACACAATTGAAACAGGAATCGAAATTGAAAAGATGTTGTACTGCGATTGCTCTCTTAATCTTCTTGTATTTCATACATCCAATAAAGTTTGATTCGTTTGATGTATCACCGAGAAAATCAATTTCTGAATCTATACAAAACTTGTGTCTTCTAAATTCATATGCATTTATAAGAATCTGAAGAATGTAAAATTGAACAGAATCCATATGATACTGCTTTTCACAACTTTTGTTTAGAAGAAAACATTTATCCCCTAATTTTCTTTCCCCAATTGCATTCTTAAAAATTTAGTCATTCAATTACATTTTGCCCAACTTTGAAACGGGTAGCTTTTGTTCCGTGACATGCCACATTTCAGCCTCCTAACTTTGCATCGTACAATCTCGGGAAATTTTTCCCTTGCACGGACGTCATATCGTGAGATGCGGTAGAGATTCATAGGAGATGCTGGTCTTACGGTTGACATTGACAAATCGAGCTCGATGAATCGATTCGACTTGGCATTGGCGGTGATCGCGCGTGCCGGAAATTCGTCCTCGACCAAGCAAGGGCCTCTATCCGTGAAGGCAATGACATTGCTTGCAATGCCACGATGCAGTCCCGCCTGCACCGGCTGATGCTATCGCTTCTGGTTACACTGTCCAAATTACGCTAATTGAAATACCCGACGCATCATCGAAACAAATTAACGTACAACTTTCTTTTGAGGAACATGGAATTTGCCAGATTTAACATACTTCGATATCGCAATAAATGTGAAATTTAAGTTGTTCTACGAGTTTACTATGCACCCAATTTCACTTTGTTATTCAACGACCGAGCGGTTAAATAAAGTTCTTTTTATGTTTTCGCTATGAATTATGAACACACGTTTATTGAAATTTCGATTGAGTTGTACTTTAATTTGCATATTATTAAATCAACTTGTTTCATAATTACTCCGGGTAATATTTAAGTTTTTTCAATGATTGCAAATGAGAAGAGATCAGGAATCGGTTATTTTGACTCATTCGGTAATTCTAGTATTCAGTTTATGTCATCGTGTAATTTAAAAACGTTATTTAACAACTTTTTCGTATATGATACGATAATTGTAGAAGTTTTAACAAATAAAGGGAATTTAAAATTGAAAATTTGAAACATTGCAAATATCAGACCTTTCGACAAAAATATATTTTTTAAAATGATTGTTGAATGTATGTTGTACATTATTAAATTATTTGTTTGTTTTGTTGAAAAATGTTTATACGTGGGAAATATTAAACTATACCTAATACGATTTTTATTAATTTACTGAGATATCCGTTTTCAAAGATCTTTTCAATTGAAAATAATTATTGTTGTAAATTTGTTGAATTTCACACGAATGTAAACTAATTTTGGACATTGTGAGAATATAAAAGCGCATGATTGTGCGAGGTTGCTTTGCTCACTGCACTCGTATGCACATTACTGTGCATAGGGAATGGATGCCATCGAAATTGCGACCGCGTACAGCCTATTTTGAGAAAGTTACAAGACCTCCAGCACGATTACAGGCATTCGGTAAAGACGAGTTCCTAGTGGTAGTAAATCTCATGTTACAGTGTGTCATTATGTTACTCGCCTTTGAGGTGGAATAACAACAGCTTCCAGTACTGTAATACGACATTAATTATCTTTATAAAAATTCAAACACTCCTCCTTAACGAAAATCTTTAGTAATATTCACCTACTAATTATTATAACCACCTGAACTGATTCCACGCGAAATTTCTAGAAGTGCATAAACATTTATAAAATTCTTTCAAAAATGGATAATTCTCCTAATATATTTTCCTAGTAATATATAAACGTTATCTGTTCGTTACACTATCCATTGATATACATTAGAAATATTTTTAGATTTTAAATCCTACAAAATTAATAATTTTGTGCATCTTTACAAAAGTCTTTTGAAAATCAAAAGTTCTGTGTACCTATATAAAACAGACATAATTGCGCATGTAAAAAGAGTCATTAACTTCCTTTACTTTTACGTATAATATGTAACCTTTCGCCAAATTGCTGAAACCCTTTCATTCAAATACCCCGACATTCCTGAGGTGGACGCACGTGGAGAATGGCGGGCATTCGATTCCTCTCACTACTGCTTTATGTAAGCCAATTAATTTCTGCGGTTTAATTTGACCGTACTAATTGCAAGCTTTCGTCCACGGAGATCATCTTGCATTCTTGGTTGAGCTAGCCATTTGGTTGATCTGATTTGAAGGACATTCTGCGCGCCGTACATCAAACATCATCGAAGGTCGAGTCGATGAAAGAGAAAATAATGTAGTTCGTAACACGCTTTCGGAATAAATTCAACGAGGTCAACACCGTACGAGCTCGTAACACCCACGCGTGTGTTGCACAACAATCTTGGTTCATATAACTTGTAAACGAATTGCGTCGCATTGGTAGGTGACTTTTAAGCTGTCCCATTAAATTCACGAAACAATGATCTCACTGCGATGAAGGAGTTTATTATCCGTCTCAACGCGTATTTTATTCGAACGAGGACGTTACTAATTGGTGCTCGATTTCCGGGTCCTGCTTTTGAGATAATGGAATGAAAATAGTAGGTTGTAAGTGATTGAGAACAACAGTGGTCTGACTTCTATTTCTGAGTTCTTGAGGAAACAAAACTTTTGTCAAGTATTCTTGGATTAATTGAATGCTAATGCTATCATGTTATTTTTAATTACTATGAGTTATTCATATTAGTAATCGTAATGAAAGAAATATTTTCAATAAAACCGTATTATTTATGATCCAATATTTTCAAACGGTCCTGGATGTTCCCACTCGGTGACCTAACACTAGAACTACTGTGCCAGTCAAAATCATTGGTTTCGGTCGTTTCGTTTCGCAATTGTTGATATCTTCGAAGCATTGAATATTCGAAATGATTCTGAAAATAAATAGTTTCACTTGAATAATGTAATGAATGTTTGAAAAACTTGAAACTAATCAATTGTTACAATTTTTATAGGGATTGCATATCAATCGTATTAAATGCTCGGTAGTTCTAGTGTTAAAGTCTTACCCGTAATTTAATTAGAAGGAAAGGGATTTTCGTTAAAGCATAAGGAACAGTTTCCCTGCCAAGTAAACTCCCTGATCTCACTGTGTTTGTTGGAGGTGGTATTCCACTGATGCTTTACGGTTGTGTTTTTCCTTGTTTCAGCGCCAAACAGCCCACTCCATCTTAGCAACAGGGCTCACGTATTGCTTCTGCTGAATAGGCCCCAAGCATCCCTCACCGACGCCGATCATGCGGTTAGGCTACGACCGGACTGGGGCAAGGTGAGAGAATCCTTTTTCCACCACCTTCTCACTGTTAGAGATGTTTTTTTGACCCATTCGCACCATTAGTGTACATGTATACTCCATTTTCCTGAACATTATCGCCGGAGCATATATAGGGTGTTCCATATTTTAATGGTTAAACGTTATCAATATATTTTATGGCATTAAATAGGAAAAAAATGTTATGTAAATATAGGTCACATAAAGCTTTATTAAAAAGTTATAACAAAAATATGGAATACAAGTAATATAGGAATAGTAACCAACTTGTTACTGCGAGCATTGGCTTGAATGGATCAATGTATTTACATTTTGAAACGGAGTATTAATTAACTCTGACAGTGACGACGTCAAGCAGTGACAGATTGATAAAAATATCAATTGTCAATTATTTTGTTAAGGATATATGTTGGAAGCAGGTTCTTTATGTGAAATAATAACACAAGAGATTAATGAAAGAAAGCAATTTTCAATACTTATATTCTAAAAAATATAATGGTCAACATTTTCAAGTATGCTTGACCTTTAACATGACCAGGACGGACTTAGAAGTCCTGGGTTTTTTCTTGGTCGCTTTATTGCGGCTGCAAAGGCGACATCCTGATATTTCTGCACGAGGAGTTTTCTATGAGTAACTGTTTTACTTCAATAATTTTGTTTGTTCGTATTATGATTGAATTACAGACTTTTATATGTTTGAAATTAATTATAATTTGTGAAATGAAATAAAATATATCTTTTAAAAGGTTCAATGTCGTTCACATATCAGTAAACGCAATAAAATTTATAACACAAGAAATTCAACTTCGTCTTATTCTAGTTTTTATAAATTAATATCAGTAGCAGTAATATATGCGCTGTTAGCTATCACTTTCAAATCGTCCGCTCTTGAACTCGATGTTTAATAAAATATTTCCATCCTTTTCTGAACAATGAAATGGCATCTCTTTTTAGTTAACTATAAAATATTTGTTTTTTATTATATTCTTAAAAAAATTTTCATTTTTTTCATTTGCAGGGTCATTACAGACGAGGAGTGGCTTTGTCAGCACTAGGCAGACATGAGGAAGCATTGTTTGCACTTTGCATCAGCGTTGCCATTGACAAAAATCCTCAAGCTGTACGTCACGAATTGGTTAAGGTATGCTGATTTTCATATAAGTGTACATATTAAATTATCCTGAAAACATTTATGATACGAATTTTGTTGTACGAAAAATGATAAATATTACAATTAAAAAAAAACATTTCTACTCTTTTTAATCTGTCGTGTCATTTGATATATTGTTTTTGTTCGGCTGGCTTTGCTGTTTTATAAAGTTAGATTTATAATTGTCTTAATAATGTTTAAATGTAACATTTTTTAAACATAGGGTCAGCTGAAATAAGTATGCTTTTTATGTAGAAACGAATTGAAAAGTTCTGTGCCATTTTGTATAATAAGATTTTGTGTTTAAAATATTAGTAGTTAAAAATTGAATGATTGATTTTTAAAATTGTTTTCACTTGTTTTTTTCCATTTTTTATGATAATACTATTCTGCATTTCCTTTTATTCTTAATTTTTTATATGTTGTATAAATTATAAATATTCTTTATATATATATATATATATAAATATCTTGGTAACTTTTTATGCGCTGCACATAATTTTCACCTATCCTAAGAAATATTATTGAAAAATGCTATGAAATATACGTGTATGAGTTTAGGTTATTCCATATTACATAATACATTCCACTGCATATCCGATATTTAAAATTCATTACTGTAATTACTACTGCATTAATTAGACGCATTAGCAATTGCAATCTGATATTAATTAATTCAGATTTTTACGATAATAAATGTGTGATATGTTACGGATTAATGCAATGGAACACGTTTTCTTAAGTTCATTATAAATCTACATTACATTATTTTACAATGTATAGTTTTTACACGTTTGAAGACAAAAGTCATTTTCATTGAATCGGGGCTATTGCGAAAATCTAAAATAATTAATACAATCGAAGGTTTAATACATCTGTTTTCAAAGTCATCATGTGAACATCTTACTTTATTTCACAATGAAACTTTCAGTGTTCATGAAAATTGTACGCAATGTATGAAAAATCACCGAACTTATGTTCCAAAATGATTCTACGTGCCTCTATCGTTTTAGTTTTATAATTAGAACATTTGTCCTACGAAAATTGAACGATCATTAACATAAAATCGATCATAAATTATCTAATCAATCCGGTCTTACAATTAAAAATTATATTAAAGTAGGCTGTATACATTTATTAATTTATTTTACGAATGAGTCTAATAGTGAGTGTATCGTTCTTACAGTGACTTCGATCTAAATTGCTTTACAAACAATCATTTTTAAACTGGAAAGGTAAATAATTCATTGAGCTAATAAATATTGGTAAATACTTCATGCGCCTGGTCGTATGTACGAGAATCCATTAACATTCATTCTAATTCTGTTGTCGTCGCGAGCGTTGCACAAACTTTCGTAACCGAACGGTACATACGAGGGAAAGAGAGAAAGAGAGAGAAAGATCAAGATATCGTACCGTGTGGAGTCACGAACGTGTACTGAACAGAAAGCATACACAAAAGAAGTGGACGTCTGTGCACGGCGGTATTTCCGGTACCGCTGCCGCTGGTATAGCTTAATGACGCGGTATGATAGTAGTCAGGTGAGTGACCTGTGCCGGAGCAATGATAGCCACTCATGAGTAGGTCTATTCTTTGAAGATAGTATACTGCTTGCTACGGAGCATAATTAAAAGTTAACCAATAAAAGAAGCTACCTTATTATAAGATACTTTCCAAAAAACATAATGTAAAGAAGTTGCCAATCAAAGTCTAGAAAATATTAATAACAATAAGTTTATAGGAATCATTTTAAATATTAAATATTAAATATTAAATAATAATATTAAATATTAAATATTAAATATTAAATATTAAATATTAAATATTAAATATTAAATATTAGATATTAGATATTAAGTATTAGATATTAAATATCTCAATTCTTCGTATGTCAGATTTTATTTTGGGAGACATAAAACATTTCACGCGGGAACTAGAAAATTATAATTGGGAATGAAATATTATAATAATGAATAGTGATTAAGAGGCAAACAATTTTATACAAATTATTATTATTGTGTAAAGGTTAATACGGATAAGCGGTAAAAGAAACTAAATTAAATTTGTAGTGCTGTGTATCTGGTTTCTCGTATGAGTTGACCTAATTATCTCTAACTAATTGGATACGCGTCGATGTGTTGTATATATCAAGTCCCGTTAAGTTTCAAACGGATCATAGTGCATTGTGTGCATTTCCTATGTCTCGTATCGAATTTCTTGAGTTTGAAATGCTTTGTATCAAGTTTCTTGAGTCTTGGAGTACTTTAAAGTTCACTGCGCTCAATATCGAGTTTCTTTAAAACAACTTACTATATATTGATTCTATTATCACTTTTTGTAGGATATTGTTGATTCCAACTCTAAAACGTCTACAGGAACTCAAATAATTGAAAGATTTGACAGAAACGATGATTTTAACACGAAAAATTCAATTCCTTCTAGTCCCAAGGAACTTAATATAATAGTTTAATGTCGTAATAATTCCATTATTCATAATTGATTAGAACAAATAATCTATTTTCATTTACATGTTTAAAAATTTAATCCTATTATTATAAAAACTTTGATGTTTAATGTTTTAATTTTGATAAATGAAAAATGTTACGAGAAATGTTAAGAGATGTTTTAATATTTTTATTGAATATTTATTCAATATTTTATGTAACTGATAAAAGCAGTGTAAACTGATACAACAATTAAAAAAGAAAACAAAACTTACTATTATAGAAATAGCAAATGAAAAGTACTAGGTTTCGTCATTTTTATACGAATATTGTATTTTATTGTACATTATATTTGTCTGCAAAACAGTTTTTTCCATTATTCAGCAAGCGAATAATACTTGCTCATTCAAGCGACAGATGAATGAGCTAGTAAAACGAGAATACATAGTCCGCGAATTGATTTTCATGAATAACAGGAAGCATTAGAACGACACACGTCTATCATTCAATACCATATTATTAGGGTTAAAAAATATGGTTAGGATTGGGAGAAAAAAGGAGAGAATTATTGTCCTGATGGCCTCTGCCTCGCCATTTCAATCGATACGCGATGATCGTGTGTGTTCTAATAAGACTCCAGGTGAGTGACCCAAGGCTAGTCTACACTTAACGCAAGGCCAGCGGTAATTACTCGTAACTCGATACATTGAAGTCTTTAAATCGCGTGGTATCGTTTCCCTATTCATTGTGAGCGAGCCGTTACGGTTTCTGAGTAACGTATTTGTCAAAGTTACGAGGAAAATAACATGTTTATCGAACTCATTTTAATTAACACAAGTGCGAACTTCGGTTTGGAATTTTATAAATTACAGTCACTATAAACAGAATCAAGTTAATGTTCTATAAATGATACATGCAACATACGGAATTAATGAAGATATTTAAATTACAGTTATTTATAGACCGTCGTTTTGATACAGATTTATGTACATTTTTTATTTCTGTGTACATTCGCAATTATACTAATTCTCAGATGTTTTAATTACTTGATGATTCTTTCTAAGATGCTTTTCAACATCCTGAAGTCTGATAAAATTTGTGTAAGGTTTGGAAATCGATTTAATATGTGTGGGATGAATGGTTTGTTGTGCGTGTGTGCGGGCGACCAGGTCATGTTGCGACGGACCGGCGCCGCTATGTTTGGAAAAGAGTATGACTGCGTTTAGAAAATCTTGAGTGGCTGAAAAAATGCGAGGAAGACTGTCTGGAACCGAGCGATTGAACCGTGAGAAAAGCGTGTACATGACTGCATGAATTTTGATCATGGACGAAAGATGGGAGTGAGAAGGGTGCACGGGTGAGAAAGACAGAGCAAATGGGGGTGTGCGTTAAAAGCGAGTGGGAATGCGTGGCCGGGGGATAATGGAGAGATAAATTTTGGTGCGTAATGTGCGAGCGAGAGTTTTCAGTGAGACGTTAGTGCGAGACTTTTGGGGCGAGACTTTGCGTAATCGGCGAGCGAGCGTTTAGTAATCTGTATAGACCTTGCGACTTGTAAGGGAATATCCTACAACATTGAGGACTCGTACGGGATAATTCCTACATATGTATGAGTAATTTTAATACGTAACATGCAAATAAGAAATTAATATATTAGAATAACAGTATAGACACTAAATCATTTAAAAATAATCAACTATTTTGGCATCACTCTAGTGTTAGTTCCTTACTGAAAAGTGTTTAAGAAACAGTAAGAAGGGATATAGATTTGTTATTACATACATTAGAAATGTTTTACTTTAAAAATTAAGCAAGTATCTTAATTAAAGAACAGAATATTTTCATTTAACTATCTTATTCTTGTACACCATTAACTGATAATCATCATTTATAGAAATCAATTCATTGCTCATCTTTCAACTTTAAATTCATGAATTTTTCAGTTATAAATTCTAAAGTTTCAATACTTTATTAATTTATCGTTTTTCTCGTAATTTTGAGAAACATTGATTTCTACGAAAATTCATTAATGAAGGTCGAATGAGTGTTGAAACGAACACGGAGGTACGAAGACAATTTAATCCCGAACGCTCATTATGTAACGGAGAGTCTGCTGGAATCATTGACGCAAGTTGCACCGGTAGTTATGTAAGATCGAGGAGTCATTCTTTTGGCGCAGCGTTTAAGCTGTGGGGAAAATAATATTTGGCACTTTCTTTTTTTTGAAAAATTCTGTTTCTCCAGACACAACGCGATTGAAAATTGTAGGGTGACACAAATTTGCAAAATATGTGCAATAAAATGATAGCTAATGTATCTGCACCGTCAAATTCTTTTCTTAGGCTTTTATGAAACACTTTATTGCACTATCAATTTTTACGTCTTCCATATTAAATCAGAGGTTACGTGGTGTTACATAATAATCATTCACACAAAAATATGAAATAAATTCATGAATTTCTATTATAAGTGATAATAACATTCTTTTTGTAATTGAAAATCATAGTTGAAATACATGATTTTACGAACGAATCTCGTATTTGTTCAAGAATTTACTTCATTATGTATTTTTATTCTGAGATAATCGGTTTATTCTAATATTTGGGTTCAATTTTGAAACGTAATATTTTTGTAAAATTCAGTAGTTGTCTCTGTGACCGTTTAGTTTGCAGGAGCTCAGCATTGACGTGATAGGTCAACCGTATTCCGCATTTTTCTTTTATTTACAAGTTTCAGATATAAGTGACAGAAAAATCAAATTCTCGCCATTATTAAAGTTTATTATATTCCAGAAGTGGAAAATGCAAATAGTTCACAGAATATTTACGTCAACATTAAATTATGTACAATTATTTTAACACTAGATTTACGGAAACTTATTATACAGTTTATTCTATTGTTCCAAGATACATTTTTGTTCATTTATTCAGTCTTTGAAAATTATAAATTTAAAAATAGATAATTAGGACACATATTTGTATAATGACATTAATCAAAATCGACTTAAACATTTAGTAAATAATGTTTATAAAATTTAATATGCGTCACATGAACGCGTTCTGTAAACCCAGTGTCAATGATGTAATTAATACATAGATACAGTATAATATAAATAACATTTATTAAAACAATATCAAAAAATAAACTTACTGTAAAAGCTCTAACAAATATAATTTTTAAATATTCAGCCATAATATTGAATCTGAATATTCTTCTAAAATATTCAATATTAAATCCAGATACTAATTCAGATTCACGTAAAAAAAATGAAACTTTGTGTACGTAACACACGAAGTACGTGTTTATCCTCAGAAAGATGTACTTATGTACAACGATGAGCATAGGTTTGAATTAATTTAATCAGTTAACTGTGGAATTTAGTTTGAACAATCTCCCATTGTGCGCGCAGTAAATCAAATGATCAAGTCTATAGTTGTCGAACGCGGAGCAAATGCATCTATAATATATTCTGACGAAAAGTTAAAGCGAAATGAAGAAGGATTACACGTTTATCCGAGAAAAACAAATAATTTGTTATTGAAAAGATTAGTACTATTTTGCGTTTTAAGAGAACGTGTATACTCGTTGAATGCAGATCACTGATTAAAACATAGATGTTTACAATGCAATGCAATTACGTTGTATGTATTCGCAATTTCCCTGTAATATCAATGACGGACGTAAATTCTGCTAATATCGCATTTGCATGAGACATCATTGAGAAACCGAGAGGCATGACTTTATAGTGTTAACAGTATTCACGAATGGACGTGCAAATCGCCGACAACCGAGAAGAGTGGCTTTCACTGTGCGAATACATTAGAATTACAAATGACGTGGTTCTGTATTGTTTCCAGGTGCTGTATAAAGTACTGTCGGTTGGACACCGTCGTTACAACGTGTCATCCCGGGCTCCCTATAATTTGACAGAGAGCGCATCGCGCACGAGGAGCCGGCATCAATTGATGAATCCGAAAAGAAATCGTCGAGCAGTTCTTAACGGTTCTGACTGCGAAGATAATAGCAGCGGTGGCGAAGAGGAATTCACACAGGTATATACATACACACAAATACACATTCTATTATCTCATTATCCTGTTAACTGTGGAATTTAGTTTCAAAAATCTTTTGATGAAATGAATTTCAGAACTAACAAGGGAATCTTTTCAATTAACACACGCTGATTTTGATGAAACTTATGTGTAACACAGTTCTCGGGAAAACACCCCTCAAAGTTGAGGGTTGAAAGTATATTTTTTACAATATCCCTGAAACTAGAGACTGTAGAAAAGAAATCTAAATTGTTCATTTCAGGGTGAATGATTTAAAGAAATAATTACGTAAAAAATTATTTATTAAGAGTTACGGTAATGTAAATATTTATTCCATTACTTTTTATAATTTGGTAAGTTATACGATTACTCTAGGAGTTTACTGCATTTCTCAAAAATAGCGCTCATAAAATTGCATTCACTTTGGTTTCTAACAAAAAAATATAATGACACAATAGACGATATTGGTACAATTGTGTAATTAGTGAACAGAAGAATTTTAAATGGTTGAACAGTGAGCACTAAGGGAGTAATTAGTGTATTGAGAAATTAGGTTTGTGCAAGATTTCTAGGTTACGTAACGCAATCCATTAAATCTTACACAATCGTGCGGCGTGCCACAGCAAATAAAGATGAATTGTATTTCAAAGAATAGGATCTCAACTCGTGTCAATCCTAATAATTTAAGATTAAAGTTCGCGCCTAATCCAATTATGCTTGTTGATTCATTGCAGACTGTTAGCAGGAGGCTCTTGTCGTCTGCGGCACCACACAATACTAAGCTGCAGGCTGGCTTGGATCGAATGTACCAAGATATAGAAAAATTGAAAAGTAAGTTGTGCTTGCATTTTAAAACAAAAATTGTTTAAAGTTTAGCATGTTCGCGACCAACGTTTGTTTCACTAACAACCTTCATAGTTGCAATATTTCATTCAACGCAACAAATCGTCATTACGAGATGAAAATAAAATTGAAAACAAAGTCTCGACAACTTATTTCACGTTATATTACGCGTGTTACGATTTTACACCAAATCACACGTGAAAGTCATTTAACCCTTTGCACTCGATCGGTGACTCTTGGTTACCACTTGGTTACCACTGGGTTTGTTATAGCTAATTTATAAATTCTTATATATGATATTAAACTTCGTGTAATGCATCGATATATGAAATATTTAAATACAGTAGCTTTGTTTCTTAACTTATATATCTTTTTTCATCAGTTAAGTTGAAAAAAAATAACTATATCTCATCGGAATATGTTAAATATTTCTACCGAAGAACTTTCGAGTAGAAAGAGTTCATTTTCTTTAGGTAAAACGTAAAATGTTGAGCGTCTCAAACAGGTGATGCTGGTCGCGAAGGTGTTGATTAATGTGTAGTAAACGGTATGAACGTTTTTTTAAATTTTTCAGTAAGTTGTTGATTGCTATTCCAGATGTTTCTTGATTACTTGGCTTAGAATAACGTCTTTCGTTCCACGTACAAGGGTCATACAAAAAGTTCCCAGAAAATAGTTGTCGTTTGTAAATAGAATAGTATATTTGTAATTAATTGATGTGTGTATAAATTTGCTGAGATTTATTTTATGAAGTATTAGTATTTCACTTAAACGAAATATACGTTGAAAAATAAAGCACTTGATTCAACTTTTTGTCTTTTTATTTACGTTTTCCGGGAATTTTTTGAACGCTCCGCGTATTTGAAATTCCATGCTGAATTTTTCATGAAATCTTCTGTTCATTGATCTTTTTTTTGTATTTTGTATAATATAGTGTTGTATTATTATAATTACGAAAACAACTGGACATTAATTACTTACTCGGAGACTACGTTGATTGAATTCCAATCTAAATGGTCAGTACAAAATTTCAATGTTTAGTCGTTAAAAAATGTATGGGTTTTATTAAAAATATTCAGACTTCGTTTACTTATAATGTATACATATTATTCTATACAATGTATTAGGCGTTACTCAAAACGAAAGTATTTCAGGAGTGGTTTACATAAAATACTTCGATTTTTCGAAGCTTGCTAAATGGTTGATTCTTAATTAAAATGTCATTTTCTCATGAAAATTAAATTGAAGTCTGAAAAGGTTAACCGATTACGTTTTATCTGACATTTCGTATTAATAACCAGCGTTGCACATTTGCCACGATACGTATGGTTCAATACGTACGATTGATAAACGCATCTTGCTTCGAAGTTATTTAAGAAGAGAAATTATTCAGCCTGAAGACGGCGTGACGCAATTTTCGTCAAAATATATGCAACCATTTATACTTCTGATGCTTAAAAAAATTTCTTTCTTAAAAAATTGTTCAACATGATGGTCTAGAAGGAATATTTATAATTAAATGAATTAAGCGAATTAGTACATAAAATTTTAATTAAAAATATAAAGAACGATAAAAAAATATTAACTATTATATAGAGATCATAGTTATTGTCCTTAATTGTCGTTATATATAAAAAGAATTTCGTTGATTTCTAATAAAGACACTCTTTCAAAAATCACGATAAAAATATGTACATTTTGCAAAATAGTATTGTCGTGTACGATACTTTACACTTTATGAAGCATTAATGTATTTTCTGAACACCATTTTACTGAAATGATATCGTTCACATGGTAATTTTCTCCAAATTTAATTTGTAAATGTTTGAGTTGTCCAGTAAACAATTTCTAGCATTTTTGAGACTTCCTAAAGTATATTTTATTTTAGTCCCTCCGCTGATGTTGGTTTACTACAATAAACATGATTCTTAGGGTATTCCCACAGAAAAAATCAAGCAAAAATAAAACTGGAGGTCAGTTCACGTCATGTCACCGCGAAATAAAACAGTTCGAGGTACACTGGCAATGCTCAGGGGAATGTATAATGAAACTTCTGGTATTGTTACAACTGTATCCTCATATTATATCCGTCATCTTGTTCTACATTTGTTTCATAGAGTTTTTACTCGATTTTTTGACTTGATGACTCAATGTGAATTCTATCTGAAATTTTATTAATTCTCTGTAAAATATAATTCTCCATTAACACAATTGATTGATTCTGTGATACAGAAAACCGTCTTATTAAAGATCTTTTTACTCATTTTCAGAGATTTTTTTTGTAATTTTTTATTCTTATGAATAATAATAATTTTAATTTTTAATTCAATCAAATGTTTAATCTATAATTCTTCAAAACAATACGTAGATTTCACAATTAAAGCATAAATGAGTGACTTTTAGGGAATATCATATTTTTAGTTAATAATTCTAAATATGCGAGTAAGTCGTAAATTACATACGTAAATTATAACTACGATAATCCGCCAGTAGTCGTGCACGTGAGGAAGGTCAGTATACGCGGACGGTGACCTGTCGTGCAAAAGACGGAGGTAGAGCTCCGACGTATGCGTGATTAATAGCGAACTTTAATGGCTGATATTATAAAAATGACGGTGGAACTGTACGTTTTTATAGTTGTAGTTTATTTACAGTTATATTTTTTTATAATTACATAATACTTGACACTAGTGAATAAGTGGTTGTATATCAGGCATAGCGAGCTACCTGGTCCGCAGTGCGGATGGATGGTTTTTCATTTAAACTGTTTATTTAAATCACATCCTGCCTTACCGACCAGGCTTGTCATTAAGTTAATATAAGCTAACGGTTTCAATACATCGTAACGATCGCAGTGCAAACGGGATTTACAACGACAAAATTCATTCGAAAATTGCGGTGTACGGCGCTGATACAGTCTCATCCAACTATTTAATATCTTCATCGTTTAAAATTTATTTCAAATTTTTCAAGGTCATCGATATTTTTTTTTTTTAACTTCTTCTACTTTACATTTAACAGTTGGTAATCGTTTCAAGAATGCATACACCATAAAGAATGTTCTATTCAAAATTATTTCTTCTAAAGTTTGTAAGAGCGATCATACTTTTCTTTTCTTTGTTATTTTTATACAAAAAGTTCACAGTTTTTATTAAAATGTATTATTTACATTTATTATAGTACATTATTTCAAAATATATTTTGATTAAATCAAGATTATAATCGCATTTTAATAGAAACTACGAACCTTTTATATAAAAATAATAAATAAAAGAAAAGTATGAACAATATTACAAATTAAATTGTTCGTTTTAGATGAGACACTCTTTACCGTGCAAGATATTTCGAGCAACGGGTCGAATTTAATAGACATTTGTTTAAAGAGCATTGAAATTTTGTATTATCTAGTATATCTCTCTATTTTACCTTAACATACTGTTGACCAGTCACGAGTTAACTCGTGTTTGCACTTACATTTGCCATTTCAATTTTTGAAACGCAGGGCAATATATTACAATTTATTGTGCATAAATGAAGTATATTGAAGTTTATTTAAATTATTTCACTTTCATATTTAATTACGGAATAATAACCGGTGACATGTAATGGCTTCTGCGTAAAATTAGCGGTCAACAATGTGTTAATTAGATGTCGTGTAACTGATTGAAACCTTTTTGTTTGCAGGGATTGAAACAAGACCCGCTGAAATTCTTTTACCACCTCTTTCGTGCGGTACGGCTGGTGAATTAGATTGTATCTTGTGCTGCCGGCTGTTATGGAAACCAGTAACAACGCCTTGTGGACATACGTACTGCTGGATGTGTTTAGACCGATGCTTAGACTATTCCTCAGTTTGTCCTTTGTGTGTCACGTCTCTCGCCGATGTGAGTAGTATTTCTATCTGCCACTGATAATAATATCGAATGTATCCGAATATCGATCGTTACAAAGTTACCCTAATAGCTTTTTCATACCTATGTTATAAAGCATAATTTTGTAATTATACAAATTTGTGCATCGATATTTTCTAGTATTCTGTGTTTTTTATTCCAACGCTCGATTATTGTTTATAAATTTGCATTCAACTCAACATTTTCTGGGTCAAACGATTTTTGAGACGTTAGCATCGATTCAAGTCTCTGCCGCATAATCCTGACTCATTAGTGACGATCTGCTAACCTGTTAATTATGGAATTTAGTTTGAAAAATCCCTCGTTTTGCGCGGAATAAAATGAAAAAATGAAGTGTGTACTCGTCAAACTCAGAACAAATGCACCTAGGGTACATTTGAATGAAAAAGCAAAGCAAAACAAAGAAGAATTACATGTTTACCTGAAAAAATAAAAAATTCATCGTTGAAAGAGTCTGTATCACTTTAAGCTTTAAGATGACGTGTATACTCGTCAAACGCACTTAACTGGTTAACACGTTGAATGTCATGGGGTCACCGGTGACCCCCAACCGAATCAAATGACTATAATTCACTCAATTAAACGGTGACTATTTGAAAACATTCCTATATTATAGATAATGTTATCCAGTGCGGTGACATTCGGCAAGATAAACGTGCAACAACAATAACGCAATTCAATGTTATAACTTTTTCATTTCGTGTATTGTTTTCCGTAAAATTGTGCGGCACTCAATCCTGCAACACTAGGTTTACGGACATTTATTGTGCAGTTTATTTTATTGTTCTTAGAAAAATTATTGTTCATCCGTTTAGATCTTCGACATTAGAGATTTAAAAATAGACAATTAGGGTAAATATTCATGTAATTGTACCGTTCAAAATCAACGTAAACATTTATCAAATAATATTCGTGAAATTCAATATGTGCCATATTGACGCGTTTCGTAAACCCAGTGTTAATCTGGAACAATGTTCGCGAATACAACCCTCGGAGAACGTCAAGCAACACCTGTCCATAAATGAACTACGATACTTCCTAGTGGTTGGTGATTCTACAGATTAAGATGATTATTGTTTGCGGTCACCAGAACCAGTCGTCTACAACTTCCGCGTTCATGGCGTCATTACCAATTGTTCCCAGCTAGCGCCTTCTTCAACGATGTCAAAGAAATTTTACCACGTACAATCTTGCATTTTCTTCGGCTGTTTTTTACATCGTAATGAATTACATTGTATTATTGCGTATTACTTGACACACATTATATGGAACTACGTTGAATTGAACAATTTTTCAAATACATAGCTTTTGATGGAAAAAGAAATAATGTCGTCCATGGACTTTTTCGAAAGCATTATGAAATATCATAGATAATCAAATATCCTGCCCGCTTCCGATGGGGTGAACTATGATCCATCGATCATAGATCTCTCATTCCAAAAAACACAAGCTTTCACATCATTCTTTTTTCATTTACAACCTACTCAGACCCTTTTCATAAGATACACATTTCCAATCAATACATTTAACTGAAAATTAACCGTCAATATATAAATACAGATAAACAACAGTATAATAACCATCGAGGCAGAAACATTAACAGTGAACGAATCTAAATAATTCGCGTTGGCAAACTCGCTACCAAAATATTCAAAATACGTTTAATGGGGCTCTACAGATGTTCCGGTTCAAAGGGGTTGGTCAAAAGGGAGTCAAAGGATCCCGGTTCATAAAAAAGTCACGAATTCTGTTGGCGAAATCTTCCCGAGCGAAAGCTTTTCCCGAGAACGAGGATTCTGGTCGACTTATCGAAGTGTCCTTTAACTTGCAGTACTTGGCCAGCAGCCAGAAGACGGTGACAGACTTTGTGGAGAGGGCTTTGAAGATCGTAGCACCAGCGGAATACGCCTCAAGGGCAACCAGCCACCGATTAGAACTCGCACAGGGACTCGGCCTTTTGGACAGTGAACAGATCGCCGTGTTCGTTTGCACCACCGCGTTCCCTTGTGTCGCCTGTCCCCTATTCGTCTATGAGCCCAGATACAGGCTGATGGTCAGAAGATGCGTTGAGAGCGGTGTCCGTCAATTTGGCATCGCGGCGTGTCTTAACAGGGAGGCAACGGGAACAAAGAGGTAATTATTGCACGTACATAAATAGAACACATAAAACCGTACAGCATTCCACGGAACGTTTATTTTAAAAATGTTTATCGTTGTTTGTCAGCGCTACACGTTATTTTTATGACATAGATATATAGTAAAAATGGCATTTTCCAGTGGAACTGTATTATTGTAATATTTCGAAGCAGCGAATTGTTCATTGGTGCGCGTAACATGTTTAAATACGTGGAGGCTGTTTCTGTGAATTCTTGAAATGAATTTAATCATTTCTTCTTACTTTTAATAATAGCAAAAGTAATTTAGGCGCTTGAATTAAAATGAATATCCTGTATACTGCGTGCATTATGAATTTGTGCGAACAACTCTTTTATGAAATGTAAACGTGGATTGAAAAGTTTTGATGTATGAAAGAATAGATCTTTTGGAGTTCTGAGGTGCATGAATGAAATGAAATAAATGTACCGTAAATTTTTATTTATTTATGGTAAAAAAGAACAGTAGAATGAATGGACAGAATACTAGAATTTTTAAAGAATGTGTTAAAAATACTGAATGTAAGATTAATAAATGTTAGTAGCATAAGCGCCGCATTTTCAACATCTGTCACTTCATAAATAAAATGATTACTTCATTAAAATTAAAAACGAGATCTACTTACAGATATAAAAGAACCTGTATTTTAATTCACTCTAAACCTATAGAAAGTATTTCCTTTATTATTAATAATTTTGGAGAAAATAATAAAACAATATTACAATATATAATAATATACAATAAGAATAAACGAGAAAATACTATTTTAATGCTAACATTCTATAATACTAACACTAACACTCTATATATTTTATACGTAAATCGATAGTGTAGTACTTACAAAGTGTTTCAATATTTGTCGATTTTTCAGATATGCAGAATATGGCACCATGCTTGAGATTCGGGACAGAGTCTTGTTGAAAGATGGTTGTAGTATCCTCAGTACAGTCGGTGGGAGGAGATTTAGGGTTATCTCTGGGTGTGAAAGGGATGGCTATGATACCGCTCAAGTGGAATTCTTGAGGGACGCGATGGTGCAGGAGGACCAACTGTTGAGCCTCTTAGAGCTGCACGATAAGGTAAGAAATGTATAGCAAATCTCTGCTGAAATATAACTCTAATCAGTATTTCAATGCTTTCGTCTTTACGTTGATTAAATTTCAATGAGCAACCTGTTTCAGATCTCACTTGCAATGCATACATAATTTCTTATAGTTTATCTTTGATATTTCAAACTTAAAATAAGCTGTACCACCTAAATGGGAAGCAAAACAAAATGATCTTCACGTTCGTGTTATCTCTTTGACTGTTAAATACTCTGAGCTAAAACGTTCCGTGTGCACGGAATATTTTGTTGCTCATGTGAAAATCGATGAATTATGTCAATTCATACAATGAATTAGGTTGTAATTAAATTGTAATCCCTCAGTTTCACCAAATTGAATAATTCTAAGAAACACGTATATTAGCATGTTGAATGCCATAGGGGTCACCGGTCACTCCCAACCAAATCGAATTACTATAGTCCACTCAATTAAATGATGGTTATTTGAAAACAATTCAAATGATTTAATATTATATTTTTTCTATTTCGTGTATTTTGCTCTATGCAATCGTGCGACATTCAATATGTTTATGATATACACTTATAATTGTCACCACGCCACGTGTAACATTACAAAGATCAGAAAACGCATACATGCGTGTATTATCAACAGCGATGACTATTGCCGGACGCACGTATGCGTCCATAGTACTCGAAGAATTAAATTGACTGTTTTATTCTTGGTTCTAAAATTCATTTGACAAAAACCGGTGGTTATTACAGGTACGTGCGAAAGGCAGAAGATGGTGGGACACAGTGCCATCGTCACAGCAGTCCGAAATTCAACGAGTATTCGGTCGAATGCCAGACACTGAAGAAGATTGGCCACGTTTGCCGGATGGTCCCTCGTGGACGTGGTGGTTGCTGGCTATTTTACCGCTAGGGCCCCAGTTGCAAGTTGGAATCCTAGGCACGACGAGCCTGGAAAAGAGATTGAGAGCCATCGAGAAGACTTTGGATCACATGGAGCAGAGGCAGTTGACGGTTGCTCCGGCTCCATCGGAAGAAACGACTACTTCTTCCAGCATATGCCGGGACGGCGGTGGTATTACGGAAACGACGGTTTCCGTCATTCAGCAGTCTTAAAACGAAAAATCAGGTTCCTCAGGGACAAATCGTTCAAGCCCCTAACGTCATGGCGGACAGGAGGGATTCAACTTTTATTCGATGTACAAAGTACTTGTGAAGTAGGTTATCGAAGATTGCCACTTTTTACTCGATATTTAATATCCGGAAGTGGATCGAAGGGAATCCATAGTTCGCGGTCAGTCGGGTTTCCGGTCTGCGTCTACTTCCAATCTTTCTTCTTATACTTAATCCCGTTGATTGCGTTTTAACTCGAGTACGTTCGGTATGCATCTTATGCATCCAAACGCCTTATCGACGGAACGATAATGCAGTTGTGAAACGCGGGACGTAGATTTTGTGGGACGTCGAGTGTTCCACACTGTTTCATTGAAACTATTAGAAAACAGTATTTGCTGTATGCAGCGTTACTGCTATGCGTTTTGGGGGAAGATCAATTCCAATTGCAAACTTTAAAACAATCATATCTAGCCAGCCAAGGGAAACAGACATATTTTATATGATGCCAAAATTAATTCCAAATGACGTTGTGTTTAAAGAAATTATCTGAAATACGGTATATTACAAAAGATTCAATCTTTGATACTGATACGAGTAAATTTCGTATTGGTACTTATTTTTTAAAGTGTTATATCTTAGACCAGTTTTGTAAATTGCTGTAGATATAAAGTAACATTGATTTAATAGATATTTATATTACAGAGATTTAAACCTTCACAGGACTAATGGACGCATATACAAATTTTGGTTATTGATTAAAGATAATAGTATGTGATCCTACGAAAAGTTAATAAAGGTAATCAGTGATAATTCAGTTGAAACGAGTGTTCTAGAAAGTTACATATCCCAGATGAAAGTTATCGTTTTCCTCGATAAGGCGTCACGGTCCTCTATGCGCTGTTGCAATACGCAAATCTGTTCTTCCAGAATAATCTATATACATATATGTATATGTATTACACTTTTATGTACACACGTACATGAGCATGCAATATGTTGCAATCAGAGGTACGCACGTCGTTTCACGCTTACGTTTCAATCGTACCCGACTTGAAATTTTGTACCTTGTAATGAATCGCGTGGACATATACTCATATAGGTACAACGAGCGAAAATGTTGTATTTATGGTGAATGTGCTGAGAACGAAATATTCGTAGGGGAATGAAAGCGTTTGTTTTGTACTTGGTCAAAAGTAGTTTACGATGTGGCAGGTTCTTTGAGTCGCGACGAAAGAAATTTCTATAATCCTTCGTGGCACTAGATTACGATTAAATATTTATAAACACGATATTTTTCAGGAATTGAGAATAATACGAGAAATCGCAGTGAAACTGAAATTATATTCTTCACTTAATGTCATTTATATTCGAATGATTTAGTATTTATTGCGATTTATATAGGAAAACGAAAGAACCAGATGGTACATACATGGAAAAATATGAAAATGATAGTGACAAAATAGAAATATTTTCAAAGGATCTATGTATTAACCTTTAATTACTTTAGCAGTTTAGAGGATTTAATTTAATGAATATTTCCAAGAATTGAAAGAAACAGTATCCTTCGAAAATTCTCAAAACTTTTGACTAAATTTATTGGAATTTTGTCGCTATCCTTTGATTTTTACTTTGGAGCTAAAATTTTGTATTACGTACATTTGTGCACCCTTTGAATTTCATTTCAAAATTTCAGATTTATGTGTTTTGAACATTTGGTGTGTGTCTTCTGTCAAATTCTTTTCCAAGTTTTGTTTTTTGTAACACATTTAGTGTGTGTCTTTTGTCAAATTCTTTCACAGGTTTCGCACTGAGAACTTATGAACTGAAAAAATGGATAAACGAGTAACTAGGAAGAGAAAGATTAGAATTTTCAAGAAGAACGCTGTATTTCCTCTCAGTTACTCAACCGTTGGCCATACATATTTGTTGGAAAGAAATTTCCAACAACGACCAGTGCGTGTGGCAAAACGCTTTTGCAATGATATGAAACTCAATTTTTTATACCGTTCGGCCTGTATTCAAAACGCTCTAGTAGAACAAACTATACTCCTTCATATTTATTCGCGAAAGAAACTTGATCAACTATTTTCTCCTTAGAAGTTTAACTGAGGCATATACTTACATGTTGATGTTCAACACAATTCATGTTATGAAATTTGTTAAAGATTCTAAGATTCTAACGAAATTCTTTTAACTACATAGACAATCGCTAAATAAACTATATTTGTAATCAAAATTATAAATATAATCTAATCGATAACAGTACTACTCTTATCAGAAATTGGCAATATTTCTATTTAGATAATAAACTTCGTATAATGGATAAGAAGTAAATCAATTTTTAACTATCATTGTTTGAATAATAATAGGAGGTAAGGGATGGGAATATCGACTCGTCCAAATAATTGTCTAATCTCATAAACATTACAAAAACACCGCTAGTTGTTTTTATTTTTCATCTGTTATTTAAATGAAGTGTTGCTCATATCCAATTTCTATCAAACGAACAAACTTAAAGCACGATTAAATGAAGTCGTATGATTCGTTAGTTATTAATGTTCAAAATTAAGTTCACAGAATGTAAGTTCGTCCAAGAAACAAAGGTGTATCGTTTAGTGATAATATAGTGTTATGAATACGAGCCTTTAAGTTTATTCCGTCGCTCATAAGACTTTTTCGACTATGGTAGCGTATAGTAATTTATTTTCATGCGGTTTTTTAAGTATCATCCGAGACATAGCGGTTGTCCGAAATGTTAGGAACGTCATATCAATCATGCAATCAAACCTACATAAAGAAAAGGAAATGATATGTGTCTGTTGTCACGATTATTGATCATTACTCTTGTTATTATTACTATTCTTATTACTATTACGGTTAAGAAGAGTACCGTTACTATAAAAGGTACTGTCTATACCACCATTAGCTTCTAGCGTCGCCGATATTCTATATTACCAAATGAGTAACGACGATGGTTAACCAATTGGCATTACTTGATTATACACGTAAATATTTCAGATTTTCAAAAATGTGTAGAAATTAACAAAAAAAAATATGATGATAACGAAAACCAACATTTTTCATCACGTTTTCTAACTGATATAACGAGCACCGGTTTCGTTGTCGTGGAAGATTGAACGACGTGTACCGGCTGCTCTCCGACTTAGATTTATATTCTCCTCTCTAGACTTTTACGACGTTGTGAATCATGCATTGTGATATTACTGTATAGCCTACCTATTCTATATTGTTATAATATACATTACAACATAGTATGTAATGTCACACAACTTTCCATTTTTACTTCAACATTTCTATATTTATCTTCATCTCTTCATATGGAATTATTGTAATAAAAATGTCACGAAATTGAATGCCTTGAAATGTTTATTTACTACATCATTATTACTTAACCGGATTCGTTGAATAATTCGTTTCAATGGAAATAAATACATGTTATAAATTTTCCATAAATTATTTTCGAATGCTTGAACCGATTTTAAAGGATAGTAATGCAGCATTTTTTAAACTATAATACTCTCAAGAAAAATACTTGTGATAAATGGCACAATGAAAAGAGTTTCATTACACTATTATGCTAAATAAAGATTTTTATGTACATGTTTTTGCACATTATTTTTATAAATCCAGTTTTGAAAATTTTATACTTAAAAGTATGATTTCAGTTGAAATATAACATACTGGATAATACAACTTTATATAGACATTAATTTTTCAAATCTCGCGCTGAAATTTACGGTAGGTACACAATATGTTAAAATATTAAATAATAATTGAATTATATTATTACTCTTTAATTTCGTACGTTTTTTAAGTCCCGGCACAAGTTTTCTACAAGCTTGACCTACATTTTATGGAAAAATAACTTCTTATGAAAAATTGATATAGATTTTGATGCTATCAAATTCTGCATGAGTTTTCGCATGTCATCAATTTATGAAGTGCTCGTTCTGCAACAGTTGCTGTATTGATCTGAAGAAATTTTGTTAACTTAGCAATATGAAGTTGAGCATTATCATACAAGAACATGACTCATAGTATATCTTATACTAACTGTTCATTGTAAGATTCTGTTGCAATTGTTTGGTATGATTACAAAAGATACTATGAAATTACACTGGTTATATCTCATAAAATACTTTAATCTTTTTTCTTTAAACATTTCGCTTCAAAGTTGAATTTGATGGTTACCCATAATATAAGCACTTCTTCTTTTGTTTTTGAATTGTGTAGGCATTATGTATTTATGTAGAATGCATCTATATTATTTCACGTACGAATGTAGATAAAGAATTGGCCATAAAAAATATTATATATACATATATATATAATATGTTAATTTATCAAGGTATCTCAAGGTCATTTACGATTGTATAGTCTTGTTTTATTGAAAGAAGAAAAGTACATATATTTTTCATTAATGAAGCTTTTATACATAGGTATCTTATACAAATGAAACGTATCAAATGTGAAATGAAAATTCCATAAATAAATGGAATATACACATCCTAAAGTTAATGACTTAGATCGTTAAAAATTTTAAATTTCATGCATCCATGATGTATCAAAGTGCAGAAATCTATGCAACAGAAATCAATTAGATCAATTTGTTAATAATCGTTTTATTCTTAATTGAATACATTACTTCGTGAATATAATACAACTTTCCTCTCAAACTTCTTTTGATATCTGATAGAAGAAAAAGTATTCGTAGCTGACAGATAATTAAGATTTATAAAATATTACGAAAGAAGTGGAAAATTATTTGTTAGCTGTTTCTGTTTAGCTGTATTCACGATTGAATTGTATTCATGTCAGTATATCGAAGAAACTTCAGACGAAACATGGAGTCTCGCCGATTTTGATGTGTCGAGTATGAGGAACGACATCGAGTACCTGGAAAAATATACGGTTGCACCTTCACCTAGCAGAGATTATTACGGGCTTAAAGTTCTCCATAACAAGGTACCGATAAATTGACTCCGCTTAATAAATTTTATTTTTTGATTTCATTTCTTTTTCTTTAGGTGATATTATATATTTGGAAGATCTCACACGGTCCTCACAAAATCCCACTCATACGAACCTCCAATTTTTCCGATTTTGAACAAGACAAACAACTGCAAGAAGAGATTCGACGAAATTTCGGTAGCCAAAGATTTTTCTTTAACAACCTTTATCCAAAAACCTTAGAAATCTTAATTTCCTATATACTCGAAATAAAATTGATAAAATAAAAATTTTAATTGGTCGAAGTATTTAAAATTATATAATATAAGAGTTTTAAGTCTAATTTGAATTTTCTTATGGAAACGCCTATTGAAAAGTGATTTAGCATTTTAAAGATTCAATCTTTATATTTGAAATACTGACAGTCGAAAATCATAGATTTAATAGAAATACATAAACGTCGTCTTCTTGTTAGTAGTAATTTTTAGTAATAATTTTTTAAACGTGGCACAAAATATATATTATACATTTATCAGGTAAATATTTACTGAAGCACGTGAGAAACATCGCTTCAGGACGCAGAAAGACTCTTCTTACGTTGCCGAAGATTCTGATTGGAAGGTTGGTCAAATATCTGTCAGTGAATGATATCGTGAATTTGACAACATTATCACACGTGACTAAAGAGGTAACAAAAAGTGAACAAGTTATACGCCTGTTGCTCAGTGTTCCATTTATTTCCGAATATTTAGATCTTCGATGATAATTTCATCTGGGAAATATTGTATAATAGATACATGCTACTAACAAACAAGAACGATAAACTATCCAGCAGTTGTGACTGGAAGCAATTATTTCAACAGGCACAAATACAAGGACTAATGAACGAGCACAAGGTATTTATTGTACATATTAGAAGGAATAGAAGATTTATAGTACTAACTAGTTTCCAAACCTTCTTTGTCTCTTTTTTGTTTCTCATACACATATTCACACTCACTCATTTCTTCACTCTTCTTTTCTATCTTTATTTATAAAATGTTTCGTTTTATATAGAAAGAATAAATGTTATTTATTAGTAAACTGTAAGTATTTAGACTCATATAAGCTATAAAATTATTTCGTTAGTATAAGAGACTTTTACAAAATATCAATACAAGAGTTGAAAGTTTCCATCAATTACAATCTTTTCCTTTAGGTATCTCGGTCTCGTCAGCCATCAAAACAGACGAAAACCAATTCGAAGGTTGAAAACTTATTGAAAGTTGCGAACGTACCTTTGAAAGGAACGTCGAGATCCGTTCCGTCGACAAATCAAGCAACGAAGAAATCATCTGAAGATGTTTGGAGAGTAATTCCAAATTCTATTACTAGAAAAGTATCAGATTTTCGCTTAGAAAGATTAACGATCGAGAACCAGATCGTTGATGAAAAGAGAGCACCGCCGACCAAATCGCTTCAAACGAGTGGACAGAAGACAACGAAAAGAACGCAGAATCAATCGAAAGTATTAACCAAGCCTGAATCTAATCGCGAAACTAATGACAACAGAGCATTTGTCGGTAAACTTACTACAGAGAAATCTGACAGAAGACAAACCAGGGCACGCAGAACGAATACCAAACACGATATGAAATCGGTTAGCAGTAGCAGCGTTAGAACAATGGTGGAGAGACCAGGCTTTGATAAAGCGAAAGATTTGACACATGTAAACTCTACCATAACTGAAAAATCAACATTATGGTCGATGCAATCGCATAGATCGAAAGGAAAGAAGAAAACGAAGAAGATCGGGCAGAGTAAATCGATGAGCTTGAGTACCAACATGTCTCAGGTCGATGATCAATTCGCGATTAGGGACGATAGTTTCAATTTCGCCGATTTAATCGATGCCAGTTTAAAAAGTATTCGTAATTCTAACAGCATGTTGGATTATAATTCTGTCTGCATCGACAGACCAAAATCATGTGGCGGCGATGGGAAAGATGCGTCGAAGAAAACAAAGGAACTTCCGAGAGTATTGAAAAGCGGTTGCGGCAGAAAGATGCTCGATCGGTTGTCTGAAAAATCTGAACCTCTAACAGCTAAGTCGATATATTCTGATATCTCTTCTTGGTCAGATTTCTCGAGCAACTCGAAAACGTTAAAAGAGAAAGCGAAAAATGAGACACAATCGAATAAAGTTCGATCTAAAGCAGAGATTGACGAAGATAAATTGGATTGTTCCGAGCGATACAATCTTTGTAATAAAAAGGCTGCACTAAAGATAAATTCTACTGAGCACAGAGCTGTAAATTCTAAAAAGTTATTGGACAAAATGGCTGTGTTACGATCGTTGGGATCTAATAGTACCTGTGGGAGATCGTCTGAAAACAGCACTCTTACTAATATAAATCGATATGAATTTCGGAAGCCAGTAAACAGTATGTATAAACACTAAACATGTGAGTTTTATATAATATTCAGACATGTTATTTCGAAATTGTGAGGTCTATATTTGATAAATGGTGATAATTATAAATATTTAGAAGAATATGTAATTCTGTGATTGTGGATTGAAATAATTAAATTTTCAGCTTCTAGAAAAAGCGAAATAAATTTATAAAAAAAGCATTAAATGTCAAATTTGTTACGCATAAATATTTATTATAATGAAATTTATATATATTTGGACGAGTCATTTCAAGCTAAGTAAATTATTTTTGAAATATATTGCAGTCTACGTAACAATAAGAGATTGGGGATTTAGTCTATGAATTTACGGTTTTCTGAATTATTTAAAAAACACATTGTTGGCAATTTTCAGCTGTTTGTATAATAATGACTTGAATGAAAAAATTCTTTTCTAAATATTTGACTTTTGAGTTTCAGTCGAAATGGATGACTGTTTTAATTTTTAATAGATTTAGTTACAAAAATGTGAAAAATGTCTTTATTTGATAAATTTCACTCCCGATTTAAGTTATCATCGACAGATGGCGCCACTGTTTACTTTTCTGAATTCTACGAACTTCTGTCTTTCAAAAGATCGTATTGATCATGAAATTCAAAAGTTAAGACTTTTTTTCCGATGATGACAATGAATGATAAATTCAATAAATTCAATAAATGCTCGACAAACTTTATCTAAAATAAAAAAAATGACACCCATTTCTATTTAACACTAAATCTACTAGATGGCTAAAAACGTTCCATTCTTGAATTCTTCTTTTTGTAATTATTGAAAAAATAACGTATGTTTCTCTGAGAAATGATTAAAGATTTTGATTTAGCAATACGCAAACTGAATTGTAAATCAATTAAAGTCTTAATAGATGCATTCTTGGATTTTCTGTAGAGAAATTTCAGAAAGTCAGTTTTATGTTAATGCGAATGTACTGAAAAAGAAAGAATATACTTATAACTAATTTTCGATGTTTATTTTATAAAGAAATATTCAGTTGGTTTATATTCGTTTAACTAAGTCGTTTATCGTTCACATTTTCTTTCTACACACTCTGGCGACCTTAAATTCTTTAGTTACAACGATTTATGACGTTAGCTGCCCGTTACAAACATGATTTGCATATGTGCAAACAGGAACTTTCATTAAACGAACAAGGTACGGTATAAAAAATTTTTTGATTTTATCTTTCGACTTAAAGTTTTTGACTTTATTTTTCGATCTGAATTTTCATAAACATTTAAAAAATAAAACTGAGTGACAGCTGTATGTATAAGTAAAAGTTACTGAGAACGTTGTTTTGTGTAACGTATTTGAGAACAATTGAAATCGGCGAGGTGCATCCTCCTCGACATGATTAACGTTGAAAACTATTAATGATCTCTCTTCCTCCCAGTTTATGAATTCGAGAAATTGGACAAACAACTCAGCGTCAGGTGTGGATGTATAAGGCATTACGCACCGATGAAAATTTTAACTCTCCTATTGCTTGCCATAATGCAATAAAATTATCAAATTAATTTTAATTATCATTCAGTCGTTAATTTTAAAATACAAATCTGTGCAAGCACTTCTAATCATATTGTCTGTTCAGTTTATGATATACTACCAATACTTCAGCAGTCTGTGAAGACGCTAATAAAGATATTCCGAATTTTTGAAAATATAGTTTAGTAAATCCTGATTAAAACTTCCAATTAGTTTTGTACTTTGTATCATTATTCATCAGTAATTCAGACTTACATTACACAAATCCTACGAACCTTTATAATATTTTAGTTACTTACTTAGTTACTTATAATACTTACTTTATAATACCACAATTTCTTAAACCAGTTAACTGTGAAATTTAGTATGAAAAATCTCTCATTTTGCGCGAAATAAAATCAAAAAATGAAGTATGTACTCGCCAAACGCAGTACGAATGCACTTATATTCACTTATATGTGTATTTTAATGGAAAACCAAAGCAAAGCAAAGATGAGTTATACATTTACCTGAAAAAATAAATAGTTCACGGTTGACGAAATTAGTATCATTTTGCGTTTTAAGATGACAGTTAATTGGTTAAATAAGTAGAACGTCTGAACAAATGCGAAAAAGTACATCCCACGACCTCCAGATGCAACATCCGGTCACACCTCAACAATCTATCAAATAATCCCATTTTTCTCATTAATTCCTCCAACGAAATCCAATCTCATGAAATAGTTCAATTCGTAGCGAGGCACAGATTAAAGGTAAGATTGCTATATATCAAGATAAGTGACTACAAGAGGATAGTCCAAGGCGATGAACGACGTAAGAGCACGTTATCGTCTAGTCTTATCAGTATCGCGTAAAACTCCGCAAACGTCTGCGTTCCAAAACCATTTCCGGACAATGCGTTTCGCTGCGCTGTTCGTAATCGGTGTCGCGTCGCCGAACTTTGATGCGGGAATGTTCGTTGTAGTTGGTGACAGATAATAATGGAATTACGGGACACGACACAGTGGCCATTTTGGTACGCGGTGCCGGTCGGGTTTCCCCGATAATCGATTTTCGAGAGAGATCACGCTCGCGTCTCTAGAGTCGATTGACCTTATCACTGGCTCTAGATTAGCGTCAATCGTTCGGACGAGTGTTCCTGCCAGTGCCAGCGGGCCGCGTACGTGTGTCGGGCGTCGTCTGAAAAATGACGATCACCGTGGTCCAGGCGAAACTCGCCTCGATGATCGCCATCGGGGTTGGCAGCTTTGTTGTCGGCATCGCGCCGTTGTGCTTTGTTTCGCGTGTACGGGAATTGCAGCAGAGGTTACTCCTCTCCTGCGTCCTCTGTTTCGGCGGCGGCGTGTTACTAGGCACCTGTATACTGCACATGCTGCCGGAAACACGGGAGTTGATGTCTAACAATTATGCGGAGCTTGTGTTCGCCTGCGGGTTTCTTTTGCTGTACCTAATCGATGAGGCCATACACTACTTCTGGGGCTACGACGTCGAGCATCCCTCCGAGCTGCACCAGCACGAGATTAAGAATCGAAATCCCGGTAACTCAATGTACGTATGCACGTTTTCGTTTCGTGCGAAACATAAGAAAGGAAATGCAGGATTTTTAATCCTTTGCACTCGTATGTCATGCTGGAGATGATGATAGAAATTTGTTATAGTTTACTGGTGGTACTTTGAAAAGTACCAAACTTCCAAAGAATATAAAAATTAAAACTGATTGTAACAATAATGAATAAAATAAATATAAAACGTTGAATTCTACCGCTGTGTGTAGAATTCGTTTTCTGTAGAAAAATTTCAGTCAATTTTAGTCTTTATTCGGCATTTTTTATTTGTCTTTCAAGTAGAGTCACTCCCTACTTGGTTATATTTCAATATATATTATTTGTAATGTCACTAATTGTTTTGAAATGTCAAATTACTATGTTTAATCATTTGGTATCAAATTAATCCACGACATGTGTTTTGTAATACTTCGTCGAGAATGGTCGTGGATAAATAATAAATCTATGCTGTTTCTGCAGTTGTAGCGGAATAACATTACATTATATAGAGTAAATAAATCACGAGCAGAAGACACGTAATTTACTTTTGAGTCGAGATTTGAATCACGTGCGAGTCACGTTATTCCAAGATAAATGGTTAATCTGATAATTAGATATACCCTCAAAGTCGTTTTTATACAAATGTCTTGATTATAATTTGTATAATACATTATACATGGAAATTTTAAAATACTTGACATTTATAATTTTATAAGTTTTTAACGAAAAAGAATATCAGAATTCAATAGAATTTTATTATCATTATAAGTAAGTTACTTAATGTAGATGGCAATAATTTTAATTGTAGAAAAAATGTATCATTAAACAAAGTATACAAATTTAATTACAACCTGTTGTAGATTTGCAAATTGACCTGTTGATCGATCTGTGCATATACGTGTACCAATGTGGAAAATTCAACGTTATATTTTTAACCACTCAATAACACAGTTGAAGTCTTTGGTAAACTTCTGATAATGGAAGGCGAATAAGGAACTCGATAGAAGCTATTGCTTGTCTTTTGCTAATCGCGTTATTCTTTGATTCTTCCTATATCGCCGAGATGACGAACAAAAATTAAACGTCACGTCTGGGAGATCGATTTATTGCCCAACAACTGGTGAACAAACTTGTGCTAAATATGTTTCACAAACAGTTTCGTTATTTTTCATTTTACGTAGAATACTTTAATTGACTTAATAGTGATTTCGACAATCTTTCGATTGTTGATCTTCTCTAGTACTTATTTAATAGATTTATTCATAATATTTAATATATTAGAATTTATATCGTTAATATTGCATATTAAACGATTTATTATGCATCAGTAACCGTATATTTTATGAAAACTTGATCTATCATTTTAATTGGTACTAGTCACAAACTAGTACTATTGTATGTTTAATCGTAAGCCTGTTTAATAAGTGAGTAACATAATGGTGATATTATTTACACTGTTAATTTTATAAGAAACAACTGACAGATGCATGGGTGGTTTGAAAAATATTATAAAATATTTCTAAAATGCTTTAAAAATTTAGTTTGTGCACATTCCTTTTTTTTTCTTTCATGCAACCCTGTAACATTTTTTCTTTCTTCTTTGTTCACTTCTTTCACTAACTGCAATAATTTTTATCTGGCTCCCATTCTTACTATATTTTTTTTTAACTTTTCCAATACTATACAATCCGGTGCACATATACATGTTATGTTGTTATTCTCTGAAAAAATGTTATAAGAGTATATTGTATCAGGTACATTAATGTAAACAAAGCAGTCGCACGTCTCCCTATCATACATTAATTAAATTAAATCTAACATATCAAGTATATGCATTCTTAACTTTAAGTTTTCTTTAAATTGTTTATCTTTCATTAATAACGTCCTATTCAATACCGTACTGATATTATAATCCTTCTTTTTACATTTTCTGTCATATTCTTCATTCTTTCAAAATAATGTCACTTTCGTTTTCTTCGCGCGTTGTGTTCCTTTCTTTCTGTCGAAGTTCTCCTTTTTCTTGTCATTTTCTTTGATATCACTAGAACGATGTTATCCACGCACGCCAGAGACCAGAACTTGTCTTTTCTTACTACTACAATACTACATATTCAGTTGATTCTTTCTCAGTCCGGCTGCTGTTTCGTCTTTTATGTATATTGTAAATAATATCGATTTCAGAGGCCATCTCATGTTTCTTTTGTCAACAAAGTTGCTTTATAGTTTCGCTCTTCTTTTTATAAGTTCCTTTCTCATCTATTTCTCATCTAGTATACAAGCACTGCCAAGGATTAAGCTTTTTAATACGAATAAATCAGATCAAAAGATAGGAATAATTGGTGAGCCCCTATCATCTGAACAAATTTATCCCCTAACACGTTCGATTAAACGAGATTCTACTCTGAAGTTAAAGAAAAATCAGTTCAATTCGCCTCGGTCTATTTCTACATCTACGATTCCGAAACTGTTCATCAAATAAATTTTGTCAATTGCAGCGAGTATTGCCGACTTTATTCGCCTCAAATGAGTTATTCCACACCCACGCAATCTGCGAGAAATGTTTACGCGTCCGAGGTTAATCCGAAGATGCTTTATCAATCGTACGTTTATGGGAATGGAACGAACAACAGCTGGAAAAATAACAACTACGGAGCCGTGCAATATGTACCTAGTGCCCCTGACCCATTTTATAATGAGGAGGAAACATTTTTATGTCACGGTAATCATTCCGAGCCGTGCAACAATTCCAGCACTAATCTCGTGGGGCTTTTGTTGGCGCTTACCATACATTCGACGCTGGAGGGACAAGCGATCGGTTTGCAGAAGACGACATCCGAGGTAAGTCGTACAAGATATAGTGCAGCTTCGACGAGTTGGCAGACTACCAACAAACTGAAAAGTTAGAGGTGGATCTTATTCCCGGCCGCGCGGCAGTAACAAAGAATAGAAGCGAGATTGTGTGCGATGGAGTGAGATGCAACGATAGAGTTTAAAGTTCCTAGTGCCGCCAACTTTGTTCTCTATCTTTATATCTCACTCCGTCGCATTTGGTCTCGCTTCTGCCCTTTGTTACCGCCACGCGGCCAATAACAATCGTGCGTCGAAGACTGAGGAAGCCTGAACATCGTGAGTGGAAGAGTCTCTCTGCCCCTCTCACTTTTCAGCTTGACGGTAGTCTGCTAACTCGTCGGAACTGGAATATACTACATATACACCGCTCACGTAAGCTCCATCGGTCAGCAAGCTAAAAGTGCATAGGGTCAAGGGGACTTTTCCATTCACGATGCTCGGGCTGCTTCGACTTTCGACGAATGGTTATTATTGGCGCGCAGTAATAGCAAATGCGATGGGAAAATGAGATGGAATGCGATGAAATGAGACGTAACGATAGAAAACAAAATTCTCTATAGTTCTCGCTCTCGTCCTTTGTTTTTGCTGCGCGCCAATAATGGCCATGCGTCGAAGGTCGAGGCGCCTGAGCATCGTGAGTGGAAGACTCCCCTTGCCCCTGTGCATTTTTAGCTTGGTGGTCGATGGAGCTAACGTGAGAGGTATATAGTATGCGTTTAATATGGAATACAATAGTAATATATTATGTGATTTTGTATAAAGTAATCTATCACGAGTGAGGCTTCCTAATTTACCAATTTTGTGGATATGAAATAAATTATTGTGTACAAGTTCAGTAACATCAAAGTGGAAATAAAATTTTACCTTAAAACATATTACCAATGTTATTATTTTGAGTAGTGAATTTTCTATTTAACAATAGAAAAATTAAAATACTTAAATATTGATAAAAAATTAAAGAAGATTCAGCATTTTCTTTTGCAAAATAATTTACAATATAATAGATGTGGCTTGGTCTGATTCACATCGGTCTACCGTACGTTAGTAGATGATGATAATATCGGTAAATGAGCAAGTTTGTAAATGTTGCGAGTACCTCTATTACCTTTATAATGGGTATAAGATATTGTATTCTGTTTGCCATTAGAAGCCATCTATTGGTTATTAGAAAAGTCAAGATTAGTTTCATGTAATTTATTCATCTAATTTACATAGCCTATAATTTTAGGTGTTACTGTTGGTTGGAGCTGTGGCCTCTCATAAGTTTGTCGTCGGCTTTTGTTTAGGCTTGGAATTAGCTGGTGCAAATAGTTCACTTGTTAAATTTGTACTAGCGATATTTACCTTCTCCGCCGGGTCTGCAGTTGGTATTGGGTCTGGAATGTTAATGCTCCGGGTGAGTATACGCACTTTAAATACATAATTTTTTCCAAATTAAGAATATAAATTTTGTTACTGGATAGGTCCGATAAAATCGTTTGGTTCTGTTAATCTATGAGTATTTGGAAACTTTGGTTTCACTGTGTTAGGTATAGATTCATAATTTCAAGAGAATATCGAATATAAACTAAATTAGGCAAACTGATTATTTAAGTTTGTAGAATTGTAAACTTGTGGTATTTTATGGAGTTATGATAATTATAATTATTCATATTACTTCAATCATTTATGTTCTAAGTTTATTCATATTCTAAGTCTATCATATCATAGTTTATCATATTATATTCTATTGTATAACAGTATACCACATTATACTAATATCTGTCTAAAGTCAAGCGATACTCCAACACAATTCGATTATAGACAACGCAACTAGTCGTCATATATTCAACGTCGATTTTCTTGAAAACTAAATTTCACACAAAATAATTATTCTATGTTCTTTCCTTTACTTTTCTACATTAAATTATCTTCCATTTGCTTATAACTTCATGTGTTATGTGTATAGAGTGTTATTAAAATTTAGTAAAATTTTCTTTTGACGCTCCTTGGTTAATTAAAACGCAGTATAATATAACAGGATGAAGGTAACTTCATTATTACAGATGAGTCACGATTGGATGAAAGTCTGTCTGCCAATTCTGCAAGGATTAGCCGGTGGATCGTTGTTGTTCGTAACGGTCAGCGAAATTCTTCCCAGGGAAAGGGCACGATGGCATAGGAGCTCGCGACGATTTGCTGGAATTTTGCAATTCTTCTCTGTTGTCGTCGGTTTCGTCATTATATTCGTGTTGAACAGTTACGTGGGCACGTGAAGTCTACGACACAAGTGATAGAACAAATCCTGTAAAAAATATGCCCCCAGAAATCAAAATGATAGTGTCACACCAGCAGAACCAGGGGGGAATATATAGGGGGTTTCTGAAATAAATTTCCTCGGGGAGCTATTTTTGTTCATGTATAAATATAAAGTTGCGAGTACATGTAACGTTATTGGGAGTATCGTGTCAGAACGAGAGGACGGTTGAATGAAGGAAAATATGTATTTTAAAGATTCCATGAAAATAGAATACCACGACGAAATCGATAAAACGTTTCAATCCACTACCATTCCCTTCCTCTGTATTTTTGCAGGTTGTTCATTGATATATAGAAAAAACACGGTTGTAAAAGCGACGGTATCGACGGTTTTAACATGCTCAGTGGATTTCAACAGAGATAATATGCAAGGTGTTTTGTAATTGGCGATATAATTGGAAGATAAGCGATTTTACATGAACAAAGAAGTCAAAAATAAGGAACAGAAGTTTTTCATGCGAGGCATACATTTCCAGGAAAATTTAAATTGGAAACCTGTCGCGTACATGTTCCTAGTTATATTTGGCTAAATCGATTGAAAATGCATGGTATCGACAAGATATTTTTATGAAAATTAAAGTAAAAATGTAGACTATCATTTTTTCGTTTGAAACTTCATTCTTCATGGCATTTGGATTAATCATTCATCGAGTATATATTCATTTGGTTGACTGTCAACAGAATATATTCCATTTTAATTACTTCGCCAAGAAGGTCTTGAATAAACACGAATTATTCTACAATACGATTTCAACTGATTTTTGTAGGTAGAATAATTTGTTGTTCATGGTACTATTCGTGTTTAGTCAGGATTTACAGTTAGTTAGGCGCGTGTATGATTGTATGACTTTTTCTTAGACATATTTTAAGAACTCGTAAAGGTGTATTATCACTAACAACTGATAACGAAATCGAAACTTCAAAATCTACATATTATACATGCAAACAATCACTTATATTGAGAAATCTCATCGTTTATATGAATTATTAACCATAGATTTTCAACATTAACAATTCACTCTAAACACGTACAATCTTATTTGACACTTTTTCCACTTTAAGTCAAAGACATGGTGTAACATCTATCTCGAAACTTTTATTAGATTTTTCACCCAATATTGCACTCAGCTGTTCATGTTTAGTAGAGCATGAGATTTCTTTAAGCGTTCGCGAAAGTAATGATTAATTTCCGAGGGCCAATGATGTATTATTCGGAGAAAGTTCGATGAAAAATGAGTCTAGATAGGCGAAGATCCATCATTTCTTTGACAGCGGTTTTTACAGGTGACGGAAATCGAACCGTGTAACGAAATAATTCAATTTCCATCTATTATTGTTGCTGGAAGTATCGGTTTTTGAATTCGTGGAAGTCTTCATCAAAGTATACTATTCGTTAAAGATTTTTACATAAACACTTCTGTCAGTAAATCTAATTAAATGAGAATTTTAGATGAAAAATACAAATGACAAACGCAATACGTATTTCTACATGTGGATATTAATTCTCCATCGTCCAGTAATAGCTTTGTGAGGTAGCCGAACAGCGACATAAATAACACAACATGCTGTATAAGGACTGGGTTGCCTAGATTTTAATTATTTAACTCTCCTTCGTTATGGAAATTTAGGCACAGTGATGACTCTTGTTGAAACTCCTTGTTGAAATTCGTAATTGCACATTCATCCAGAACGGAAAAGAATATTTTATCGTCTACGTTATATTTATAATAGTTGTATTTTATGTTTGAGTATTTGTAGTGTTGAAGCTAATCAATTCTGACATCGAATTGCATGTATTTTAAAAAATAGTTTTATTCAAAATAAACAAGCTACATTTTTATCATATTGTCAGATTTTTGTGTATATAATGCTATCACTTTTCACAGTTGTACATACTTGATTTGAAAGAACAATATCAGTTTTACGGTTATTGCATTTCAAACAAACATAATAAAAGTTTTTGATAAGATCATATTTATAGTTCGCCGGGAAAATTCAATCGAACTTTTTATTACGTGTACTATTACTTTTATTGATAAACGATATTATGTAAGTGTGGGTGCGTGATTCAACTCATATCATGTAACTGGATATCGAAAGGCAAGGAGAATAAAGAAGAACAATGACCAAATTATTTCAGATCGAACGATAATTCACGATAAGTAATGTAGCACGTAGTTTGTCAATAATATTTACTGGCAAATAAATTTTAGTAGACCATTATTTTACGAGGAAAAAGGATTTAAAATAATGCTTATTTGAAATATTATATTGGTGAAAAGTTTTGCTACACTTTTTGAAGTTGTATTATCATGAACATTTTACCGTTCATTTGAAACAAAGAAATATGTTGTTTAGATTATCTTTCATTTACTGTGATTGAGAATCATCAATTTGCATTTGTTGATGTTAAATCACATTTAAACATCTTAATTTTCTAGTTCCATACAGAATTAATATATAATTAAAACAATTCGATCTCAGAAAAAGGGAACAAAGACAATCATAAGTATTTGTAAGGAACTAAGTACTCGCTGATTCATTGTTAAACAAGGAAAAAGAAGTAGTGGTATGTAAACTTTCTTTGTGTATCTATTATCAACAGCGGAGTTGTGAACTACAGCAATTATGACGAAGGTTTCGTATATCGTTCTGGCTTTAAACTTCCTTCTTAATTGCGATGTATTCGAACGAAATTGTGTGCACGTTGAAAAATGATTGTAAGAGACACTTATAAAATCCGACGTGCATCATCTACAATACCTAGCATTGTTTTCTCGTGGCAGTAGTTTGAAATAAGGCTTAATTATTCGCCAGTGTTTAAAGCGCGAAGTTTTTTCCTTTACAGCGAGCAATTTACTAAATGAAGGCGAGAGCTGTCTTTTTACTAGTTCTCTTTCACGGAAAAACACCTTACTCTGCGATCCGACGGTAATTGCAGCGCGCTTATGAAGTCAGTTTGAATGTTTTTGCAGTTCTGCCAGGTTTTCCTGTTTCTCGCATGAAAATTTTTCGCACGACAATTGTTCGCCCGTAAATACGACGGGAATTCAATCCATTAGGGAATAACTTAGATCTGGTGACCTGAAATACGCTTAACATTCTATCGATGTAGGTAAGTATTGCATTCAACGCCTGAAATTGCATTTGTAGCATTTGTGTGAAGAGAAACTTATCTTGCTCTGTTTAAAAGCGAGTCAATACGTTCAAACTACACCGATCATTCTATCTTGAAAATAATGCCTCAGTCAGTAAAGTTCTTTTACTCGACGTTATTACAGTAAAAAATTGAATCCTTTTCACTTTAACAGTGAAAACAATATCAACCAGAATTAATTGTTATACTTTTAATTGCTTTGAACTTGAATCAGTGTAGCTTCAGACTGTAATTTTATTAAACTACTAGATTAAACTGTAACTTTAAAGTGAAATTTTTATTAGATAAGCATTAATAACATTGTTTGAAAGCGTTAATGATTTTGTACTTCAGTAAAGTTTTCATATATATACTTGCATCTTGTTACATTATTATTTGCTCGTTATTGTTTTTGTTATCATTATTACTACCTATTTATTTGCAAATAATTAAGAAATAAGTACATACCAGAATTAAGTTATCGAATAATCATTCGTTGCTTAATTATAATAAGTGCACATTTCATAATATTTTAGATATTTTTCATTTCAACCTCAATATTTATAAGTCAACAGAAAGAATTGCGTAGCGATTAAAATTAAATAAAACAAGCTGAAGTTTACACAGTAAACAGGAAATATCGATGCATCGCGTAGGTCAATATTTACAGATCAATCTTATCTATATTAACAGTGACACCGATCATTTTCATCGTAGTAAATGTTCATAGAAAAAGGAATTCCTCAAATCTTTTAAATTCAATTTTAACAATATCATCTATTGTAACAATTTTAATAAAATTCTAATACAATTTTATACTTTTAACTATGGAATTATAGTACAATGTAGCATACGGTAATCGCAAGATAGAGATAAAGATTGCAGATTCCGAACGTCTACTTCACTGTTAGCACATTCTGTAATTGCTACTATTACAGCTCTGAGTCGATACATACCTTTCCCCCAGCTGCCCGATCCTTTATCGATTCGTCTACAGACCTTCCTCAATCGATTATCGATTATCTCCACCGCTGGGTTGTCTTATTGATGAGTCCAATAGCAGGTCCAGGACGAAACGTTCTTTTCCTCTTCGTTTTTCTCTCTTCGCAACATCTCTTACATAGTTAGCTCCACAATTTGTTGCTTGGAGCTGTGGCTATCTAACAAACAACGCGGTTGCTGAAAGTTTAAGCTTATCGTAACTGTATCATGGGAACACAATATTTTAGAAAGATGAACAACTCTATGTGGTTGATAGATTTATGTAAGCTATCCTCTTTTAATCTATAAATAAAATTATTTTCGAAGCTACTCGTTACTTAACACTAAAACTACCGAGCAGTTAAATTGACTTTTTGAAAATCCTCTATAGAAACTCCACGAGTGTATCTATTGAAACTTTAATTTATTTACAATTCAGTTTGTGTACTGTTAAATCAGTTTCTTTAATAATATCTCAGAAAAATATCTGTTAACTTTTTAATAATTGCAAGAAGAAGAAATCAGAAATCGGTCATTTTGACTCGTCTGGTAGTTTTAGTGTTAACACTAGAACTATTGCAGAATCATAGATTTCAGTTTTCTGATTTCGCAATTGTTGATGTCTTCAAAGTGTTAACGCCTTGACCTACAATATCGTGTTAGACTCGCGACGAAAGTTTTAAACTGAATTCGAGAAATCTTTAAAAGTTTTATTTTTTTTTTGAAATATAAATTAAATATTATTTTTCTATTATCAATCGTTATCTTTTGGAGTAAATATAGCCATAGAACAAGCATAAAGAATCTTTTCTTTTCGTAATAAATTATTAATGATAAAGAAGTTGTATCGATCATAGTTAAGAAATAAATCATAGGGCAAGGGTTTAAAGATCCAAAATGATTTGAAAAATAGTTTCACTTGAATACTATAATGAATGTGTAAAGAAGAAGAGAAAAATCTATCGCTACAATTTTTATGAGTATTACATATTAACTATAATAAATACTTATAAATCTAGCGTTAAAAGGATATTTCAAATGCAATTCTGTTTCCTGTTATGGTGGGTTTTCGATTTACATATGTTAGGTTGACACTATTCGTAGAGACTTTTTCGTATAGCATACTGTATCGATCGATGCAAAACAAATTACACGACTATGTTTCAAAAAATAGTAGCGAATTTCATCTCTCTTATACGCGTTTATTTAGAGATAAACTAAATAGATGTAATTACTGTTCTCTCGAAATAGAAAAAATCCCATTTGAAACGTTACTGAAATAACAAATGGTTCCGGAGATAATTGCATTTATAAATTAAAATGGAATACCCTGTATGTATCCACTAGAATACACATATTTATACGTGTTACTTTCCATTCTTCTTTTATTGAAAACTTCAATTGCAAATATAATCCATTCATTTATGAAATACTTAATGTGTTTCCCATTAATCATTCACAGAATAATAATCAACGTGTAAAATATTCACGACGTTCTCTGTTGTTTTCTGCATAATGTGTATCTTTAATAATTACACTTGATTCACAATTAAAAATGAGGTAATTGGAATAGGAAATACATTTAATCCAGTTTCCTTGAAAATCCAATTTCTTGTGCTTGTAGACGTTTTGCTTTCTAACGGCGTGATCTCGTATTCCTCGTTTCAACAAAGTTGGATTTTCAAGTGTCCTCTTCTAAAATGTCAGTGGTAGAAATCTACTATTCATGAATATTCCTAGGCCGGTTTCTGACATTTGTTAACACCCATTCTGAATATACCGGTTGCAAAGGCTTAAGGGAAAATCCCAAGATAGGATTTTCCGCTTTTGAATCTGTTCACGGCTGTTTCGAATCAGCACGAGTTTACAATACTTACTTCGATTGTTACTCTGTTACTGAATTAAGGATATAGTCTCTCTCGCAACAAATGAAAAGAATAAACGAAATGAAACACTAAACACTAAGCACTTTCATCGTTAATGATTCGTTAGGAAAAAGTACAGTTTTTATGCTTATTCTTCTATGTTTTCGTTTACCTCAAAGGTTAACGATTAACTATAGAAAAGTAATATTTAATTTATATTTAAAAAATATAAACAACACTTAGATTCCTCGAATTCAGTTTGAAATTTTCGTCACGAGTCTGACACGATATTATAGGTGAAGGGGTTAACCAGTTAACTGTAGAATTTAGTTTGAGCAATCTCTCATTGTGCGCGCAATAAAATCAAATAATAAAGTGTGTACTCGTCGAACGCGGTTAACTGGTTAATCTCAGAAATAACAAAAAAGTCACGTCATTATAGGAAACTTAACTCAAAGTTAGTACTTCTAAGGTACATTTTCTAGGTACTATATAAAAGTCAATTATACAAAGTGTTCGAGTTCCTTTACTAAATGGTGTGAAGATATTCTATGACTGAACTACTTTCATTACTTAATTGTAACATTATTTCCACGCAGCCATATGTAATCATTGAAATAAGAAACGAACAGTTTTAATAAACTGCAGCGAGAATGGTAAATTTACCATTTCCAGTAATCCACTTCAAACAAACACTATTTGCTAATTAATATTTTTATATGAATTCCCGTGATACTATAATGTCATTTTCGGTACTCAATTTATAACACAATAAAAATAAACAGGTGAGTACTTTTCTGAAAGGTGCAGGCAAGCAACGATATTTGATTAAGGAGATAGAACAGGGACGCGAAACTAAATTCCAGTAATTCAGTAGCAATAATGGCATCGAAATTTCATATCCGCCTAATTGCTAGTCGTCCGACGCTCGAGTTGAGCAATTCCCGAGATTCTGCCGGGCGCGGTATTCCTATCGAGGTTCTCCACCGAACATCGGCGATCATCGATTTTTACTCGGTGAATATCGTGAAGCCAAAAACTTGTAGGTTACTGCCTCGACAGATAAGCACGGACTCTCAATACTTGATTGTATCAGATCAGGAGTTCACTGTTGCTGTTATACTTGCATGGTATTCAAAGTACCCTGTTACGTGGTCGAACTGTGTTTCGTTCCCTTATTAGGAAGTTTAAAGTTGATAGAACGTTCACGCTTCCCGGTATAACCTAGATAAAAGATCTCATGGAATTTTCGGGAAGTTCTTTACAAAACTTTCCTTACTTTCTACGCATAAGATTATTGGCAACAAGCTACTGGAGCTAATCATTCATTCTGTCTCATATTTGAATTTTCTGTATCTAATATAATTCGGTATTGGATGTTATTGGAACAACGAACAATGAAATTCATTTATTCGTTTCTCAGTTTCAATGAATTTTTCGACCATTTGCCTTCGAATCGAAAACCGAAAATATGTGCTACTTGTTTATTCAAAAGTTTTAAATACTAAAATTTGCGTTGACACGTTCGCTATAAATCTCGTTTATTTGTGACAGCCTTAATTTTAATAAAGAAAACGAAATGAATTTTACAGATATTGTTATTTAAAATTATAAGATATGACATTACATTTAAGAACTCGATGGTTTGTTTTAGTTTCATGTTTTTAGTATTTTATTTAGAAAATTTGTTGGATAGAAGAGAATATTACAATTGAAAATATCGCCACTGAAATAAACACTGGTAAATGTATAAATAAGACAAAAGAAAACTTTTATAAATGTAGCCATATGTCTACAGTATAAATAGGATTAAAGCGACTAGTTTGGAATTATGCTATAATTACGATGGACATTCTTGGTTTTGAGGAAGTTCCTATGTGGCATTCACACTTCAGTTTCAATGAATTCGGTCTGTACAAGTTCGGCTTTTGTAATTTCAATGGCATAATGTTACCGTCCTGAAAATGAGAACTGTAATCATACTCGAACAGAACATCGCTTGAATGACTGATATTGTGTACAATGGTACTCTAAATGATTACACAGTGGTTACGGAATAAAGGGGGTAAATTTAACGAGATTTACCTTCTCCCAATATTTAACCCCTTGAAAATGACGAGTCTCACTTACACGTGCTCTTCGCGTGAAACCTGATTTTGTAAATTACTTTTTAAATCTACCGCATAGTAATCAAAATTATTTTCTTGTTTCCCTAAATTTTAAACGAATTTGTAATACTTCAGTTTTCTTTATAATAGCTGTGCCTACAAAGCTAAGACAAATATAAAATAAGCAGGAACATTTGAGTTGAAAAAAATCATACAGGAGTTGAAGTAACTCATGCAATGAACTCTATTTATTGATTGAATTTTTCGAGCATAATGTAAAAGAAATTTGTTATGCAGAAAATGCAGAAGAATTTTGTTTCGTTATCGATTACTTATAATGTAAAGAGTAGACCGTGTAAATTACTCCATAATTTATGGAAATCCGCATTGCACATTTATGCAAACATAATTTTGACATTAATGAGTCTGTTAGATGATTATCAATATTTAGAATGCAAGGCAGTGAAATTTCAAGTTTTGTCCAATATTTATCTAAGCTTTTAATTTTTTTAAAATTGATAAAATTGATTTTTATATTACGCTATATTATCAATTAATTCAATCAAGCAATAAGTGATCTTTAATGTGACAATTTCTTATGCAAGTAACAATATTTATGGTCACATACGATTTTCACAATAATTATAATTACTACAATAATAATTGTGATAGTTTCAATAATAAAAATTGAATACAGAAAAGTTTATAAATCATAAAGTGCCTTTTATTAGAAATACTAAATACAATTTACAGAACTACTAACATAAACCGAGCTGCGTTATACAATAGAACAATGGGACACTCGTAGATTGTAGAATGCATCTGCATAGTTTTAAATGGATAAATGCTTGAATAAAATTTGAATAATTTCACATAGTTACAAACAAAACGTTCAATGAAAATCTACGTTTCTAAGTAATTTTTTCAACAATTCTGAAATGACTGAACCTGCTTTTGACAATTGTATTGTCTTACATAAAATATGAAACTATTGATATGAACAAATTTGTCCACTATCATTTCGTAACAGAAATATGAATGTAAATAACTAGTTACATCCTTTCATTAATATGTTTATCAAATAATGAAGTCCTTACACATTGTGCAATCAATATTTTGAATATAATTGTTTGAATAATTTCTACAGCAGTTTTAATTGGCGGTGGCGGTAAGTTGTACCTGATTGACAAGCGATAACGTCAGCAACGCTTCCACTTACGAGGTACATCAATATTCTGCTCCGGGATCATAAATAATATAGTACGATACCGAAAGTATTGACGCGAACAGCGTATCATTGACGCATTACATCGACCGTAAAATTTGCAACATATTGAACACAAACGATACGATTTATAGTGGCAAATCAATTTTCAAATTATTTAATACCTTGCTGATCGGTCACGAGTATACTTATGTTTATTGATCCGAGATGCTCATGAGCTTTGTTGTATTTACACTTGCATTAATTTATGTCTGAAAGCATTATAGATTTTTACAAGAGTGTTTTAGATTGCATTCGTCAGTTTGAATCATTTTATATGCGAATACAGTATGCACATTAAAGTGAAAATATTGATTGATTTCTACATGAATATTAATCGATTAAATAAATTGTAATTGTTAATGACAAATCACGTTCCAATATCACTTGAGACATAACTGCACACAGATTACATGCATTTGTTCCTACGAGTAGTTTTAATGGTAACCCTTTACGGTCTAACGTCGAATCCAACGTGTCATTTTACATTTCCTTGCAGCAGGTGCGACGTCAAGCGTAGCTCGATATAGCTTTTAAATTTAAGAATTATAATTATTTTTATTATTTCTGCACGTCAGTTAATTAATTTATCTTGAAAGCAATGAATAAATGTCTTTAATTGTTTTTCAGCTTATTTTATACTTCAGCCTGCATGTAACTTTATCAAAACTGAGACAAAGTTGTAAGTATATAATAAATTGATAAAAGTTAAAAATTAATTCAAACCGGATTACTGGGAAAAATTAATTCTGACCGCAAAAGGTTAAGTCTCGTTGTTGCAGTCCGAATTTCGAAAGGACAGACCTGTAAACTTTCTCAGAGAAAGAACCGTCCGAACCGATCGCCTATTCCTCAAGGCTTAACAGCCTTTAACTCTCCACGATTTTAAGACGATGGTTCCGTAAGCCTGGTAAGCTCGACAAACCCTGTCGGCTTGGTTGGTCCTGTCTAGCTTTTGACCTATGCATAACGCTTGTCTGTAACTTTCTGAATAATTTACATTTCCTAATACAATATTATAATATTAGCTTGCTCTTATACACAGACAGTGTGGATATATTTTATCCTAAAATTACAGGTACGTAAATGAAGGAATTTATTCTTTTAATTGAAATTAATTTAAAGTCCAAATAATTTTCCATTTAATATTATCCGAATGAAAGCATCTACATAGCTCTTGAATCTTTTTTGTCCGAAATTACACGTTGAAAAAATGAAATAATTTTCTGAATATTTATGAAATAATAAATATTATTATTAATATTATTAAATAATAAATATATTACAGTATAACTTCATGAATAACGAACTAACAACACTTACACAATTATTCACTTGGCAATAAAAAGAGTTCAGTTTATAGAACCCAATTAGACCTCACAATCATATTCATAAAAATTCTATGATTTATGCTATTCATGTAAATTTTCGAATAATTATAATCGCTGGAACGCCTATGTGAATTGGGTAATAATTATTCTCAACACGTTAAATGTCAAAGGGAGCACCGGTGACCCCCAACCAAATCGAATTACTATAATTCACTCAATCAAACGATAATTATTTGAAAACATTTCTATATTATAAATAATTCTACCTAATGCGTTGACATTCAGCTAGATCAACGTGCAACAATAATAATAATGCATTTCAATCGAATGTTTTAAGATTACATGTTTTGAATTTTGTGTATTTTTCTCTATGAAATCACGCGGCATTCTACGTGTTAATAATAACAATGAACTTGTATAAATAAACGTATTAATAATAACAATTAACTAACCAAGCGCTCACAATTCACGTTAGAGTAACCATTTACATCACCTTTATTAACATCAAGTTGTTGGCAATTCCTTAGCAAGATTAGTATTTATTTCGATTATCGCTGGAACACGGTTAAGAGAAACAAGATTTTGCGCGAACAAGCCACACGCGTGGTCCGTCCTAATTGCAACGCTTCGCATAAACTGCAAACGAATTGAATCATTTCCCTTCCGACCCCTGGATATTGATACGCGTGACCGATGCAACCAACCATCGGATTTCACTTGTAAATTATCCACCGCGCTGCGCCGGAGATTGGAAAAGTGATTTATTATTATTATTCACGCGATACTAGCAGTTTTCACATTTTACAAGCGACAGCCACGATGTTTATTAATCGCCCGGTTTTTCCTATTTTAAATATTAACGGATGACTCTACCGTTATGAATAATTCACAGGCATTTTTATAATTTTATTCTCTTTTTGTGTACAATTCATACACGGGAAGTTCAATCGAGGAACAGTCCATTTTTATAACAATTTTTATACGTTTTTCATATGTTATGTGTTATTTATATACAATTTCATGTCTACAGAAGAGTGAAAAGTTATTATAGAATATTTTGCACAAAACTTTCATTTTATTATGTACAATATTTCTAATTTTATGTTTCAATCTTCCTACCAGATAATATATTCCCAGTAATATATTTTTACTTAGTAAATACTCTAAAAACAATTTTCCAAAATCAACGAAACTTCTAAAAATTATGGTCTTTGTAATGGCCTTTGTAATACTTTTTAAATAGTTTCTGATGTCACTATATGCATTTATTTTTTAATCTTCCTAGTTTTGATATATTCTATCTTCAAAGATCTGTCGATCTGATTTCACTGGATAAGCTTTTATAATTAAGAATGGGACCATTAGTTTATCGTTCCCAGCGGCGAGTAAAAAATTTTTCATTAGTCCGATTCGGGTCGTGTGACCGTTGCACAGCGACCTTTCATTATTCGCAATATCGGGAAATATTTATAGGCGTTCATCCGCAAGCGAAAGTGATAAACGTCCCTAGAATTTTCTCACGTCTGGAGAGATGTATGCGCATCCCCCTTATATCTCTCCGCCATTTCTATCTATCTTACTTTCACCCTATCGGTTTTCATTCCCGACTTCCAGCTGAGCTCTATTCTGGACTTTTGTTCCATTCTTGTGTCCTTCCTATTTTATTTGATTTATCGATAAAGAAATATAGTACTCCATAATGCACAGATAAATTGAAACTGTAAAGAACGCCGTTGAAAACAAATAATATTACTCAAGATAAGAGAAACATATTGAAAATAATTTCTGGAATAATATTTGAATTACAGTAATCAATTGGTCATACTCTCTTAATCATATTTTCTTCCTTAATTAAATGATTTGATAATTTAAACACAAAATGTAAACTCTATTTAATTTTGTTGTTATATATGTTTCGATTAATATTATATATCTGTAAGTGCTGTAATTGTATACTATCCTTAGTTTATTTACTATCTATCTCGGCATTTGCTCTTTTAACATAAACATGTTATATTGGAATGTATATTTAACTTTTATAAATTGTGTATTTGTTAATGTATTCACTGTTACTTATTTGCTATCGAGTTATCGAACCGAATAGTGAACGGTGATATCAAAATGTAATTATTTATCAAGATTGTCAATAAATGCAGCATAGTAAATGCTACTTAACTTTCTAAATACGTTTAAAGTTTAAAATGTTGGTATTTTCAGAGACGAATCCAGTTACAAGAAAATTTGTATTATATTAGGAAAATCAACTTTGTACTTATTACTAACTTAATATTCCCTGTACTACATCTTTCTTCTTTTAAAGAAATATTATTTACACTCATGCATTTCTTCAATCAGATGTATTTTATTGATCCAGGGTTATATAATAAGACCCAGTTTCTGAAGCGATTCAGTCCAGGAACGAGACACGTTCATCGAACAGGAAATTGGTCAGCTCGGATCGAAATAATGTTCCTTTCAAGTGTCGTGGTTGTGTTGTGAATTCTATCAATGAAGTAGAAAGGTCAGATTAGAGAACGCTCGGGTTACAAAAGTTTTGTACGTACATTTCGAATTTACACTGCAAATCTGAGAATGTATAATAAATGTGTAATAAATGTATAATATATAATCAAATGTTACTTAAGAATAAACAACTAATTTTAATTTCATTATTCTTTTATATTTATGTGTATTGGCTTGAAGTATTATATTAAAATCCAAACATTTCTTCGAATATTTTTTATTAAAAACTTTTACTAATTTTGAAAATAGTCTTTTTAAATTTTTACATATTTAAATAGGCTATAACATTCATTGCCGTATAAAAAAGGATTGAGCAAGACTTTTTAAACTTATTTTATACCACTTTACTTTATAATGTGCGAACATTACTCTAACATTACTTTAGAAAATAATATTCTCTTAGACGGCACTTTTTGGATCCACAGAATACAATTTTCATAACACTGAATGCAACAGCGATTAAAATAAAGATAACATTTGAGCAATGACAATTTTGTAACCTCAACGAAAACGTGAAATTGATAAATGAAAAATAAATATTTCATAATTTTCTTAATGAAAATGACTCCAGATATGATGTTAACCGCAGTAATATTCACAACACTTTATTGTATTGACATTTATTTTTGAATGAAATATTTTCGGGTAAAAAATGATACTTATTACCTTTATTTCCATTTTACCTGTTATTACCTTCATTACCGTAGTTTCATTATTTACCTGCACCTTTCAGTTTGTGGAAATATAAACCATACAACAAATATATGATCTTATTTTCGTAAGATACTGGTTTAACAAATTTATTGCCCACAGTTGAACAGTTATGAAAGATAATTCCGCTCGTTCAGAGAGCTCCACTGTTTCAAACTAACTATCTACAAAGAAGTAAAGGGAGAAAAATAATAGTTCTCTAACAGCGGAAGTCATCCCTCATAATTCAATAGTATTTCCAGTACTTCACTTTTTTATACTTGTATTCATAACTTTTATTATTATTATTATTACTATTAACCTATAAATAACAGATCATCAGAAATCCAATTTTAGATGTTTTTTCGTTTAAACAATTTTTTTCCCTTAATTAAATTAGATTCATTATTTTTTAATTTTTTTCCATTAATTAAAGTATTAATGTAACAGTCAAAATCGTAATCTTAATATTTAAACAGTTTTTTTTTAAAGAAAAGTTTCTTTAATAGGAAAAACTATCCGCAAACAATTTAATGCACTAGTCCGATAAATTTACTTTATTTATTGTGTCACTTTTCGTATTCACGTTTCTCAGAAGTTTTTTTCCCAAATAGTTTTTATTCACATTATTTTTATTTTAGTCGTAAAGTATACTCGAGTTGCATGTGATTTGTTGGAAGTAACGTCCACGGAAATTAAGGGGACAGAAATATCTCGTCGCGGTTCGTACAAGATGGCATCGTGCGGATTAAATTGGAGTTTAACGATGGGGCCACCCGTACACGGATCAAACATCCTGGAATTTTGCTTCAGATATAAGTGGACAGTTAGTTACTATGGATTGGATATCGACTACACTTACACGAGATTGAAAATGAAGAGGCGATGAGATTTACCAAGACCGACTGGCATTTTAATGGAGTGAGCCTATGCCTTTAAACGACATTATCCCGATGTCCTTCCTCATCCTTCGGAATTCCGACAGTACCGTTCGACCGGCACTTTCCTAGGTTAGCTAAACTCCAATATCGCGACATAGAACAGCCAGCGAAGGGACAAAGGAGCATAGGGCGTTGAAAGGGAGCCAGCTAGAATGGTGCGAAGGATAGGGAGCGTCGAAAACGTTGGTAAACGAGGGTGAGCACCAGAGCTTCGCAGAAAGGTATTTAGTAATCGGACTTCTGGAATCTTCAATATGAGAGGGAAAGGTAGAGAGTTATGACACGTTAAAGAGATTGTTGGTCATCTGTTTATTATTAAACGAGAAAAACGAAGTAGATATATTATTAAGTGTTGTCCATACGTACGAGCTGCATACGCTATCAAATTTGATAGTTGGATGAATAGAATGAGTTGTGAATGTAATATTAAAGGATAAAACATTTGCTTATCTAATAATCAGATAGTAATATAATATTTGTATCGTACTTCATAATTGATATAAAATAAAATAATAGAATTATACAGCACAGAGCATTTGATGATGTTTTATAAGCACTGAACAATTCGTTTCTTAAGATTATTTAAAAATAATATATATTTTCTTTTAATATCAATTAATGAATGGAATTGTCAAGGTGATTGTTCTTAAGGAATACCTAATAAATTGACAAAACCAAGTTCTTTACATTCTGATTTTGTAATACGTAATTTGAAATAAATTCTTGTGTCGTCAGATGAATTAATCCATGAACCGTTTTCTACTTAATATTTGAGGTTAAACGGAAGAATTCGTTGAATAATCAACGATGCAATTCGTTTGCATATATGCAAAACCAAGAAATATTCTGCAGCTACCTAACTAGATTGTCTTCCAGATCGACCGACTTAAGATAATCTGGAGGTAGCATTCTTATTAACCCCATTGCAGTTCAATTGCATGACTTTAAATATAATTAGTGGGGTAATATTTACTCGGTACTCGTCTACTAAAAGATGCAAATTAATTTGTACTAAACGTTCAAGAGATTAGGAATAACAATAGAAACAGTGGAAACTTAATACACGAAATTTACAAAAATTTAAGTAGTAACAACTTATCTCTGGGACAAGTTTTAATTAATTTTTGTAAGTATGATGATTAGATTCGATCTAGTTGCGTTGAATTAGTTAAATAATTCACATCGACAAAGAAAATACGAGAAGGCAAAATTCTTTACTACCAGAAGAGTCAAGTGAGTTTTCAAGTGCCTTAGCTGAATGAACCGATTAAGAGGAGACGCGACGGTGCTGTTTATCCGGCCTGTCACGTCCTTAGACGGTTTCGATTTTTCTTAGCAATTAAAGGTATAGATTGAATGCTTGAGATACTCCATGAGCGATTCTAAATACTGAAACTGAAAAATAATGTATAATATCTGTATGGTACATGTTATATAATATGTACACGATATATATTATAGAATGGTAATTATTATCATAAATACATAATATATTTTATTATAATTTTACTATATTGTGATATTATAATGTATAATAGTAAAAGTAGAACAGTCTGATATATTCAGTATTTTAAGAAATTTTGTTAACTTTCAACTTGTGTTCGTTTCGTGTATCTATTTATGTATTTATTAATGTTTTGTTTATTATTGAGTTATTGATCAAATATTAAGAAATGATTCTACTACAGTTCATCAATCTCATTCTTGTTGGGAGTGCAGTTTATTAAATACTTTACTTTTAAAACAGTTGTACCACTTTTTATCAATTTCTGTGAGAATTTTCTCGTTACTATATATTCTAATTGATTGTTAAACAGGTATTGTAAAATAATGAATTTTACCTTTACAGCTTATAATATGTTTGCTCTTGCAATATTCATTTCACTATGATGATAAGTAAACAGCAAGTTGTAATTTGTAATTGATATTAACTGTTTGATGCTATGTATGTCAAATTATGTATAATATTTATTATTCACAACATTACTTCGTAACTGATAATTACATTGTGGAATAAATTTTACAGAAGTGCATACAAAGTACACGCATCTACCCTTTTTTAAATTTTGATCATCGTTTACAAACGTTTAATGATACGCAAAATTCAAAATTTTTACAGCTACGTGATCGGGCAAGTCTCCTTTATTTTTTCCGACAAATTTTAACTGCCTATCGTTTTTTGTTTCCACGTAACACTTGGTTTTTTGAAAAATTCGACCGTTTTACAAAACCCCATTTTTTTCGAAAACTGGACCTGACCCAGCAATTTGGTTTTCGGATTCATATGTAGGGTAAGGAACTCTATAATAATCACATAGTGGTTTTTGCAAAAAGTAACATAGGTCAAAATTTGTTCCACAGTGTTATTCACCACCTGTAAGGACAGGAGATGCTTGACTTATATTCCATTATTAGCAATTACTATTGCATCAGACTTTAAAATGGGTGTTATGTATTCTTTGTACACATATTTACGATATAATTCGTGACCATTTTGAGTGTATGCTCGATTATTCATTATAATTAAGTGATTTATAATTATCACGATTACGTTCGACTAACATATTTCATATAGATGACCAAGTTATTTTATGCTTAGTTTAATTCGGAAGTTTTTTCTCAAAGTAATTTTTACTTTTTATTAATTATCCTAATTTTAAATAGTTTCTAAAATGAAGTATCTTATTATTACTGCAGTATAAAATAAAGGTAAACAGAGAATACTATTATCTTTAGTTTAAAGTTGTGTGGGATATACTTGCGGGATTTATATAAAACTTAATCAACGTAAAAAGATTTCATCTGAAAGCAAAGATTTTAATTACAAGAAAATTGGGGTAATTTATTTCCCATTAACTATACTAATTCATTGTTTCGCTCCTACAGAAATGAGGTCACAGGATATTGCGTTTACTGAAAACTTGACCAGGACGCAGAATCCTACAGATGATTACCTTTGTTTCGTTTATTAATTTTCTAAGAACGTGAATAAATTTCAAGGTACTGTTATTATTATTAATGCGAATGTAGTAGTAGCTGCAGTGTTGCAGTAATACCGTCGAAGTGAATGTGGTGATTGAAATTAACGAACTGTTAATTAAATCCATGGCTGACGGGTTTACACACAGCCCTATTCTCGCTGATTAGTTTCGACGTTCGTAATTAAGTGTCTTTGGTCGCAAAGGGGCTCGTTTATGTAAATGTTATAGCGAACATTAGTGCTGTCAGACGTGTATATTTCCGAAATACTTAATTATAAAGACAAATTTTTCTTTGATTTATTAGTAATAGTTACGTCACTTTTAATAAGTTATTATTTATTTATCCTACGAAAGGGGTTTGCTAACAAGTATGGACTAAGATAAAAACTTAGTATAATATAATTCGTAAATATAAAGTAAACACGATTAACTAACACTGAGACTATTTAAATTATTTCTGTTGCATTTCAAGCAAATTTTTATTTTTTAATTGAATAAACTGAGACTCGATAACATAGTAGGCGAAGATTGTTAATCCCTTATTGTATAAAAACGAGTGAGACTCTTGGTGAAGATTTTTAGAACGATTTAATGAAGGTGTTATCTGTTATACATAGAGAGAAGCGAACAGTTATTCTGCTATTTTCAATGTTTCTATATTGAAAATTAATTTCCAGTTACATTAAGAATTTGTCTGTTTATTCGCGAATTATTGATGGTAAAATCAAACGAACTTAATCACGAAGAAAATTGTACGTCAAGGGGTGCACTACCACATGGGGATGGTTTCCAGGTGTAGGAGTGGCGAGAAGCAGTTGAGATCTTGTCGATTTTCCCAGGAGAAACAACAATTCTTCGGGGAAGGGGATCGATCTCGTCATAACGGGATTTGGAGATTACTTCAATCGAAGCGTTCAAGCGGATAAGATATCGTCTTATTTGGACGTTATCACTATATTTGTATACATTCATAAAAAGTAGACATTATTGATTTGATACTTATGCTAGTTATGTTATAAATCGTGTAATTTCTCGCACCTCCAAATATATTTTCATAATTATAATGCTGGGGTTTTGTATGGAACTAGATATTTGTGAACCTAAGCACACTTATCAAAGTCTATTGTGTGACGCCCCTGGTTCACAGTTACCTGTCAGTTACGCTCAGTGATTTTACAAAGTTAAGATTAGTTACAGTAGCAAAGCAGTTTACACTGGCTCCAAACAATTTCTGTATCCTAAATTTACTCATTCTATACTGTTGCTAAACGGTTTGCATAATGATATTAATAGAAGTTTTACATTATTTTTGTTTATTAAACTGATGTAACAAATTTCATTACTCATTGTGATAGATATTTAATCTTCATTACGTTCATAATATTTTCATGTGACGTTACTCATTCTGATTACTGACGAATGAAAAATCTACTAAATTGTAAATTATGAAAGTATGTGTTAGATTATCGACAAATACTAATACTATATTTTGTTTGGAACAATGTGATAAATTTCGAACACCATCAGTGATGAAACTGTAACACAATACACGATATCGATTTTTGTCATAATTTTAGATAAGCGTAAATATATTGGGGATGAAGAATGGCCTCGATATATCGTAGGAGCTGAATTATTGAACGTTGAATACAGGTACACAGTATTGTCACGTTACTTCAAAGATGGATTGCCAAGCATACGCTGCTATGAGGTATGGTTCGAAGAATTTTGAAGTTTGAAATTCTAACAATCACTTTATAATTCAGTTAAGGAGGATATATCTTTATGGTTCAGAAAAATTCGATTTACATGACACACTATATATTTATGCGTGGCAAAGTAATAAAAAAGTAAATAAACAAATGTACGAAATATATAATACTAATCGATATTATTTACTTTTTTATTGAACCTGTTAATATACAATATGTCTGGTAACTTTGTAACATATAAATTCAATTTCAAGTCAATTAATTAACATTTAGCTAATTGTTTTTTGCTGTGAAATTTCATTTCGAAAATATATACTTATTTCTTGTATGTAGTTTATTAAAATATGAATTTCTATAAATTTCCACAGTCGCCATATTATGATTAGTAAACCAAAGATTTATTTCTCACTTGAAAATACCATAAATTACCTTATGTTTATGAAGAGTAAAAAATAATTATTACTACGAAAAGTATTATGTAATAACTTGTTGACTAGGTACCGTGAGTGAAAAAAATGTATGGTCAAATATTATAACATAAAACATTATGGTAGATAAGGTTAAATAATATCTATCACCTCAATAGTTCATGTTTGTTTCTCACCAGATTCAAACATTGAACGCTACGTATTTCTTATGATGCTCCTTCACCAGTAAAAAGCGTTCGACATTTTGATTAAACTAAAAAAAGCGTGATACATGAGCTTCTACATACTTCTTAGATAGATATTGTACGAAAACGGGATTCTTGGGAAGCAATCCAATTCACAAAAAGCTTCATCTATCAGTCCACGTCAGACCCGTGAGAGAAAGATAACTGCGCGAAGAATGAATTAAGGACCGCAGGAACGTTTTTGCATTCCCATCGATTTAGCTTTAAAACCTGCTTAAGGGACGACATCACAGTCTCACATTCGAAAATCAAAGTTCAGGTAATTTTCTTTTTCGACATGTTCAATGCCACAGGAAAATTCGATTAATTTTACTTAAATACCATACTTACGGAGCTCGTTAACCCCTTGACCTACAATGTCATGTCAGACTCGCGACGAAAATTTTAAACTGAATTCGAGAAAGCTAAGTGTTATTTATTTATTTTACTTATAAATTAAATATTACTTTTCTATTGTAACTCGTTAACTTTTGAATTGTGCATGGACATAGAATAAACGTAAAAATTGTTTTCTTCCTAGTAAATTATTAAGAATAAAGTAGCTGTATTGATTATAGTTAAGAAGTAAACCATAGGGCAAGGAGTTAAAAAAACTTTTTAACAGTGATACGGATGTTTTACGTTATTCTATTATTGTTCCTTAATATAGAAATTGGCCTTTTTTAAATATTCTATTATTCATTAAAATGTAAATTTTCTTTCTATTCGTTAATCATTTATATACGATTGTTCATCAAGGTTATCATTACTCTAATCAAAAAAATAGAGTCACAGAAAAGTATATTTCCAAATATGTAATTTTCAATTATTGTTTCTTTTGTCTGTTTTGACTTTTGAGAATTGTTGTGGCTGAAAACCCTGTTCGTTTATCTGTATTTTATTTCGACCATTGGCTTGTCACGTGAAGGTTGTAAACCAGGATTCTCTGACGGAATAACTGCCAAACGTAGGCGAACGATACATTTTTATTACCAGAAAAGGTTTGAGAATTCCAGGTCAAAAATGTCTCTCACGTTTCATGTTTAACAAAAGAACCTTGTGTTTGTATGAAATATACCTATGTGAAACTACTTCATTCGTCGTTCGTTTAACACCAGCACTATCACACTTGCTATAATGTCGAATTTCAAATTTTTTATTTTATATTAGAAAAATTATTAGAATACTCTTATCTGAGTTCATACTGACTTTTGTCGAAATAAAGGAATGAATTCGATTTATTTTTCGTAAAGTACTCTTATTGCGAAGTTCTGCATGTTTTTTTTATATAAAATACTTCTAATTGTAAAGAACAACTTTCTTTACAATTTTTGTATGTAATTAATTTTTCGGTTCGAAAGTACATAATTTAAAAAAAATTGTTTCACACAGTCTAGTTCTCAAGACAGTGCGAAAAAAGTGCAGTACTATGTGATAAGATTTTTAATTGATCTACAAATTAATAAGATCCAGGAAGTATCATGGGACTTCATTAATTTCTCTTTAATATATACATGGACAGATTATTAATAATTTATAAGTGCCACAGGGATACATACAAAATTAAGGTCGTATAATATTTTATGCATTGAAATAATTCTTTTGCGTCATCGTATTGATTTGTTTATACTATTTCTGTCCACTAATGAGGATGCACTCGTATCTGCCTCAACTTCTTTAATTACTTTATGTTTAATTAAATAGCTGTTGACGAATTGGGAAGATTGATACGTGATTTATTCCTTTCACAAACTGAACGGATGATAGAGTGTTTAACTAATTAAAGTATTGAAGCTCGAATAAATAAAAGACAGAGACTTTTCACTCCTTTTTCGGTTCTTCTAAAAATCCAAACATATTACTAGCTTTATATTATTAGTTTTATACATATGTATAATAGATAACAGATAGGTAAGCTAAACTTATTAACACCATTACTACATTTTTGAATACACGGATTACGTTTCAATTTTGTCAATTCTATAATATCCGTAGACCTAATACATTGAAATTATTCAAATTTTATTTTGTATACTGAGACTTATCATGGACAATATTCAATTTTAGAATTCAAAGTATATTTGTACGAATAAAGATTACCTAATGTTTATCTTCTAAGCATCCGTTTTAGTGTACTAACGAAAACCCTTCTATGTACATATTGTAGATATTTAAAAATTTTTATCTATATTTCATCCAACAGCGAATTTCTCATCCTACTATCATGGCACGTCACGACGTGTCTTTTATAGAAGTAGGAAATGATTTACTACCAAATGGTGCGTGAAGGACTTGCAATTCTCGTAAACATTTTTGTTGACCCATTTTACACTGTGGTGGTCAATTGAAAAATTCTTGTCACTTCCCTAAGAAACTTGCTCTTAATTGTACATTGACATCATCTGAAAATTTTTATCTATGTTTCGATTTCGCTTTCAATGCCTTCGAGGCGTAAAGGAATAACAATAAAGAAGCGCAAACGAGACGTAGAAGCTTTTCAGTACGTCACACCTGTCCATACACCTATATGTGCGTGTGTGTATGTGTGGGTGTGTGTGCGTGTGTCTGGATCGATCGGAGGAGATTACCACAGGTCTACTTGAATCCCTCGGCGGGAAGGTTGACGATGAAAGTGTTGCCGAAGATACCAGAAAGTACAGGAACCAATTGAATCTGTTATTCTTGGAAGTTCTCCTGGGGTGACCACTTCAATTACCGCCATTTTGCCCATTCAGCCACCTTACAATTCTCTTTTCAGAAGTGTTCTGTCGTTTGTCCCTTTTCACAGTATTGCATGTAGTTCACGTTTCTCGAATTCACCTTAGTCAATTAAACTTGCATGCCCCAATTCATGATGAAAACTGTCTTTTTTCCATTTTCTTTTTGTTTAACCGCTTAAGATCTCTGCAATTTGTCGGGTGGACATTTGGCGAATTATTTTATTGTTAACTGGGTGACGTTAAGTTGTTGTTTCTGCGAACAACATCTTTAATTTTTATTTATCAGTTCTGAATATTGTAGAACTGTAGGGTTACTGTAGAATTAAAATTTTAGAATTAGAACTGTAGAATTGGAGAACGCTTTTAATGGAGACTGAGATATAGGGTTTCTAAAAAATATGATATTTCTTCTATCTCTTCTCTGTTTTGTTTCTCTGACTTTTTCTATTTTTATGCACTTAGAACAATTCATTGTAAAACGAATTTGCACAAGACAAAAGAAATTTGAAAAGATAATTCACTGTAAATTGGCAAAACATTTAATTTATTGTAGAAAATAATTTTTTATCGTAATAAAGACTTTTAACTCTTAAATAAACTAAAACTAGCTGGTAAAATTGCACAGTGAGCATTGTGGAGTTGATATCGTTGCTTCACGACGTGCGGAAAGAAACAATAATGTGACGTGTGGATAGTAGGAAAGTGGAGAAAAGCGTTACGAGAACATAGAAAAATGGTCCATCTGTTATCCGCATTATAAAGAAAATTCAGTGATTCTTTCATATTATTTCACATTTTATCCTTTTCAGATACACACATCGTCTCTTTATTCATCGAAGGAATTTAGAAACAAATTTTATGTACATACATAAAAAATGTGTAAAAGTTCAATTTTAAATAACGCGTAATAACTTTAAACATAATTGTTTTACAATAGATATTTATTCACAACTTGAATTAATTAATTTTTGTGAATGATTTTTGTCTTTTATTTGCGTTTTGTATACGCTATAGATAATGTCTCTATTAATAAAGCTCACAGGATCCTACATAACATTATATTCATTGACATAGATTTGTTCAATTATAATTATAAGAATAACAGTTCTAACATTTACTTATAATTATTTTAGTTCTTTTATTTTAGTTCTAACATATTTGATAACACGTCAAACTGACTATGAAATTCATCAGAAGACCACGATGCATCTAGGCAAAGAATGCATTATATTAAAAATCTGATCCTAGTCCGCTAAAGAAAAGAGAGCAATCTACAAACTCTAGGCTAGCTGTGATCAATTAAAAAGTTTTCTATTATGGCGTGTATTATAAAGCCATAATCTTAGTCCGTCAGAAAGTCCATAATTTCGTGTTAAGCGTTACAACTGAAAATATCTTGACCATATTTACTATAATATTATAGTACAATTAGTAATAGTGTATAATACTAATTTACTGTAATATATAATACAATTTGTAATGTATATTCTATTATAGCTGAACTGTTACTAATTAAATTTTGTCAACATTATATTTCATTTGTGATAGAATATCGCTGAAAAATGTTATTTAAATAAAAATATATAATTATATAAAGGAAAGATATAAGTATTTTAATTTCAAAATTTGTATTTTCTTTCTGCTATCGAGGTTTTTGATTGTATGAAATCAGTTCTGCACTAGATAGACATAGAAAATTGAAACAAGTAACGAAAACGTTAATTACGAATTATGTATTCAATGCTTATTTAATATATAATTTTATAACACAAAATTCTTTAATTTCTGTTACTTCCATGTGAATTGTTCGTTGAACTACCGTCCTATTCACTTTAAAATTCTTGGGCGACATACTTTACGTCCTCTTTCCTTGTGCTCTTATTCTTCCATTCATCATATAGTACGTATTTGCTATATCTGTGAAGGATGTGCCAATGGCCCCATTTTTCTTTCATTATTTTGAAAAAATGAAAAATGCTTCTTGTAATAATCATTCAATGAGGTCACTGTCACTTCCATTTATTATTAAAGTATATCTCGGAAGTTTGACAAAATTATAACATTTTCTAAATTATTTACGAATTTTCCAAAAATGAATCTATAAAAATATAATATCAAAAGAATTCTTATTCTTTCGTATCGATGGCTTCGTGGAAGTATCAAATTTTTATATTTACATTTTTAATACTGGATGTAATCTCATAATTCCTAGGCTGGAATAGATAGTATCTGTTTGGTATTAATCAATACGGAAAACACTGTTCTTATTTGCCATCTGAATCCTTTGAAGTAGACATCTATTAATCCTAGAAAATGCTGATCCATAGTACAAAATCACAATCTTCTTGGATCACTACCTTACTGTGAGACAAAATATGAGTTCAACCGTCACAGACTAACTTCCCTACAATTATTCGCAATGCGACCAAACATGAATAGCAACCTCACAGTCTAAAAACTCTTTTGGTATGTCTAAATGAAGGTTCAAGAAAAATGTACCTTCTTTGAATTGAACTTCATTCAACTATGCGTTGCAGATTTTACTCAGAAACCTCCCATCGTCTTTTAATAAATTTATTCCCAATATTTATTCGTACGTTACAATATAATCGTCATATTAACCTGTTAGCTGTGGAATTTAGTTTCGAAAGTCTTTCATTACGCACTCAATAAAATCTGACAATGAAGTGTGTACCGGTCAAACATAGTATATTTTAACGAAAAATTAATGCAAAACGAAAAAGAATTACAGGTTTATCTGAAAACTAAATAATTCATCGCTGAAAAAATTAGTATCATTTGGACTTTTAAGAAACGTGTATACTTGTCTAACGCAATTAACTGGTTAAAAAGTGAAGCGACTTTTTGGCCAACCTAATATAAAGCTTACTTCTCAAACGAGTTTCGCGTTTTCGTGGGATCAAAGTAATTCATTTTTTATAATTCACCGTATTTTTTCGTACCTTTCATCCAGAGGCGGGGCGAAGAGGAACGAGATATGAATTTAAAACCGTCGTATTCGCGGCGTCCATTTTTAGCGTTAATACCGCCAGTGGAGGTCAGTTGAAACGCATGAATGAGAGCACTTTCATATACGACAGTCCTGAATGGAACGTACGAACGTTTTGTGAGCTACCTTTCTTTTCTATTTTGTTCTTCGTTTTTTCTTCCTCTTCCCCTCTTCCTCTTCTATTTTGTTGTTTTATTTCAAGCTGTCGCGATGAAATCGAGATTGCGTGCGGCCAATTTCGAGTTCGCCGCGTGTTCTCTCGAAACGCCATTGTGCAAAACCCGGTGCATGACTTTCCCATTGAACAAACGCAGTGTCGTTACTGTAGATTACTACGACATGGGGATTCTGTACCGTGGCCGAGCGCAAATCTCATAAAGGAACAGTGGATTTTTATTCAAAGGCGACACCGTGTTCGACTGAACGTGAAACTTGGTTATCCGTTTGGATCGAGTTTTACGTTTATAACTACGTCCGCCCGTGACAAACGTTGTTGATCTTGATGAACAGTCAATAATAGTTTTTCGTGTCAGGTATTAATAAAACTGGTTATTCTGGCGTTACAAACACCTGCAAGATACATTTCTAACGTGTTTGACTATTCTTGGAAAATAAAAGAAAAGAAAAAGAAACGTGTTTCACCGCTGCTTCAATCGTGTCTTTTTAATTGTATCTATATACATGTAGCATGATTTATGTTTTCTTTAAAATAATAATAAAATGCAGAGTGATATTATAGCCGAAAGTGTATTTAAGGTCAAAGAATAGAGTACTAACCTGGGATGATATTTATGATTGCTAATTTATGTCAAATGTGTAAATACCTAAGTACTTACCTTTACTTTTACTTTAGTAAACGATGCTGAATAATCAAGCACCTTTCAAGGCAAAGAACTTTCTACATTTGAATACTAAATTTTCTAACACGCTGGAGAAAGAAGAGTATTACTCTATTATTTCAACAGCTTTTTGTCTTATCTTCCGAAAACCTCTTTACCTTGCCTTCTGTGCGGCTTTTTATCTCGCCATCTCGATCGTTAGGTCACGACTCGGGGACGATGAGAATTAGTGGAACATGCAGGAGGATAATTACTAGTGAAACCGGGGATATTCGTTTCGGGGGATATACTTTAGTTATCGAGTATTTACGACTACTTAATTAAAAAACGTTGTATCAATACAAAATTGTATTCTCCAAGAACAGCAACATTGTCACTAAATGTAAAAATATTAACAAAAATATTGTAATTTTAATTAAATGAAATTCACGCAAATACGTGTCCACGCAATTACATAAATTACAGTGAATTTACAAACTCAAGCTGATACCGGCATTTTCATTGAGAAGCGTGCCACAGAATTTGTACAGTAAGTAGCATAAATAAATTAAAATGAAATTTTTACTAAGCAGTGTTATTTATAAAAAGAAATACATGCAATATACGTGTCCATTTAAAGTTAAATGAGCAAAACTGGCTTACGGTAAAATGTCGCAAATGCTATTGTTTTAAAACAATAGAGAAACAAAGTTTCCTTGTCCTTCTTTTTGAGAGACAAAAGAACTTCGTGTCTCTATTCTACCAGACCAATCACCGTGACATTTTGCCGCAAATCACTCGTGTGCATTTAGCCTAAAAATTATCTGGTGCGATGCTAAAAATGGCTGTTCAGCGTGTGAATATGTGTTGTCTGACCTGATTAAATTATTATTCCTTTTGAAATCCATGCATTGTTAAATCGTTCATTATGTAAGCAATCATGATCATAAATCTATCGTGTTTAGTGGCCTTTTAACCAGAAAAACATAACAAACATGATAGTGAAAGTTACATTCATCAAGAGTGAAAAATGAAGAAGTTTGATTTTTGAGTTAACGGTCTCGAGTTCATTGCGAGCCATTAACGTTGGTGAACGCTTTGGTTTTCAGTCTTTTTTTTCCTTTATTTGCGTTGTCCTTCTCAACGTCCGCCATGCTAAAATCTTCGTTTCTTTGGATCGACTCGATTCTACCTTTTCATAATTACAACCTTTCAGTCCCGTTGAGTGTTGCAGGTATCCAATGTTCACTATACTTACCACTAGAACTACCAAACAGTTGAACTGCTTTTTCCTAATTTTGTTATAGAAATTCCAAAAGTACATGTATTGAGATTTCGACTAACTTATAATTCAGTTTGCGTATTATGAAAAACAGTTTGTTCAATGATTTCTGAGAATTATTTGTTACATTTTCGATAACTGCAAAAGAAAACGCCAGGACGGACATTTTGACCCATATAGTTTTCACAGTGTGACCTCTACAGGGAAAGAACATCCTCTTCATTACCTTACCTCATCGGCCCTCTATCCATGTACCAGTACTAGAAGTCCCAAAGGATCTTCGTTCTCCGAATCGCGCTACGCGCTCCCGCTGGTTTCGATACGGCTCATTTTAGCCAGGAATTTTTTCGATAGATCGTGGAAGCACGGTATGAAAGCGAGGTTAATTGCGGCGCCCTTCTTGGAAACTCATTGAGCCGGATTTTATGCAACCGGCCGCCGATGATCGTTTCACGGTGAGCTGCGTGAAATAAACCGATCGCGTTCGAAATAACAAGAAGGAAGGGGACAGCGCTGCCGCTACAGGTTCGACCGTTTCGATTTCGTCCGGGTTATAACGTTCCCGCGGGAAAGGCAGGTTCGGACGGTCAGACACCGGCGTAGGCTAGAATTTTCGTCGTCAGCCGGCTGACACGGTGTCTAGGAATAGCTATCGGCATCGCGGCATATTATTATCTCTGCCATTAAAACATCCCCTTTAGTTAGCATTTCACCTTGCAACAGGGACAAAGTTCCGTCGGTGTGTGCTAGTGTGTATTGGAGGGTGTACCCACGGCAGAGAGCCGATCTTACACGCCGCTGCTCGACAAAGTGAACCGGCGTCGTGGTACGTATTAATATCTAGGGCCCGTCGTTGCTATCCCCCTCTATTCCTTTGCTAGGGGGTATGCTTCTGACGTTCAAGAATCTTCGCCGTTGCGAAATACGTTTCTCGGGGTCTCCATACGTCGTGTCGGGGGTGGCCGGCGGCCGTGACCTCGAAATTTTATTTCGGTTAGGAGACTCGTTCTTGGGTCACCCCCTAGCGATCATCTCGATTGAAAGTTTCGTTTGTCACGTTAATATTAGAACTATCAGACTGGTCGAAATGATCCATTCCTGACTTCTTCTTTTTGCAGTTATTAAAAAGATGACGAATATTTCTCGGAGAAGTTATTAACACGTTGAATGCCATGGGGGTCATCGGTGACCTTGAATCAAATCAAATCACTATAATTCACTCAATTAAACGATAACTATTTGAAAATATTTCTACATTATAAATAATGTTACCTAGTGCGGAGACTTTAGCAAGATAAATGATAACAATAAACAATAACAATAACAAAATTCAATTCTATAATTCAGTATCATATTTTTTTCATTTCGTGTATTTTGCTCCGTGCAGTCGTACGGCATTCAAAGTGTTAAAGAAATTGGTTTAGTAATACGCAAACTGAATTGCAAATCAATTAAGGTCTCAATAGATGCACACTTAGAGTTTCTATAGAAGAATCTGAAAAATTCAATTTAACTGCTCGGTAGTCTTAGTGTTAATACTACCTAGTGTTTAATATGACTTATGTGTAATCTTTATGAAGATTGGAACAAGAGATTTTTTCGGATTCTTCGTATATTTGTTATAGTATTCGAGTGAAACTATTTACTTTTAGAATTGTTTTAGATACTTAGTGTTATTAGAATATCAATAATCGCGAAATAAAAAAAGTGGAACTCGTCATTTTGATGGATTCTAGTGTTCAGGAGTTTGTTATTTTTATTTGTTTTGGTGACGATCTTCGAAGCTGGAATATTTCGTTAACTTTTCTTGGTCCTGATTTTTGTAGAAAATTATGTTCAATTACCTAATAAGGAATAATCTATACATGTATCTATAAATATCATTTTTCCACTTCTCTCTCGCGTCGATCGTTTTGGTGGTAATTACGTGATGTAAATGAAAAGATAAATAAAATTAGCTCGGTGCTTAATGTGTTACCATTGTCTATGTGAATGGAATAGAATGACACCTAATTAGATGTTATTTTTTCTTGACCTAATTAGATGTCGTTTTTTAGAAGAAACGTTATATTTATTTATTTAATATACTCCTCTTATTAAAGGTTTAATATTACTGTTGGAATTAGTATGTTCATATTTCCTATACCGTAAATCATGCAACATTTAGGACCTGTTTGATATACGATAACCGAGGAAAGTAATTACTATATACTTACGTTCCGAAAACAGCCTAGGGCGAACCTAGAAGTCGAGGAAAATCGATTCTATCGATAGCAACCACACTCTTAGTATTTCTAGACGCACTTTATTAGCGTCTCTAACCCAAAAATCCCGTATTTTTACAGAACCGTTAATAATGAATTGATGATACCTATCATTAAACTAGAAATAAACCAAAAATGTAGGTGTATACAATTTGTGGATACTATTGTGAAACCGTCACTATCAGTCATATACAATTGAAATATGTGCTCGAGAAGTGATGTATTTATTTTGTGTCAAATCTGAGCTGTTTAATTCTTAACACTAGATTTACGGACATTTATTGCACATCTTTTTGTATTGTTTCCAGGAAGATAAGTGATCAAAGATATATGTCTAGGAAATTAGAGGATTAGAAACAGAGAATTAGGGTATATATCTATGTACTTGGTTCAATTAAGCTTGATCAGGTTCTACAGTCTTTTTCGACCCAAATTAAGATTAATTTTTACTGTGATTTCTTTTGATAGGCATATGAAGGGTGAAACTAGCATAAACTTTTACTAGATGATGTTTGTAAAACGTAATATTGATTAGTTTGATGAGTTCTGTAAATCTATTGTCACAATACTCTAAGCATCCATTAACCAGTTAACCGTAGGATTTAGTTTGGAAAATCTCTCATTGTGCGCGCAATAAAATCAAATAATGAAGTATATACTCATCAAATGCAGAAAAATTGCATCTATAATATATTCCAATGAAAATCTAAAGCAAAACAAAGGAGAATTATACATTTATCTGTAAAAATAAATAATTTATTGTTGAAAAAATTAGTACCATTTTGCGTTTTAAGATGACGTGTATACTCGTTGAACGCAGTTAATTGGCTAAAACGGTCATTAAAATGGTTTTTTACCAGTAGACACAAAGCAGTAACAAAAAACATTATTATGCACTAAATGTGTAAAATAAAGTAACAAATTAAAGAATATATAAACACTTTTTTTTTGTAATCATTTCTCATATATGAGTCTCTTGGACATCATCGACATTTTACGTTACTTTATCTTGTAGTCCTTCAAGGATCAGAGATTTATAGATGTCCAATAACAATATTGTTTCGATAATAAACAGTGACATTCGGATATATTGATCCGTAGCAAACCCGGTACACGAGTATTATCGACAACGAAAATATATCGGGTTATCTCTCCCCTTTAGCTTAGCTTATTGTATGCTTAGAAATTTGTAGAATTAGCTCATAGGGAAAATAGCCAATCAAATAGAGTCTATCATTTCATACGCACATTTTTTCATTGAGAATGGTATAACAATAGTCAATAATGTGATACAATAATGATTAAAATAATCATTAATAAATTAAAATTCATGTATTTACAGCTGCATGTACACTGGAATAATTAGATCAACCTGAGAAGGGACCTATAATTTTTTGTCTGAATATTTCTCTCATTATTGCACTTGATAAAACTATTTTTTTATTAATAATTTATTAGAAAAAGAATGAAATATGATACTTGATACACCCCTATGCTTACTCCAAAGATTTAGGATTGATAATAGAAAAATGGTATTTGTTTTAAAAAATAATTAATTTGTTACATTTACTGGGTAAAATGAAACTGTGACTATATCGAGCTTTTTAGAATTATGCATTTTTGTTAACGATCGAATCATTAATTACGCGTATAATAGGGAACAGCTCGCAAGTTGTCTTCATAGCTGTAATTATGCATAAAATATGCGACTACAAGCCAGATGTTTGGCTTTCATTCCTTGTTGGCTTGCCAAAATTTATGATTACAGACCTTCCAAAGCGTAGTGCTGTATTTCCATTGTTTTTAATGTTTTGCCCTTTCTATGACGGATGTAACCTTTTGAATTCCTGGACCACGTTCATGGTAGTTTGGTATATAAGTTTAGTACAGTCCGACCGATTTTATTAGACTTCAGTTTAAAATTATTATCTGTCTGGAATATTTCAGATCACCAACTATGAATTAAAAATAATTCTGTAAGTGTTAATGTGCAAGTAAGTATTCTGAAACATTCTGATGAAGAAATGTTTTGTGCTGAAAATAATCGTACCTTTTATTGAATACATTGTTTAATTCATTCGAAAAACAATTTCATATGTATGAGTAACAAATTTGAAATTTATTACTGGCGTTTTTTGAAAACATAAACATCGTTGACGCGAAATAAATTTTATTGCCTCAAAATAAATATCTTTATTAAGAAGATTTTATTATTATTTCAGAAACTAAACCGTTTTCAGGTCTAAGTTAATCGGACAAGAATATTTTACAATTGTTTAAATTATTCATGTATTCTAGAACTACGTTTTGGATGTATTTAGTTTCTAGGACACATCTTGCAAGTAGCTCACAGTGAATTTCATGATTTTGTTCAATAACATACAGTCATTAATATCGAAAACGATTTCTATCATTCCATTTCCAAATATTTATGGTAATTTAGTACCTGCTCTATTAAATTTACTAGCCCCTGGATATCAATTTATATTAAATTAACATGAAAATCCAGATTACGTCTCAAATTATTAAGTATTCATGTATCTTACATTTCTTTTCCTTGGAAAGCTTGAAAATCTCAATTCTTTAAGCTGATTACCAGTACAAGCAACGAATAAAATTTATACTTAAAGTAAGTTTAAAGATAAAATAATTCTCTTATCACGAAGTTTTATATTTAAATGTATAAGACATATGCAAAAATATTTAGTACTTTAGTAAATTGTTCAATATTAATTATTTCTAAGGTTCCCAATGGTTCTTAAACAAAGCTTTTAATTATTATGCTGATTACTACAAATATTATTTCAATAATGTCTGTGTTGTATGTAATGTATTTGCTCATTTTTTATTATACTGTTAATTACTTTAATGTTAATGTAACAGAATAGGAACATTTGCCCTTCAAACGTCACTGGCCTGTAAAATTACGAAGCCCCCTTTTACCGAACGATATTGATTATAAAAAGTACCTTTCATTGCATCAAGTTTGCAGGGACGATGAAAACGACACGAGTAGAAGACTGTAAGTCAATGTTACATTTTCATTCAAACATAAATGTCTCCACTAAAGTGTGAAGGTACTTTCAGAGGCGTTTAAAATTAACAGGAACGTAACGAACCGTCAATGACAAATAAATTATCAGACTTGAAAGTAAATGTAGATGTACATTTCATTTTTAATCATTCGATGCTTGCATTTTCAGTAAATAATAGAATATTTTAAAATGGCCACTTTGTGGACTAGGCAATAATAAAAAGCTTTTACATTCGAAAAAGGAATTTATTATCAAATGGTTGTAAGATCGATTGCAACACATAAACAGATGACAAATTAACTATTGTGAATATATCAGAAGCAACTGTAATTTTTGTTAAAACATAACAAGATTCCAAATATTGCAACTTAAGCAATAGATTCATTGTTAGATGAGAACACTATGAATTCAAGTGTTAAATTTTTAACAGGATGTTAAGTAAGAAATATCCTACCTAAAAGTATACTATCCATAATTACAAAGTAACCCAATTCGAATCTTTATAAATTATGTGACATTGAAACTTAATGTCCTTTGTATTGGCTTTTCTTTTTAATGTAGAAAATAATTACACAAAATTTCCTTAAATTAGATAAGTCATTTAATTTCTTACAAAAAATTGCTAAGCTTTCCTGGATAATACGTTTCGTATAATATTTAGGTTTCGTTGCAATTTTTTATCAGACCAAAATACAGGTATAAAAATGGAACTGTACTTCGTAAAAAAGCTATTAGTTCATAGAATGGAATCAAATACCAATTTGTGAACGATTCACTACGAATTGGCACTAGCCAGATTTAGTACAAATTGGGACAATTTACTTATCACGAATTGTTTCGAGTATCCTGCAAAATATCAAAACACTGTGCATGCAAAACCACTTAATCCATAGATTGAATTTCTGCCAGAGAAGTTTCTTTTTAGAACTATAACACGCAATATGATTTTTAATACGTAACAGATATAACCTCGTTCGGAATTTAATTTGGAACAAGAGATTTTTCTGAAAATGCTGTAATTATACGTTTCGTGCTATGATTTATAAAATTAATTAGAACAATTTTTAAAGTTTCTATTATGGAATACGGATGCGAAAAGTTAAGAAAATTAGTCTTAAAAATACCACTTAAATAAAGCTTTTTGATTAGGAATTTATCATATACGTAAAAATAATTATACAATTAATACAGTTAGTGAGATTTCAGTTTAAAAATATTGAGAGTGTAATAATGTATGTATTATGTACAATATTACATATTGTGAACATATTTCAAGCCTCATCTTTCCATTTCATTCAAATGTTCAGTGGCCAAGATTATTAAATTCCTATTACGTGTAATGAATAAATTCGTCATAACCGATATTGATTACTACTTACGTTTTACTAGGTGGAGATTGCTTTGAGAGGAGATGGTAAAAGAGATAGATGATATCAAGTTCGGTTCATACTTCTTTTTATAGAATTTTTGCAAACAGAAACTTAACAATTTTAAATTACTTGTAGATAAATGGGACTAGATATTTTTTATCGTTCTGTAAATAATTACTAGTAAAACATCAATTTTTAACTACACATTCATTTTTATAAATGAATTTTAAAAAATCAAGTTTCTGTTAAAACTTTTTCCTGTTATTATGAGTTCAACTATAACAATAGTAACTGGAAAATTATTTTAAATTTGAGTAAAATGATTTTTTTTATGTTCGTGCATCCTAGCACACCCTATACAAACATTTTGTACACTAACGCATGTAGTCGAGGGTTAAACTAACTCTCAGAACCACAGGTTTGTTATCACACCTGGAATCAGCCATGAAATTGGATATTTATATACAGTGTCTAAATTAATTCATATTTATTATTAAGCAATCGATGTCTAGGAATCCCAGAATATCTATAGCTGGGAGATCACTCTCGAATTTGTACTGCTATTTTCACATTTCCGCCACATACAGCTAATAATAGTCACACGAGTATAGTCAATATTCAATCAATGCATACATGAAGCCAGACAAAACACAATTAACTATGTGTTAATTGTGGATAGGATATATAAAAATAAATATCTATATTACTTTTATGACATATTTGTTACATTTACTGAAAGTTTAATGATATTACCTAAAAATGTTTATTTGACACATAAATCGAGATACATTTATTTTTAACTAATTTCACGACATCAATTTCTCAGCGAGCACTATGGCTATCGCAAGTAAAAGGTTAATCGTTTTAGCATTTCGATCATGAGCTATACTATAACAATAATAATTGGATTGGTGAGATCTTTGTGCTGTCAAGATATTTTTTAAAACGTAAACTATCAACGAGCAGTTTGTGCTCGCACCGAAGAAATTAACTTATTAACTAATTTTAGCGGTTAAATAATAAGCTTACGTTAAATAAACATTCAATCTGAATTCGTGTGATATAATTTTTTGAATCGATTAAGAAATTCATTTCCTTGATAATAGATCGAACATACCGAATTTTGCTCGATTTATGAGATGCGAGGAGATTATGAAAAATTAATTTCTGTTTCGTTAGGAAAATTGCTTTGATTGTTGAGTAATTTGATACGTGCCGATTTGACAATCAATATGTTAAACTTCAGGAAATTCTAAAATCAAGGTAGAGATATTCAGCATGAACTGTTAGAAAATAAATTACGACAGAATTCTTGATCTTAAAATACTGCTTCAAAGCACGTTCGTGTCATAAACCAATGTTCGTCGTTATCTTCATATACAGGGTGTTCAGTGACTGTTGCTACAATCAGGTATGTAGGAGGTCATACTATTTCAAAAAATAAACCGATGGAAGAAACAAAATTTGTTCATTAAGGGGCTTCGTTTCTGGAAAAAGTATTGAATGTAAACATCTTTTTAGTGTACTTGAATATGGCTAACTCTGGGATGAATAAGTTTGAATAATTGTAAGAAACTTATATTATATGAAGAAATAAATTGAAAATCTGAAGTGATATTTTGTAGTACGAGGATTCTTTTGCGAGGAAATAATTGTTTCCTTTCACTCTTAAAAACTAACATAAACGAACATTTTACAAATCTGAAATACGTTTACCTTCATTACCTACAAATTACATACCTATACATTGTAATTAGATTTGAACAAATGTCGTTTATCTTAATTTTTAGAAATGAAAAAAATATAACGAAACCACATTATTTATAAGATTTCCACAATAATTACAGACAACTATCTATATATTCATATAATTTTCGAACTCTATTTTCTTCTTAATGTAAGTCTAAATGAAGACTTTGTTTTCATGTTGACTTCTTTTTCATGTAAAATAACTTTATATTCGGTTGTATCATCAATTACTGGACACCTTGTATATAGTATTCATACAATGTACTTATCAGATGGGCAGAAACTTGTAAGTTTCCCATTATCAGAATGTTTTAAATATTTCGTTGTAGGTGAGGTGATCTTACATTAGAGTAATGGTGACTTATATATTGTGCTATTCTCCTAAAGTTAATTCTTTCATTGTCTGCATTATCACGTCGTATGGCATGTCTAACATTCAAGTACAAAGCATTGTCAGTGGCGTCTACAAGGTCAATACTTTCCCTCTCTTGCTACCAAGTAGCAGTACTCGACCGGTGAGAGGGTCAAATACCACACGACAGAGTCTTTCTGTTTATTCTTAATGTCATGTAATGGTCATTATACAGGGTGTCCTATTTTAACCCATAATTATCGATCTCGATCTCTAAGATGAACAGCGTAATTTTAGAATTAACGATTAAGACTGATTAGAACATACATTACTGATTCGTTAGTCTTATTCTAATTGATAAAGAAAATACATTAAGATACACTATCAACAAAACACTTTCCATTTTATCAAACGATGCTTCTACTACATATTAAAGTGAATGTTGGTCCCACTGACCAACAGTGTTTATAACCTAAAGCTTTTTCCATTAAAAACACTGGGTTTAAAGAAATTATAAATTACACAGTTGAGCAGACTTCAAAATTTCTATACTATAAGATTATAAACCCACATGCACGCCATATGATCACCGATTTATAATATTGGTCTACTGGAACGTTTTATCCGATAATGTCATCAGAAGTATCCAAAGATAAGTCATTCTACAGAAATGGAATCCATAAATTACCATTACGCTAGGAAGATATCATTAGGAACGATGAAAATTGTGTCATTCAGTAAACATTAATAAATAGACTGAAAATGTATTATTTTCTTTTAACAGGTACAGTGCCACATGTACGACATACGGTCGCGCCAATTTTTATAGCGGTATACGTTACAAAGTAACATAAACGTAAAGAAACAATATCAAAATATATAAAAACTACCAGAAATTTGAATATAACTTACTATTTCATTTAAAAAATCAATACAGTCCATAAGCAAATTGTAACCGAAATTTCCGGAACATGTTAAATAAAAAACGGTTTGTTTCACGTATCAAAATCTAAAATTCTGTCATTGTACCTCTTACCTACACTGCATCATCTCACCGACATGTTTTGCTTTGCAAAACAATAAATCTCTGTGATCCTGTGGACACTAGGTGTGAACGTGACTTTATCGTCGCCTGGCTCGGTAGCCGGCGCGCGTTGCGCACGCATATCCGATTTTCGCGGGGTTCCACAGTTCTGCCGTGTTCCGTTCCGCGCGTCGTCCCCTCAGTAGGCCACTGTCATTCCGTCGAGCTACATCTAGCCCGCGGAGTACACTTTCCGCCGCCCACGCGAGATCATAGCGCGCGAATCAAACACGGACCAATCAAAATTTCCCGCGCGACCCGTGTGTACCCTCTTTCCAGGTTATCCCCGTTCTCTCTCTGCCGTCCCGTTCCCCCCCTGCCACGGTCAACGGATCGCCAGCGACCGTTTCTACACGTGCATGTGCGTTTGGTAACGACACCCTTGAGCCACTTCCACTCGGATGCATTCGGGATGTTGTAATCCTCCGTAATGTTCCGTTCGGTCCACGAACATCTACTCTTCGATCGTTGTGTCGGCGGTTGGATCTTTTAAATTCTCGCTAGCCACTCAACTTTTATCCATGCATTTCGCATGGAAATTGGCTGTAGAACGAAAACGTTTATTCCTCAGCAGTGAAATCTTCATTCGATCGCCATCTCCCTCTCGTACCGGTCGTGTCGCTTTTTAATCAGTTAGCTGTGGTGACCTCTGTGAAAAGTGTGCACCTAAATTCTCACTGTATATACGGTTTTTCTATAATATATTTGTTCATTTGTTCCATTTATTTCGCCTTGTTCTCTGAATACTTTAAACATCTTGAAATTTACGAATATAATCGGTATTCACTAAAATTGCGGAGGTTAACTGCTTGTTCCTCGTGGCGAGTGTACTCGTAGTAACACAGAATATTGCCGTTTCTTCATGACGAATATACTCGTTGATCACAGTTAACTGGTTAACAGAAGTTGCGTCGGCAGGAATAGTTTACGTCTATACTAGAAGGTGACTTTGATTGTCTCTTGTACAGCTTCACTATCGTCACCCGTATGCTTGGATTTCATCAGGACGGTAACTCTTATCTCCGACCGCCAAATAGACGTTAGTGACTGCCATCCTTTAGTCTTGGGAAATTTTATCTGTGATCCCGTTCTTTTCTGTCTTAGTGGCAGGGAGGACGTCTCGCTTCTATTTAGGATTCGTAACGAGTCCTCGTAAAGTTCGACAATGAAAACACGGTGGACGAATTAAGATACGTAAAAGGATGTATTGAGGAAGTTCCTCATTATTTTTATATTCTTTCTTAAACAACGTTTGTTTGAAGGGAGACATAAGGGTTCCTCAAATTGTATATTCATTTTTTCTAGTCATTGTGATATCAGTTCTTATTTCACTTATTTTTGTTTAGACAAAGGCAAGGATGATTATTTTTGTTTGTCTTGAAGATATTAGTTCCTTTGTTTAGTTTCAACAATGATTTCCTGATATTAAGTGAACGAAGTATACTGAAAATTCGTTGCAGCTTTCTCATCCACGAACACGTTGCGCGAGTTTTTGTTCCGGATTATCGAAGCTTCCTGTGTTTGCACATAAGAGAATTGCAGACCACGAACCTAAAGCATTCGCGGCAGCTTTCTGAAAAGGTCCTCGAGGAAATTTGTGGTCGTGGATCCTCCTTTTCTCCGAGTTCCTTTCTTCTTCCAGTTCATTATTATGGAATAGGTGGATAAAAGAATTCGGACGCTCCCCTCGTTCCCCTGATTCTACTTCTTATTGTATTAGTATAGATGTAGAAGTTTCATCGAGCCCTCTAATCAAACGTGACATTAACACTTTTCTTTTCACTTGAAGTTTATCCACGGAAATCTAGTAGGTTTTCTATTATTCATCGTAGGGCATGTTGACAAACCCGACACAACTTCAACATTCTTTTATTTCAAACATTCACGATAGATCTTTGCACAAGATTTCCTAATGTTCAACATGGAGTACGTTAACAACTTTGGCACAACGTTCTTTTATTCCAAACCTTTATGAAAGATCTTTGTACAACATTTTCTAATGTTCATCACAGAGTATGTCAACAAACCTAACACACCTTCCACATTCTTTTATTTCAAAAATTCACGAAAGACCTTCGTAAGAACTTGAATTTATCCTACACGTCGGCCAACGATTCAAGAGCACACGAAAATATTATTGACAGTAAGATGCGGAAGAGTGGAAGATGATTCAATGGTGTCCGCTGTTAATCATGTCAAGCAGTTCCTCAAGCAGCGTGAAGCGTCGCGTTGCGATGCGCTGCTTCCAAGTGTCCACTAAAGCGGAAGTGTCATCTCTCGGAATCGTATATCAACACGCCGGTTCGGTTATGCAAGGGTCTCGGCGGTCGGATCGCCGAGGGGGAGAAAAATCAATTGTTCGATTTAATTGTGCTTTTTAGGACGGTGAAAGTGATGCCGTTGAAGACGGGGGATTGGAGGCCGTGCAATTATCCGTCATTTTCTGTCACTAATGCTTTCGTTCTTCCCTCATTTGTTAGATGTAGCCTTACCGGCGGTTTCGCGATGAGCGTCCCGGTGAATGCTGGTCCCTTAACATGTATAAAAACGAACTTTTACAGATGCATGCGCCATCTGATCTCGAGTCGGTCGAGTCACTCTGGTCGAACGATTCCGTTGTCGTTTCCGCGGAATAACCGAAACGTTTCCTGTTGATCAGAGAAGGCCAGCAGCCGCAGCGGATTTCAATGATAAAAATCGCCACTTCGGTTGTCCCAGCAACCGCGTTGGTTGATTAATTGGATTAGATATAAATACCGCAGGATGTCCGCCGACTGATCTGCATCATTTTCTGCGCTACTTGTCAAAGGTGCCGCTTTGCCACCTTTTTTGCACGTACAGGTCTCTCTCTCTCTCTCTTTCTCTCTCTTTCTCTCTTTCTTTCTTTCTGTGGTAAACACATAAAAATTTACGCGTCCCCGCCCGAGCCCGCCTCTACGACAGATGCGCACAACATTTGGAAATAATTCGTGCGAGTCCGAACGTGTGAGATCAGAGATCGATCGAAGTTGGAAAGTTTCGTGATGCAGTGATCCCAGGTGATCGTGACACGCCGACTTTCAGCTATCACCAGCGAGAAATGGAGAAGGACAAGCATGCACAAGGTAAGTGATGTTCATTGATTTCCGTGTCGTTTTACGACTGTTGGATTTCGATCCTGTGATACGGTATGATTCTATTTTAGCCTTTTGCCCTGTTGTTTCTTTGTCAACTATGATGGCTACGATCATTTTATTATTAATGATTTATTGTAGAAAAAGTGTGGATATATCTTATCTATGTTTGCTGTAAAGTGTAATGCTTGATAAGGGACGAATAATTTATAATTTGAATTTAAAATAATTGAGTACTATGTTCGTTATGTTTGTTAAGTTTCATTTTCTGTTGAATTATTATAGGGCAAAGGGTTAATAAACGATATGTATGATGTCGCAGAAAGTATACTGTATGCGATATACAATGAGCGAAGTGTTTAATATTGTTGTTTCAAAAACGTTTGTTTATGCTCAGCATTGTGAACAAATGTTAAGGATTACTATTATTTCTATTATTCACTTCGCATTTGTTCTCTTTTCGTAGTCGTTAGTACTTTTTAAACGTTCTTCAAACGTTACTTGTCGATGTTGACAAGTCAATGTAGGTATGATTCATATCAACACAGTGATCATTTATAGTTAAAAATTAAATTACAATAAAATTAACTTAGCACATATTGTGTAATGTATTTGAAAAATGTCTTTTCATACTTCATCATACTTAATTTTTTTATGCAATTTATGTCTATTACGTTAGAAAAAATCAAATAATTTATTTGAACAGAGTTATACCGAATTAACCAATGCTTCAGTATGATCCAGAGAAAATTGATCAATAATTTGTTCCACAAGGTCACATTATACAAATATAACTCTACAGAGATAAACAAAGCATACAATTTATAAAAAAATAAGGTTATTGCACCTTTATCGATAAGTGACGTGATTCACGTAACATTTCGAAGCATGATAAGAATGGACATGAATATTTACTTTTTGCTATATAGAAGTGAAACGATTTAGTAACATCTGGTAAAGTACACGTTGACACACGTGCAGATTGTTATATTAGAAGCTTAAGCAAGCATCCTCCCGTACTCTATCTTGGTTAAACTATACATACCCAGTGTCAGAAAAAATTTCTTTGTACCAAATTATACTGGTTTCAATTATGCAAAGAAGCGTCCCATGGTAAATAAGAACTTCATATAAAATGAAACATTTTGTTATGCATTTAAGTCTAATTACATTTCAGATTATATTTTTTAATGCACTATTGAATAACTTTTTATTTCATCAGTATTCCAATCTCACGTATTTCGATACTCCATTTTATTTGTTCTCAATCCGTTTTAGAAAATAATTATTCTTCACTGGAACAGTTTGCGTTTTTAGCATAATTCGTGAAAATCTAGATATTCGTATTAACTCCTTGCCCTGTGATTTATTTGTTAACTACTTTATCGTTCATAATTGATTAGGGAAAGACAAATTATTGATGCATATTCTATGTCTACGTTTACTCCAAAGATTAACAATTGATAATGGGAAAGTAATATTTAATTTATATTTAACAAAAGTAAGTGATACTCAGAGTCTTCAAATTCGGTTTAAAATTTTCGTTATTGGTCTGATACGGTATTGTTGATCAAGGGATTAATCGAATTGATATTGATTCTATGTAGGATTAAAAGAATTCAGTCTAGTAATACTGTATAAGATATATCGAAAGATACCGAAATGTTTCATACTTAGTATCAGTTTTCGATACAGATATGTCTTGAAGTGTTACCAAATCAATGTCGGTATTATACCAAATCAATGTTCGTATGGTGTTTCTTTATACACTTCATACACGTGTCTTTTACTTCTGGGCTCTTTGATTTTTGGTCATTTAAATTATGTTAAACTAGCACGTGGAGGATAAATCTATCTTTTTTTATATTTAATAAAGAATTTTTATATTTCGCATTTTATACTGAATAAATATTCATTCAGTTAGAGAATAATTGAGAAGAAATATTTTTCATAGTATTTGCATTTTATGATAATGCTACTTTCTACGTAGAAAAAACGAAATGATGAAATCAACATTAAAAATTTCTCATCAACTCTGAAGTCTGAAAGAGGGTCGTAAATGGTGTAGGTTAAATTCCGGCTAATGGTACCGAAAATTTAATGTTCATAGAAGAGAAGATGGATTAATTGAGTTACTCAAATATATTAAAGAATAAAGATACACAAAGTGCGAAGAAAATATAATTTTTAAGTAAATTTTAATTCTATGCTTGCGGTCAGCCAGAAATTATTTTTTACGTTACTAACAGTTGCTGCTGTATAAACATTAAAAAGTAAACATTATAAAGTATATTGAAAAAAAATGTTCACAATGTAATGTTACAAATAAATAAAAATTATGAAATGCGATACAAACAAAATGGAACAATATTTCCAACGAATTTTGCGAAGGTTAAGTTAAACTTATTCTTGCCGTTTACATAATAATGAAAATACTTTACTTCTCAAACGATTATAATACTAATTAATTGCTTTTGACGACTGATGATTGCAGTACGCTCTTTCTAAACAAGTTGAATTTCCTTTGTTCAGAAAGAAGTTTTCATTTGCAATTGTTAAATAGAATATACCAGAGCATATGAATATAATTTTATTCTCGGATTCAATACACTTAAAGAAGAAAAGGAGTTCATATAAAAGTTTGTTCTACATGACCTTATTTCCAAATTGCAGCTGTTCTTGTACTGTACCAGTTTTTTCACTCGCCTTCTAAGAAATCTTCGAAGTAACTGACTTGAGCACGAATGCAAGCTTCCAAATGTCTTACAATTGACCTTTTGATCTTTTGTTCAAAACTGTCAAGTGTTATTCGAATCGTTTGCGGATTGAACCACTGTCTCGATAATATTTTCTTCAAAGTTTGAATATTCTTATAATTGCAGAATATTCTGCGTACAAACGTTTTATGAAGTCAACTTCGGATACCCAGGATCATGCATCAATTCTTTTCACTCGAGCACATTTTCAATTCATGTATTCATAACTTTTAAATGAAATATCGATTAAATTTTTTACTGTATTAAATTAGCACGAATCAATAAATAATATCGCTATATAAGCCGATACCGGAGATTATCGTTTTATATTTTATTGGTGATTACATGTTATCTGTGCTCGGAGTGGTAGACATTTGTTCCGAAGTTAAACATTTCAGTAAACCATTAGGAAATTCTGATTACTTTTAAACGCAAGTATATAGAAATTCGATTACTGAAACATTGATTACTAAAATTGTTGAATTTTTCTTTCTATGTTTCATAAAGATATTAACAAAAATATATGGTTCCCCTTAAAAACATACCGGTAATCTTGAAATCTTATAAGAAAATCAAGCAAATATTTAGATGATTCTATGTAGCTCAGACGCCTTGTTTAATTCTTCGTAGTAAAATGCCATTATTGGATGAAGTATGAAAGAAGTATCTGTTATTTCTGAAGTACCGAATGGGTAGTAATATAATACTTTCATTACTCTACTCGTTAATAAGATATTGAATCGCTTTAGTATTCGTATATTTGATACTATCGGTTACAGTATCATAATTTGCGGACTGGAATCAATAATACTGATTTAGTATTATCCTACATAATTATTACGATGTCAGCGGCGTGGAATCCAATATTCCTGCTATGTATAAAGTACTATGTGTGATGCAAAATCGATTCTGATAAGAAGAAAATAGCTTGATTCGTATTCAACCTCATTACTGTTAGTAGTCGAAACTAATTACGCGGAGATGAAAATTGGGGAATTAATGTAAATTAACTGGACACAATAGTCTCTCGTCCCACAACAGCATGGTACATTGTAAATACTTCATTTTCATGAATGAGATTTGCATTAATGTAATCATAAATTCGGTGTACGGAATGGATTACGTTAACGTGAGAAATTTTGGAAATACTGCTTCAAACTTCGGAGCCGAGAAGTTGTTGTCCCAAAGAAAAGTTTGAAGGAAGTAATTCGAAGAACTTTTGACCACCAAGATTTTATGCTTTAAATTAGATTTAACGTACTTTAGATGTGACACGTTAAACTTATTTCGTAAATTTGATAGAACTGTAAGTAGATAGGGGAATTTTACTAATTCAATAAATTTTACATTTGCAGTACTTATAATTAACATGTGTCATCACTAAACCAAACATTGAGTTTTGAGGTTATTATATAAGTATTAATCTAAACTGTTGTTTCTACTCATTTACAAAAAGGATACTCCCTTAAGCAAATTGTTTTTTTTTTATATCAGCAAAGATATCTTAAGTACCAGTACAGATTATGCATGATAACAAGGGTATACGTATTCTCTGGTGGATTTGATAAATATTTTGAACTAAAATATGCTAATTAATGATAACATCGAAATAGAGACTATTGCTTGTAATAAAAGCAACTCTGAAACGTACGACATTGAAACTTTTGCTTTGTTAATAACCAAAATCTAACACAGCATTGCTACCATTAGATTCTCAGTGACAGAAGTTTTTCGTTTATATAGAAAAAATGAATTATATTTTTGAATTTAAATACATGAACTGTATTTCTGAATTTAAATAAATGAATAAGTTTCAATACTGTTCACTGCCGATCCATTATCCCGTTGTATATCGTAGGCATATCTATTAAGGGGTTAAACTGGAATTCTGTATTGTTACATCTAAAATAATCAATTAGTCATAACGTTCCAATTATCTGATGGTTCAATTAGATGATTAGTTTAACACACATGATATTAATGCTGTTTCTATGATTCTACAGTAATATGGAACTAGGTATTCAATAATGTATTTGTATGATAAATTATATAAGGTAAGTATAATAATAACAAAATATATAACGAATATGCTCCGTAGGATACAGCCTCGTTGTTCAGCTTCAAATTTCTTTTCTAAATCCTTGAAACCGGATAATTCAATTGTCGTGCAAAGCTGAGATCCAAACGGACTCATATTGACATTTCATTCTTTATATTTTCCGAAATAAGAAAATATATTACAGTTTTGTCGTATTACATTTACATAATATTTGTGTAATATCAAACCTTACATTTTCTTAAAGATAAAATTAACATTATCAATTCAATAATATTAGTGGACATAAAACAATTTAAACAAAATAATATACCTTCGCTGTTAGAGTATTATTAATTAATTCACTTATGTATAACAAATATGCAATAATGTAATTAAATACATCCAGCTAACCTTTATTTTGTGTTTAATTTCATTGTTAGAGCAAAAGTGAGGTCAATGAATTTCTAGTAAACGTAACAATTTTTATTTGTCGAAAATATATACAAAACGCGATTTAATATTGTCGCCACGCTGCAATATGAGATAAGCATATAAAATTTTTAACTAAGGAGTCTGCTTGAAGTTGAGTATTTTGGTCACGTCATGCACTACGACTCTAGCTCGTTATTTCGGTAGAATGGGATAATAAAATTCGAGTCCAAGGGCGCGACGGCATGGTCAGCGAATCATTTGCCGCGGTATCTCGCCTGGACGGTCATTTTTCGGGGTTGCATTCATTGCTTGCCGTGTTCCAAGTAGAGATAAAGTTCTCCATAGGAAATATCGCTGTGGGAAAGCTGACACGAAAAGCGAACACAAAGGGTTCGTATGCTTAGCGAACTCGTTAATTGCTGCGATGTATCTTCAGGTTTATAATACCTCAATTACTATTCAGCACGTTGCTTCTATTGTTCTTAACAATTATCTCATAGCGTGCATAATATTCATGTTGAATATAATTACAGAATAACTACAGTAATATTAATACTTATTATTACCCCAATAAAAAATGATAAAGAATTTATGCTGAACAGCAAGAATATTTTTGTACTTTAGTTATTAATTTTGAAAAAATGTGATTTTATGCCACATATCACGGTAATGGGTTATACAGAAATTTTCAATGATACGAGTGTTCTGTTTGTAATAAAAATGTACAACGTTTGCTACTGCAGTATCGTTAATGTAAACGCAGAGCTGCTAATTAAACTCTATGCGATGAGATTTTAATTGGTTCGTAGAGAACGAAATGTCTTCTGCGAAAGTACTTGATCGTTCTATGGAGTATTACGAAGCATCATTAAATACTCTTTATCGTTTCCAGTGATTAAGTGATTGTTATGAGATTCTTTAATAAAATTGCAAAGCGAAATACACATTTGAGGAAATTATTTACAGGAACATAGAATGAAATTTATTTGAATAATAGAATACAGATATAACAGATATAACTGTCATGTTTCATGTTTATTAATATAATTAAGTAATTAAATTATTATTAAATCGCCTATAGTTGCTTTCTGAATTATTTCCGTCGTTTTCATCATTTTATAGATACAGTCCAATTATCCGGCATATTTGATTATCCGCTACTGCTTCAGATCTGAGAATTTCGTATAAAATATGTAGTGATTGGAACAAAATCGGATGTCGGATCCGCTTCGACACACGCCCGGGAAAGGTTAATCCTACAATTTCAATTTCTCTGCACTGTGACGTGCAGAAGCTCGAAGTTTGTTTGCCTATTGCTCCAACATGTGCAGAATTGACCGTGGGTCTCATCGACTGCTAGTAGCAGACCATGTCCAACCCGCAGTTTACTCAGAATCAATGAAAGGGTCTGACACACAAGTTTTTCCTCTTTTTCGTACCTGCACCTACATTTCCTGGCAAATTCCTCGCAAGGGCTGCTGGCAGCCACACAATAGGAAACCAAACCGTAGACGAGCCTTCGAATTCGCGAGTCCAATTACGCAGATGACATAGAGAACTTTTGCAGAGAGGGAACTCCGTGATTTTTCGAGGACCAATTTTCAGTGCGTATGCGTACGAAAGTTGTGTAGTTCAGGAATGTAAGTAATAGGGGTGAGCGAGTATTCAAGTTATGTCTATTTCGAAAATCTTGTATTATTATTCATACAACTAGTATATCATTATACAATAAGTCATTATATATTAAGTACCATTAAATAATAAGTAATGTATCCAAACGCTGGTGGTCACTGATGACTTTAGTGTTAATGTGGCCATCTTCATATAAACTCAAATGTAAAAAAGAAGGTATTCACGTGTTCGGATTCGGATTAAAAAAATTGTCCGGGTGGGCAGGTATCTGTGCAATTCGAAATTTTTAAGTGTCTAAGTCTTATTGTTTTATATCTGTTATTATTATTATTATTACTATCTATTAGTGCACTATAAATATAATAATAATAGTGTATCTATAATAATAGATATTATTATAATATATAGTATACTTATAATAATAAATATTATAATACTATTAACTGTACTAATAGATAATAATAATAATAATAATAATAACAATAATAATAATAATAATAATAACAACAACAACATCTATTACATAAACCCTTTCAGTATTGAATATTCCCAGTCGAAACGCTTTGAATATTTTTACGCTTAGCTTACCGCTTGAAGATCGAAGAACTTTGTTAATCGATATCAGTCATATCTAAGTACTAAGTTATAATTCCTCAGTTTCGTCAAATGGAATAATGCTAAGAAACAGCCTGTATACGGCTATAATTTTCACCACAGGACATGTAAGATTAAAACGCTCTACAAACACATATACGCGTATCCATGGAACATAGCAATAACTTTTGTCAGACGCATCTATTGAGACTTTAATTGTTTTACAATTCAGTTTGCGTATTGATAAGTCAATTTCTTTAATAATTTCTCAGAGAAACATCTGTTATCCCTTTAGTAATTGCAAAAAGAAGACATTAGAAACGGGTTTTTGACCCGTCTGATAATTTTACTGTTAAAAGATTGATATATAACTCAGTTTTTTTTGTGAACAAGCTTCGATAGGTTTAACAAATTCTCGTCTGCAAAGGGTTAACACCAGGATACCCGGGAACGTCAGATTACCCGACAACGTCAGGTTGCCCTCACATATCAGATTATCCAACAACTTCGGGTTGCCCGGGTAGCCGCCCCAAACGGGCGGATTTTTGTTTGACCCGAGCCAAACCCAAAGATCTTGGGTACCCGCAAACCTCTGGTAAGCTTTTAAACTCCGCGATCATCGTTAGTGCGCATGCGGACGTTGTCGCCTCTCCACTTGCAGTTTCTCCTTCCTCTTTCAAGCAGTTGGCCAGGGAAAGTGATGGAGATATCATCTGCGAATAAGTGGCAACATCGGCTGAAAGTTCTGTTTCAAGGTCACCCAGTTTGACGGAATGAATGTCAGAGGTTCTTACAAAAGTTTTACTTCTGTTGGAGTACTTTGCGGTAGGATGCTTAAAGAACAGTAAAAATAGATACATTAACGGAACAAATGGTATGATGCGTTCTTAGCCTGATTGTTATATTCTTCAAATGAAATAATCAATATATTCGGTCTTAATATTTTTTGTTGTTCTATTTGCCATTTTTATCAGTTGAGTACTGACAATTTCCATACTCAGCAAATTTTAAATTATTCATTAATGCTTTTGTAAAATCTCCCACGATTTTCATTTTTTCTGGGAATTTCTTGGTAACTGATTGAACTTGGTAGATCGAAATATTTACGCAGTCAGGCATTTGTTGTAAAATGAGTGTTTACTTTAAGGTATCACTTTACCCAGGAAGTTAAGTTTATGAGTATACTTATAGTAACATGTCGACTATTGATGATCGGTTAATGCTTTTTATTTAAAAACTCTATATGAACATTTAATGTAGTGCTTCCATTCATTAAACATTTCTGTATACGATTTAATTAATTATATGAAAAAACTACTTATTGTGTATGAAAATTGTGCGAAGATTGTAAAGTAATATTTAGGGAGAAATAAAGTGTGTGTAAAACAGTAGGAAAGATGTGTTAGGACACTCAACGAAAGAGTTGCACGCGAGCATCGCCCTCTGTTCCTTGATTGCGTGTGCGTCTATATGTATACACGTATGTAACCGAGCAGCCAGTTAACTGAAGTTTAAACTGCGCTAAACGAGGCAACAATTGGTAAAATTGAATTTGAAATTGTTTGAGAAATATGTGTACTCTACGTGGTTATGCATTTTTAAGACACCTTGTATAATGAATATAACATAATGAATGTTTATCATTACTTATTGTACAGTATGAAGAAGTTTAAACAGTATAGACATTATAAAGAAGGAATTTATTGTAATTAGTCTATTTACTCAAAATAATTAGTCAAAGACTTAAACTCCTTCGTATTTTATATACTATTCGTAATTTCATATTTATAATTCGTCAGAGTTAAACCATTACACCAATATATTTCATTGGTACTTTCAAATTCATTGAACGAAAGGTGATTTTGAAATTTTCAAAGACCAGATTACAAAGAAATGTTAACTAGAACGATGTACAGTGAGATTGAAAGATTAAAACAGTAATTATTGTATTAACAGTTTCTTCATGAACTTTGGAATGTCATAAGTAATACGAAACTTTTCTACTACGGTATGTAATAAGGTTTGCATTGTTCCGGGAAAGGATGCACCAAAGTACACGCCAAAAGTAGTTCGAAAGTAAAGATACAAAGTGTGTTTTCTTAAGCTGTTTTTCGCAAGGTTCAGGGACAGAGTGAGTTTAATCTCACGCATTCAAGAGCATCTCTATAGAAAATCTCGGGTGACCACTTAACCCTCAAAAGGCCGACTATCTGACAGCAACGCAGAAACACAATACCGAGTCAATACCGAAACTCATACAAAAATTACGTGAAGAATGTAAGATGCAGTTTTATAAGCTGGATGTCATAAAATAGCGAAGACAACGTAGAACAAAAGTAACAGTAACTATTTATAATTTAGATACAACAACAATTTTCGCATACTTTATTCGATGATACCTATTATAATGATTATACCTAGTATTAATGTGACGTTAAATAACGAAAGGGGATAAAAGTAAACAAAAGATCTATAAAAGTAGATTAGGAAGTTGTAAGGGGGACTGAATTTTGTGAATGATGTTCTAAATGAATAGCAAATGAAGTAACTCTATTTAATCGATACTTTAAAGATAAAAGGTTTCACTCACTCCCACTGTAAAATCGTTTCACGTATCAAACAGTATTGTACTTACACGAGAAACGGCACTGTTCATAGAAAATTCTTTTGTTATAAAAAACTACTTATGACTTACTTAGTATGACTCTAATATATTTCAATTCTCATTATGCAATTATTTCGTAGCTCGTGTCTTACTCCACTTAAATTGGTGTACTATATATCTCCTCTATTCTAGAGGAAAAATCCTTTCAACCAGGGTATCTTTTTCGTCTGTTCCATTTTCTTCCGTAGACATCGAGGGAACCTCCTTCTCCTTCACTTAAAAGCTCTAATTCAGTTAAACGGGAACTCTAGGTTAACTGTTGACCTCGAAACCGGGCGGTGTAAGATTTTCTACGGATAATTGGTGTTTTATTGCCACAAAGTTCATTTGCCGTTTTCCTTTATCGTCGCGAAGATTGTGAAGCTTTAAATTCGTAAGAACCCGAGTTATGATAATTTACTGCAAATTATTTACACGTGTAAGTATTGCAGATTGTTTTGTAGACATATTGAATTATTTAAATACATATTCGTAATTGTTAGTATGGACTAATAAGTAAAAGATTGTTAACGTAACCATGTTTATATACTCGTAAGAAATTTGAATAAACAAACGATCTTCTTTACAATCCTTTTGTATTGATCCATATTACTATTATTATTTCAGTCTCTATTGCATAAAGGATATACCGATAACTCATAAAACAAAGAATAATAGAAATATATTTGTTTTCTACTTTATCTTCCAGAATTTTTTGAACTTCTTACGAACAAATTGTTTACTTTAAACACACTAATTCGTTATGAATTGCACCAGACAGACTTTATCTTTAGATAATTGTTTTTTCTAACCTACGAATTTCGGTTTTACAAAATTCATTCGATTTAACTGGTTTCAGGCCAATTTAGGTTGCTTCTAATTTTTTAAGTAGAGAGGAAGGGTACAGCGTAAGCTGAAGACGCAAGGGAAAGCCGAGACTGGAACTAGTTAACAAGAAGGTGCGTTACCTAATAAGAACGATAACCGAATTGGCTAGCGGCAACATTTCTGAACCCATTTAGACTCGAACTTCCTTCTCGACATTAATTTTGGCGCAATAACAAGTTTGTCCCATCAACCCAAGATTTAATAGCCGGAGTCCAATTCATTAGTCTAAGAGTTTAACTCGTTGCAATCTGCACACTGAATGCCGTGCAGCGTTAGAAAATCAATTCCCCGATTCAATCAAGAGCTTACAACAGACGTTCGAATATTCAATTTATGATCGCGACTATGTAACTTTGGATTTATCTACGTAAAATGAATGCTATTCAGTTTCATTGCTGTGTTTAAAACATTTTTTATTTCTCACTTTTACTTTAGTTAACATTTCATTTTTTATTTTTCTGTATCCTATATTTTGTTAATATTGTGAATTTTCAATTTTTCGTGCATGATAGAACTTGACAATATGAATATAATATTGAACTTAACGTTATGAAAAGGAATATCATTTGGATGCAATTTGCATTAATTGAAATTAAAGAAACTTTTACTTTGTTTGTCAATGGTTTTAGTGTTAAATGGTTTTATAGATACATTACATTGTGCTATGTCGAATTTTCAGATTGTATAATAATATTAACATTAAACGTATCGCAACCAGTCAAATGGCTGGTACTAAAACTTTATTTAGAATTCTGCATTTTCTTTCGACTATTTAACCTTACATCAATTCTTATATCGTCCGATCAATTGGTTCTTCAATTTTTGACTTTCCTTTCACCTTTATTTTACAACCCATTATTTGATTGATTACGGTAAACATAGGCTTGTATAAAGTGCCGGTACGTTTAGTGCCAAATAAAGTGGGTTTTATTAGAAAACAATTACTGAGACATGCTTCATAAATTCAACATTCTTCAATTTTGTGTGGAAACAAACTTACGATGCATTTTTCAAATGGTTCAATTGTGTTTGTAAATTACTCATGTACCATGCAAAGACTGGCCACAGTGGTAACTAAAATCTTTCGAGTTAAGTTTCTCTCTGGAAACTAATCTTCCGTTGCCTTTAGGAAAAAGGAAAAGAATAGGTGCCCTATCAATTCAAATTGGAATTTTCGTTTTAATTCCACTAAGTTGCGACCCACTTTTCTCCAACCAGCCAAAAGTACTTACGGCATTGTTTTAATGACACTAAAAGGTAATTTGTGTTAACATTAAATGTGAAATTCTACATTTTCTTTCGTTCATTTAACTTTATACCAATTAAATTGCCTGATTTATCAGTTCTTCCATTTTTGAGAATGTAATTGAATCTAACTTATTCGCCTTTATCTTATAACCGGTGATTCGATCGGTTACGTTACGAATATGTATGGTTAAAGTGTCAGTATATTTAGTGTTAAATTGTATAACATTGAATTTGTATTGCATATAGTTTAATCAATTAAAATATTGTTTTATGAGAATAATAATTATTTCTATATATTTGTACGCATTTTGTTCGTGCATGCAATACTTTCATTTCGAAGTCATTCGTCGCTTAATCCAGAATTAAACGACCCTACATCATCAGTAATGGGAGTTACACGACTATCATGACCTAAGCAGTTTATCCACTTAGCTGACAGATCGCCACTATTGTGTTTCACCTGACATTAACATGTAATCGTATAAAAGCGAAATTACAAAACGTTATGTATGCACATATGGAAATAGCTTTTGTAACAAGATGATTCGTGGACAGTGACATTGTAATATGGCAAAGGTGAACCAATAGGTCAATGGAGTGTGTAGAGGCGTCGTTCGCTCACAGTTCATCACTCCTATTTCCCCTTTAAATGCACATCATTTTTATTTTCAACCATATATGGGTACTGATTAAAAGTTTAATACGTTCATATAATACAACCTCTGAAACCTAACCTCTACGACAAAACTATTTAATAAACACTGACTTTCAAAGAAATTGAGATGTAATAAGCACCTGATAACAAGTGCATAACAGTTTCTCATACTTAACACATTATCTACTAACAGTTTATTGAACAGTTTATTGAAGACTCATAATCGACACATAAGGATTTTTTCATAAATATTTGAATAACAATAGCAATTGCAATCCTGACTCAACAAATCAGTTTAGGAAGCGTATTCCAAACACGTTTCTTTGGGAATGTTTCACATAATACTACACATTCGCACAATTACAAATTTGTCACATATATGTTTTTATCATAATATATTCAATAATATTCGAGATGATACGATAGAAATCAAAATGTTTTCTTCGCAATTACATTCGTGCAGTATAAACCACTTTAAAATTCAAACTTATTTATCAGTTCATTTGTACTGAAAAATGTGCATTTTTCTTAAAACAGCAATAAAACAATTTGTACGCCTTTTTATTTGCAATGCATCCTTTTATTTGTATTTTAAACAATTGCAGGAACCCGATTTTTTTGTAGAGAATTTTTCAACAGGTTAAATATTTATCACATTCGCTGCATTTGGTGTATTTTATTGGTCTAAAATTCCATTAAGGTAATCCCATTACGTTTGTTATGCAACGGAGGATTTCCTTTTGGACAGGAGAATGGTTGTCCGTATTTGTGGAAACATTTTATTGCATTTGTTTTCACGGCAGATTTCGTCGTGCATTTTTGCTTTCGCATTTCGATTTTAATTTCCTTCGAATACTTTTCTGACGGTCTATCGAATATTACATACCTCGAGTTTCGACTCAATATGAAAAGGGCATTTCTTCAGGTCGTAATATGCTAATATAGTTACAGCACTTTTCAGTATGCATAGACGGTAGAATCAGTATCATCAGTATTGTGCTCTTATTTCCATACGCGATTCACATGAATATATATATACAATGTATGCGGAATAAGGAAAAGTAAGAACATGTTGTATATTGTATGTATGATATAAGACCCACAAAATATAAATATATACTCTCATGTATTGTTTGTCGAGAAAAATGATGATTTAATGTACTAACGATCTTATTATTTTTACACGTAGAGTTAATATAAAATAAACATTTGGCTGCCACTCAGGAAATGATGAATATGCAAATGTATAAAAGATTAAAATAAAAAATTGTAAATATTTATTAAAGATCATGCGAATTTAGTTTTTTTTTCGTAGTATCTGTATCTGCTACTGATAAAGAAGAACATGTTTTAGCATTACTAGACGAGAATCCAGGCATTCGGAAATCGAAAGCGTTCAAAGGTTTTCGATAACCGTGGATGTCAGTGCTTCGCAGGTTTTACAGTCTCTGCGCGAGTATTTGTTTTATCTCTGTCATTTCCAACGTGCAAGGGAGTTCTGAAATCATGTGACCATCTCAGAAACGTTTTCGAGGGTAATGTAACTTTCTCGGAAAACTAACATTGTGTCAATGATTTTTGGAAAAACAAACATCCGAACTCTTTTCTTATCACACTTTTCAGTGACGAAGTTGAATTCAAAAGAGGTGGAATTAAACATTTTTCTAATAATCATAAATAGTTACATGCGAAATCTCACACAATTGTTGAATCGGACAGAGAAAGTGAATAATATAGATAAACATTTATAGCAACTTCACGGGCAACTATAAAAGATGTGAGCACAGGCTTTTAAGAAGATGGGTGCAAACGAAGTATGTTAAGTATAAACTAAAGAAAAAAAATCATGTTAAAGTATATGGAACTGAATCAGAATGTAGACAGTTAGAAGTTTTACAAGTGCAGATTAATGGGTTTAACTGTGTCCTTGGAAATCGACTTTTTCAAAATAGTTTAAATTTAAAATAAACATTTAAGATGTATAATGGTACAATAGAAATCATATAATTTATTACATTATTGAGGACTCAAATCCTTCTAGTTTGTATGGTAATTTTACAAAATCGTCTATTCCTCCATTCATTTCTTCTGTTTAGATTCAATGTGTCGCGAATAGATATCACGTACAGTATTATAAATCTAAAAGTTCTTTATATTGAATAGCCCCAAATTAGCGCCGTACCTCGACGTCCACAGCACAGAACAATAGAACAGATTTTTAACAATAAACCATGACTTGAATACATAGTTACAAACCTTTATTTTCACATCCTCCAATATTTGAATGCGGCAAATATCATTCGAATACAAATACAACCAATCACGATAAATTCGAAGTAATAAAACAACAAGCATAGCTAGTATTCAACTGCATACGTGTAGAATAAAAAGGAATGCAAAAAACAGTTCGGAAAATTCAATGTGTGCGAACTGTGTTATAGGTTTCCCGATATTTTTTATTTTTTGAGAAAAAAAATTAACGCTTCGTATTTCTCTAAAGTTCTCGTGACAATACTATACATAAAGAAAAAAGTAAATATTTCAAGAATAAAACATTTTAATAATTTCATACTTTTCGTTTCTTTTTCTCTGTTTAAATGAAAAGTTGTTATATAAATAAGAAAGACATAAATAAGTAAACAGTAAAAAAAATTGAAAAAGTGTTTCAATTCTAGTGGAGAATATTTAGTTTATTTATAAGTTACTTATAAAAGTTATTACCGATTTTCAGTTACTAATTAGCTAAACTATACACGAACGCATACACGTAATTTTATTCAGCTTTAATATCAACTTGAATTCGCTTTTCTCAAATTAATTTAACTAAATTATTAGAATGTTTGTACTTAAAACATGAGGTTTCAGCTGTAGTTTGTATAATAATAACGAGATATAATATTGAAATTTGAAGTATGAGTTTATTTAATCACTACATGTATATTCGACGCGATTTTGAGTTTGTTTATCATAATAAATTACTGATTTCTGTATGTTGTTTTTATGTAATGGAACAATCTGGCATGTTATTGATCACATTTATAATTTCTCTCATTTAAAATACATTATTTATTTAGCTTGTATATTCCTTAATTAAATAATCCAACATGGAATTCTACAGAAACAAAGTAAGAAAAAATGAAAATAATATAATAGTGCTAATATACGAAACAACGTATTGTTTCGTTAGCATTTTCGTTTCTAAATGTCACTAATAGAGATAGCGTATAAGTGATTTAGGGAAACAACCAAATCGCCCTGGAAGTGGTAAATTTCGAGGTTTGACCTGAAAAGCATTATTACACTCGTACGATAACATTGTGTCACAGAATCTATCACCAGACTGTAACACTAGAAACCAAGTAAAATCTATTTCCATCCATGGAATTTAGTTCCCCATCTATTCCAAATTTCGAATCAAATGCCTACTACATATAACCAAACTTTATTCTATCAAAATTGCAGATTGCGCTTTTGTACAAATGAACTATTACCGAAATTTTCGAGTTGCGGAAAGCAATAAAATTTCAACATTTTTGGGAAAAACCTGTAATATAGCAAATATATCGTTCATTGTCAATCCGCTTCCCACCGCAGATCACATTCGACGTAAACTGATGATAAAAATAAACGTTTATTCGCGCTACATTCCGACAAAGTGTTCGGTTGACGGAGTCATAATTATGACTCTAATATTTCTAATATAAACCATTAACACTAGGTTTGTCATTTATTGTAGAGTTTAATTTATTGTTTCCAGAAAAATTAATGTTCCTTCATTTAGATCTTGGAGATTAGAAGTTAAAAAGTAGACGATTTGGATACATATCTGTGTAATTGGATCAATTGAAACAGGGCGTAAACATACTCAAAATAATATTTATAACATCTAAAAGCCGTGAAATTAACACGTTCCGTAAACCTAGTGTTAACCAATTAACTACGTTTGACGAGCATACACGTCAACTTGAAATGATATTATTTCTTTCAACAATAAATTCCTCATTTTTTCAAATAAATGTGTAATTTTTCTTCGTTTTGCTTTAATTTTTTATTAGAATATATTATGAGTGTATTTGAGCTGCGTTTGATCAGTATACACTTCATTGTTTGATATTATTGCGTGCACAATGAAAGACTTTTGAAACTAAATTCCACAGTTAACAGGTTAAAGACCTATGGAAAATCTCATTTCTTCATGATTACCACCACTTATAATTTTTAGTTGAAAATGATATGAAAATTGAGCTAATATAAGTATTTTAGAATCTATCAAGATTTTTACAGAACTCGCAATCACGAAAAATTGAGGCTGGTCATAAAAAGTTCATAGCGTCGGGTACGTTGGTAAAAAAGCATATTGTCGGCGGAGAGTTAAGCTATGTCCTCAGTGAAACAATAACGACCAATTTTTTTTCTGGTGTTGCACGTACCGTGAAAAAACTGCCGCTTGTTACCAAACGTTACTTCAAGTTTCTTTGTACTTCGTTTGCTAGCGCCAAAAGTCGCTGCTCGTTGTGCTTTTCCATTTGGAACGGCAAAAGTCGAAGAGAAATGGGAAACATAGAATAACGCTCAAATTATGTCAGACGGAATGGTAACTTGAAGAGTACAATAACAAGAGACAATGGCAAGTTGCGTCAATGAAGATATAACATTAAGTATTCAGTATTTGTTCATAAAATCAAGTAATACAATGAAGATGAACCAATTATTTATTTTCAACTAATTTACTTTATTTAAGTATACTTATTTATACGTATAAATTAAAAGAATGTATTAATTAATTAGTATTTACTAAATTTAATATATTTATTTTCTCTGTTGAACTTGAAATTCACACTATAAGATTCGAGATTTAAGCAATTTCTACAAGCTGATCATGCCAAGTAGTAGTAAATAAAATATTTACATTTATTTCATTAATATTTTCTGTTAAATGTAAAAGTTTGATTGTTTTCACGTACAGTTGGAAATATTTCTATTTTCACTGAATGCTCTCGAGATCGCGCCGAATAATAAATAAATGAATTGAATGTAATTGATGTAAGTTGAAATTAGCAAAATGGTTCGCGTACGATGTGCTAATACAATTATAAAATTAAAAATGATTGAAACGACGCTTATTAGGAAGGTCATGTGTTGAAACAATGAACGTTTATCAAAAACGAAACGGACGAAGGGGAAAGGATATTGGTCATCGGGAAGCCAATCATGTGGACGGTTACAACAAAAAGGGGTAGTTCATGAAAAGAGGACAAATTTAACGTTTCGTTGAGAACAGCAGGGGATGAAAAACGCTTGATTTTATCGCGGCAAAGAAGTTGCGATAATGGCTTCTTTAAGTGCTGGAGATAGTAATGGAAGTATATGGAAAGATATTTAACCAGCATCTCGTTATACTCTCCATAACCCGCAAGTTATACTTCTAAACTTCTATCATGCTCTTACGTTATGTTAACTCAGATTAATGTTAAAAATGTAAGCAGAATCGTACCATCGTAATCTAAAACGTCCATTTTATTTATGGAAGTAAATATATTACTTTTAACCTCTTCGTCTACGTTTACTTCAAAGGTTAACGGTTGATAATAGAAAAGTAATGTTTAATTTATATTTAAAAACAGCAAATGATACTTAGAGTTTTAGAATTCAGTTTCAAATTTTCGTCACGAGTCTGACACGATACTGTAGGTCAAAGGGTTAACTGGAAAGGAAACATGATCACTTTTGTATTTATAACTGATAGCAGTTAATAATAAGCGCAGTTACTTTCTCATTAGTATATCTCAAATTTTTGTTAGAATGTCTTTTGTAATTAGCAGCTGCTGGAACTCGCTGGGCGTTGATAGATTCATTTTACGAGGTTTTTGTTCAGAGCCCAAAAAGATGTGAAATAAAAAATTGTAGCAGTGTGCGAAGTGAAGAAATAATTGTTTATAATTATTTTTCCATAGAAATAGTTTCTAAGAAAACATTCAAGAATCTCTGTATTTCTTTTGCTCGTCTTCCTTATCTAGCAGTGCGCCTACGTTTTACTGCTGTGAATTATGTTTGGAACTACTTTCCTCGGATTACGTGTCGCGTTTGCTGTACTCATTTTCTGCGTCTGATGAATACACTGCAGATCTTCATGCAGAGTCAAATTGTTAGGAATACAACAAAAAAACTCGAAATACGATAAAAAATGTTTTTCCATAACAAATATTATAAAAAGCATTACGCTTTAACCCCTTCTCTTATAATTACGTTTCAGAGTCGTGATGAAAATTTTTAATTGAATTCGGCAGATTTAAATGTTATTTATTTATTTTTAATGTAAATTAAATATTACTTGTCTATTATCAATGTTTAACATTTGTAGTAAAAATAGACACAGAATAAGTATAACTTCCTTTCTTTTTCTGCTAAATTAGGGATTAAATGTTTTATGTATTCTGTTGTTTCATGTGCATTCTGTACAATTTAACTTTCTCAAGTTTCATATAAATGCATAAAAATATGATAAATAATCACTGAAATGAAAATGTCACTGAAAAGCAAACAAAAAAACATTCGTCATGTATTTGTTTATAAACTGCATTCAGTATTCGATGATTTGTCAGAAGATACTGATTTGCTTGCTGCTATAATTGCGAAGTTCAACTCGAGAAACAAAATCGCAATGCTACTGCAGCCACGTAATTGGTATACTGGAGTAAATGCAGAATCCAACTGTGTACAACTTGGAAACAATGCATAGTACTATATAGCACACGTGTTAGATACCGACTAGATGATAAGAAATGATGAAGGTACTGCAACACAGGGAAGAGTCGGTAGTATTGGTGTCAAGAATGGTCCCTAAATTCCAGATAAGGGATAACTACTCTGCGTCGCTGGTTTATTCTAATTTTAGTTAATTGTTCTTTGGAGTAATTTATCTTTTAGTATAAAGTAAAGCAATATTTTTAACTCAGCTCTTAAACATATAAAACACAAATGAATCCCTAAACTCCTTTACATGGATACCTTCTCTAAGCATTTTCAGTGCAGAAAAAAAGAGTTGATATTGGAATATATTAGGCAATATTAGTTTTGATTACAACATTTATTATGATAATGATAATGAGTCAAGTACTGACAATCATAAAGACAGGTATAAATTGACAAGAATTTGTCAGTTACACAGGCTATGAGCGTTTTAACCGTTTTATATTCTGGTCATCCGATACCCTTAAAGTCATAAAAATCTTCCAGAGACAAAAAAGATACTTCGTGACCTACTTCATGAAGAAGCTTCTCTTTGTCGCACAGCAAATTAGAATAAGTGGCATGAATGTTTAACGATTTGTCTTTAAATATTTATAAATGCTCGTACTTTCGATAATTTTCTTACAGAAAGGTGATTCTAGTTCAAATAATCACGTTTAAACGAATAAGACCATTTGATGGCGACGAATGATTGCTATGATAAACAGCAATGAAAAATTTGGTATTCTAAAAATAGTTTTATAACGTGAGCATCAATTTCAGTGAAATTCTTAACTCATAAAACAAAATACACAATTATTTCTACTTCATATTACAAAACACCTTTACAATTGTTCAAATATATCAATCATATAACCGTGAAATTATCTTAAATATTAAAAAAAGAATATTATTCTAACAAAATTTCGCACTTTATATAAACTCACTTATTCTATTAGAAATTGCTTAGATATAGGGATTGACGCTAGATTAGATTTACGATGACGACGTGATTTCTGCTATTTTTGAGAATTTTAAGCATGTAGCAGAGTCCTGCACTTCCTAGCGATCGTCAGTATTTATGGCCGGACGACTTTAGAGCTGCAAGTGGGTAACAGACAGTTCGAAGGTCTTCTGGTACCTCAGTAGCAATGACGTGTCATAAATCCACGCGCAGAACGAGCGTTAAGGGAAAAAGTTTGAGACAGTTCCTAAAAAACTCAGTTAATTTGTTAACATGTTCGCTACCAGCGTTTATTTTGGTGAAGATCTCCGCAACTGTAACACTTTATTCAACCCAATAAATCTTCTAAACAATATATTGAAAAAGTGAAACTAAAACGAGCCATTGAGTTCCTAAATATAATTCTGTAGCTTATAACTTTAAATAACAATATCTATAGGATTAATTTCATTTTCTTTACATAAGATATTTTTTTACTTTATGCGTAATTCTTTTCAATAAATAGTTAATAACAAAGTGTTCGGTTGTCCAATAAAAAATTAGTAGCACTCATTGTACCAGAACATGAGCAAGGTACCTATATGAAGATAGTATTCCTCAACAAACACCATTATCAGTGTGTCTTTGATCCCCTTGATGAAACCAGATGCAATGATGGCGAAACGTTGGGTACACTTTTCTACCGGACACGGTTCTCGATCGAAAGCTAAGTTTCAATGAAACAATTCCGGCCGTGAAAGCATCAAATATACAGTAACAAAATAGTTAGATCGATCACAGTTCAGAAAGAAATCATAGGGCAGGGGGTTAATAGACGGAATGTCGTGCAATATTCAGAGGTTACGCAAAGAAAATGTGTTGATTCGAGTGATCTCAACATAAATGCTTGAACCCATGTACATCCGATACACTATCTAAACCAAGAAATTGGGGATTCCGATACTTTCCCAATCACATTCACCGCGACAGCGGCGTAAGCTGTAATCATACGGTTCTCGCTTGTACAATCGTATTAACTGTTTCCAAATCCGTCAGCGCGAAAATCCGCGACAAACCGCTTCGAATTGAAACGAGTAATCCGTGCAAACTGGAAAGAAGAAAAAAGGCGTTGCGAGCTGCTAGCGTTGCATACGCGCTGGCAACTGTTAGAAAAAAAGGTCTCCGCACAGGTCTCGAAATCGGCGATCGAACGCTGTCCGGGCTGAATAACGGGAACGAGGAGAGCCGGCAATGCGTTGTTCCAATTAAGGACAAGTGACGGCAGATTATTTCTTCCTCGTTCAACGCTGATCGATAGCTACATTTGAATGCAATTTAAATCGTCGGGGGATTGCGTCTATTAGATTTGCAAAGGTTTCAGACTTGCAAATGAAAGGAGTAAAAGAACGGTCGCGGAGTCTACCGTGGGATTTATTGGATAGTCAGCGTTTTTAGCGCGACTCGATAAGCCGGAATCAATGACCAGCCGAACACCACTGCCGCACCTATCCCTGGGAACAGACGAACGAAACTCGTTTCCGGAATCAGGATCGATTCGCTTCGTTGGCCGGTCCGAACAAAACCGTTTCCCTTGTTTCCATCCATTGCGAAGCTTCGCTAAACAGGAAACGGACCGCCAATGCTGTGATGCGATTTCTTCTTCTTTTTTCCTTATTTTTTTTTTTTAATGGAACTACCGGCGCTCTTCTGTGGAAATTAAAAAATCATTCGAGCTGACAGTAAGGAAATGCTGAGGAATAATAAATGGGAGAGCGGTTATTGACATGCTTGCAATTGATGTTCTCCATGGGAACGTCAGTGTGCAATATGAGAGGAAAGAAGTATTATATACCGTGTTGTTTGGTGATAAATAGATTATTTTGTGTAAAAGTAATAATGAAAATCATTTTTGTCAAATGTCTTTCTCTTCGGTTAGAAGAAAAAGGAATATAGCGAATACGCAAACAGGTTAGGAATGAAAGTAAAGTGGTACGTTTGATTGTGGATGTTGCAAATCTCATAGAGTAATTAACTTGTTAACGCATTGTTGCCGGTCACGGGTTAACTCGTGTTTGCACTTGCAACAGCTGTTTCAATTTTTGAAACGTAGGGCAATATCAAATATTGCGAAAGAAAAATATTCAAAGTTATATAGAAGATATGTCCAAAGTGTCATTTCAATTAGTAACGTATGAATACAGTATATTAAAGTTTATTTAGATTGTTTCACTTTCATATTTAATTACAGAATAATAACCGGCGATATGAGATAGCTTCTGCGTAAAATTTCCGGTCAACAGTGTGTTAACTGTGGAATTTAATTTAAAAAATCTCTCGTTTTTCGCGCAATAAAATCAAAAAATGAAGTGTGTACTCGTCAAGTGCAGAACGAATGCAGCTAGGATATATTTTAATGTAAAACCAAAGTAAAACAAAGAAGAATTACATGTTTATCTGAGAAAATAAATAATTCATCGTTGAAAGAATTGGTATCATTTCAAATTTTAAGAATGCGTGTATACTCATTAAACGCAGTAAACTAGTCAACAGTAACGAAATTGCGATTTTTGCTTTCACTTTAAGTCGACAATGAAAAATTTAATGAAGTTGAATATCTCTCGCAACTATAATCACTCGCTAGGTCAGCAAAAATGCGAACAGTGACGTATCATGCAGAAGATAGACGCTTATCTCGAAGCTGCAAAGTGAACCCTACGTGTCCGTTTTTCAAACACTTTAAATGCAAATTATTTTGTGTTGTAGGACTTTTATGGCTATTGTATTTACGTATATGGAGTTTTTTCCAGAAATATCGATTTCAAGATACCTCGCCTCTGGTTTCGTCGGGTTCGTCGACGCGGCGCGCATTGTTTCCCGACGCCAAAATTCTCGGAATAAATGTTTTCATGATTATGTGGTTGAAAATTGAATGGAACGTAATCGAATATTATAATTAAAATGTTCTAAACATTGTTATTAAAATTTAAATCTTTTCATTGATGTTCCTAGAATATATCAACCTTTTGTAGATAATAATCTGTTAAATTTCTGAAAAGTCTTTCCATAAAATGCTGAATTATGCATCGAAATTTCGAATATTGGCGAAGGAGATAACCAAATGTCAATGTACCGTTAATCAAATACAGATTGAGCTCTGTTTATCCGGATCTCTTTAATACGGACTTCCGATTTATCCGGATTATAAAACATATCTATTCCATTCTTTTTTTACTAATAAAGCAGTTAATATAGATATAGACTGTGTATGTCTACGCCAATGCATTCCAGTGGTCGCTCTATATCTCTCTTCTCATTCTCTTTGCAATATCCTAATCCTCTTACAGTATCCTAATTGAAATCCAACTTATACCGTACGTACACTGGTCCACAAAAGTATTTCGAATATAGTATGTTATAGACAAAGAATGTCTAGGATGAAAGATATTTTGAAATTTTTGTATGTATGATGCTTAGGGTATATATATACGTGTAAATTACGTGTATTTTTATTGAAATCGAACAATATACATTTTTGATAAATTTATTAGATTATAAATGTATAAATGGATCGTATTAGGTTATAAATATATAACTAAAAAATGATTTCAGTAGGTTTTAAATGTGTAAATATAAATAGATTTTATTATGTTAATGATTTCCTACACATTTTAAATACTTTCGTGGAAATTATAACGTTTCGTCTTTTGCTTTATACTATTAACACTAGGTTTACAGATGGCGTTAATTTGACGCATATTGAATTTTATAAACATTATTTAGTAAATGCTTATGTTGATTTTGATTGATGCCATTGTAGGAATATGTATTTCAATTGTATATCTTAAACTACTAATTACCAAGACCTAAATGAACCTACATCATTTTGTCCATGAACAATGGAATAAACTATACAAAAGATACCCGTAAACTTAATGTTAATATTGCTATACGGACATACATAAAATGTGTAGTAAATATTAGAATATATCTGTTATTTATGTCTTTAACGAATTTGACAGATTATCCAGATTTTCGGTTATCCGGATCAGACTCGGCCCCTTTTGAACCGGATGAACGTATTTCCACTGTAATTAAATTATTCATCCGTGGCTTTCGATTTTAGATATGAAAGTTCCAAATCGCTATTGTGTTGGTACTCAGCCTAAAAGAGGTAATTTTCATTTTACTGGAATTTTTACTGAAAAAAGCAAATTTTATTTTCAATGTACATTTCGAATACAAATTGAAAATTCTTTTAAATTACCAGCATGCATATATTTACGTGACTTGCATGTGCTTGTTACGTACTACGGTCGTCCCGTTTGCGGTGATTAAATGCACATTCTATAAGCCACATACAAATAAAACCGTTATTTAATTTTTCATTATACCTAAATAAAAAATTATAAACTGAAATCGACAAATGGTGAATAATAATTAGTAACAGACTCTGCGACTTCGATAGAAGTAATTCAGAAAAGCAAATGCCTAACTGATATTTATAAATGACTGTGTAATACTGAGTCATAAAATAAAGTAATGTTATATTGCTTTTAACACTAAAACTACGATGGGTCAAAGTAACCCATTCTTGATATTTTCATTTTGAAATTATTAAAAAAAGTAATAGATGTTTCTTAGAGAAATTATTAAAGAAATTGATGTAGCAATACGCAAACTGAATTATAAATCAATTAAGGTCTCGATAGACGCACTCTTGAAGCTTCTATACAGGAATTTCAAAAAGTCAATTCAATTGCTGGGTAGTTTTAGTATTAATCAAAAGAATTTATCATTATAACACTTTTCAATTTTTCAAGATTTGACTATCTTTTGCGAACATTGCCAGCAGAAACCAAATTATAATTGACGAAAAATGTCTCTTTTGTAGAACACAGTAAATTTTGTGATTGTTATATATTTTTATAGACATGACCAAGTACATTATGACTAAACAAACATTTCACAATATTAATTAATATTAAAATATAATTACTTTTCATAAAGATGCGTATGAAATAAGTCAATGAATATTATTACTACTACTGTGTAAACGTTTCAATATCACCATAGGAGAAATGTGTCTGCCGTCAGTGTTTAGAAAGATAACGGTTTTCCACGAAGATATTTTTGGACCTCATGAATGTAGTTGATGAATATGTGACTAAAGGTTATAAGCGTAATATTCCTGCTCTATAATCTCACTTTGATGATATTGTTATTGCCTCATCGTTACCATCACTATACCATAGAAGTACTTAACAATCGACCTACTTTGAGCCAGTCACACAAATAAACAGATAATCAATGGAAATTAAACTGTATATAGAATTCTGTTTGCTGACTTAAATTACATTACAAATTTCGGACAGTATAGCTGTAACAGAATAATTGTATTTCCTTTGTAGCTTGGTTCTTTTGTTTTAAATAATGGAAAAATCGTAGAAAAGGTGAGACCAGTATACAAACATTTTAGAAAAATTAAAAAATTAATAGTCTTGAAACATTTTTTACTGTAAGTAATATAAAAGATCGCTAATCTGTTATGATGTTATCACATATGCAAGTATAATTCTGATTAAGAAATATAAAGAAAATAATAATAATCACAAATCGCAAATCACGCTATAAAATAACTAATTTTGGAATAATTGAAATATATGAGAAAAAGAAAAATGTGGAAAACAAGAAGTCGTATTGTATGGAATCGAACCTAATTAAGTAAAGAGCAAAGACATATTTAACATTATAACTACCGTACCAGTCATAATGACTGGTTTCGGTTTCCATGTTTCGCGATTGTTGATATCTTAAAAGTATTAAATATTTGAAATAATTTTGAAAGTAAAGAGTTTCACTTGAATACTGTAATGAGTATTTGAAGAAACTAAAAATAATCTGTTGTTACAATTTTTATAGGTATTATATACCAATTATATTAAATGCTCGGTAGTTCTAGTGTTACTAACAATATTACATAAGTGCATCAAGTTAACAATGTTTTCTGCTTAATTCTGAACATAGATATACTACTGTAAACTTACATACCACAAATACCTACAGTAACACCTGCTTAATGCTCAGCAACTCGGGACAGAGTTCTGAATATTATTTGAGTACTTGAGTATCTAGGTGTCCTGGGAAGTACCAACTGTTATCCTCCCTCGCTTCGCTTATCTCTTGAATACATCGAAGGCGACAATGGCGAATGAAATAAATAAATAGATTCGACAACTATGCGTGTGCTGACCGAAAAATAAAAAATACTAACATTCTCCTATCAAGATAATACTTAAGAATTTGCTGACTGATAAAAAATAGAAGAAAGTCGACCTTTTATGAGCATCTCAAGCGAATGCACCCTTAAAAGTGAACGTAGACAAAAGGGAAGATAAATTAAATTATCAAGGCTATTATACGGTGATAATTACGTTGTACAGCGGTCATTTGTGATAATCACCGTTTCATTTAAATAATTTAATTAACTTTAGAGGGAATACAAAAGGTTCAGGGTTTAACGCCTACATATGATCGCTGAACAATTTATTATACATGGTAGCGTAATAGGACAATTTATGGAATGCAATATTTTATGTTTATCACTATCGCTAGGGAATTGTTACAAAATGTTTTCCAAGGATCATGACGAGACTAATTTACAACAAATTGCAATCGTTATTTTTGTATACAATATCTTTTTTATGTGTCAGTTTTTTAAGTTCTCTCATATTTTCTTCTAGTTTCCATAATAAAAGTATTTGAAAATATACACTCTTCTTACCTTAAAACATTTTTCAACGTTTCACTTTGTTTCCTATGACAGAAAGAATCTTCTGATCGATTTGCTAATGCGCTGAATAATGCGAGTACCAGTAGGACACCCTGTATAAATTTTGGAGGAGTTTCTCCTTAACCAATATGGTTTATATCCCCTCCGCTTGGAGAAAGTTAAATGCAGTCCAGTCTCCCAGATATTTACAGAAAGTGGTCAGTCAGTTATGAACATCCCTACATTCATTTAACGTTAACTTAATCGATTACATTTTACGTAGTTAGTTAATCTTTAGCTTATTCGCAGTGTATACGTCTTCTGAATATACGGACGTATACTTCCGTCTTTGTTTTCCTTGTACTTCTGTGAGCTAATCCGGACATGTATGCACCAAACGAGGAAAAAAATTTAGAACATCAGTTACAAATTAAAGGTAAGATTTTAATAGTTTCACAAGCGAGAATGTGATGTATATATACAAAAAATTATATCGAAAACATAGAACACGCCTGTATTTTTGATGAAACAAAATCTTTACACTGGCTACAATTGGTCTGAGCTTGAAAAGTAAACAAAGAAACGATAGTAAATTCCTCTGAAATCTATATCGCTCGATTTAAGGATTAAACACAATTCGGATACTTTTAAATAAATATTTACTGAACACTTGAACAATAATAATCAAATGTTATTCATAAAGAATTATTTAATTATTTCATTTGAATAAATTATTCATAGTGTATATATCAATAGTATGATAACTATTGTATTACAAGCACGCAGACTCATCAATAACTAATTAATTGAATAAGAATTTATTCGAATAACTCACTGTCTAAAGTGAATAATGTTTAACATTTCTTAACTAAAGCACTGTCTTATCACCGTGCTTAGGTGCTAGTGACAGGGTACTGTAGATGTTAAATTTGAACTCCACCAACCGAATCGTTTCACTTATGATCACGTTACGAAATGGAGAGCACCGTGTATTTGTTATTGACACCATTTTAAGTAATGACAATCCTGTCAGCGAAATGCTGCGATTATTTTGTGCACATTTTAGGCTCCGTTCGAACGAAACGGTGCCTGGCGTTGATTGATTAGTTCAAAATTTCGGAACTATAGGTTGAACATCGGACGTCATGTTACACACATGTAGGTCACGTGTATTAAATCTTAACATTAAATTGTCGTGTTTACTATAAAATATGTATTTATATGAATACATCGAATTATAATTTTATAGTATATATTATAAACTCAGATATTATTATATACAAATTATTATACACAATTATTATTAACATTAAATTGTCGTGTTTACTATAAAATATGTATTTATATGAATACATCGAATTATAATTTTATAGTATATATTATAAACTCAGATATTATTATATACAAATTATTATACACAATTATTATTAACATTAAATTGTCGTGTTTACTATAAAATATGTATTTATATGAATACATCGAATTATAATTTTATAGTATATATTATAAACTCAGATATTATTATATACAAATTATTATACACAAAATTGAGTCTTCATAATGCTTCCAGTATACTAAAGTTTAGTGTAAAGAAAATTGGTTTATATTTATAGTAACGCTCGAAAAATTTGTTGACCCGTAACTATTACGATCAGTTAAATAAACTTTACAATATTTCTGTGGGGTTGATTAACCAGTAAACTGCGTTCTACGAATTATACACGTCATCCTTAAATAAAAATGACACTAATTCCTTCAACGATCAATTATTTATTTTTTCAGATAATTCTTCTTCGTTTTGCTTTAACTTCCCGTTAGAATATGTTATAGGTGCATTGGGCTTGCGTTTGACGAATATACACTTCATTATTTGATTTCATTGCGAGCATCGTCAGAGATTTTTGAAATTAAATTCCACAGTTGATAGGTTAGGTACTCAAAATGCTAATGGCTTATAGGCTTTGTATATTCAAATGTCATAGAATATCGTAATAGTGAGGCAGAGAGTTATCAATTTTTTACGATATTTACTCATCAAACATACTCTTGTTACGAGAATGTCCGGTCGATGCGAGAGAAGAATTTTACACGTCGAACTTAATCTCCATCCGTGCAATATGAAGTCTTCAAACATAAGCCGCAGACAACCGTCGAATTGAAAGATGCTATCCGGCATGCAATTGCAGCAATACCACAGGAAATGACTTGGCGATCGATGTGGAACTTCAGGGTGAGGGTTCAAAAGTGTGTAAGGCGTGATAGAAAGCATTTCGATGATATAATATCTGAAGCAAAAGAAGAAGATAATGCTCATGATTCAAATAAATAAATTAATAAATATCACTAATTACTATTTAACAAGTTTGAATGAAAAATATGATGTCTCTTTGTACAAAATTTTGTTCATCTATTTAATAACACAAGATCTGCATACAGTGTACCATCAGTGATAACATTATTTAGAATAAAATAACGGTAATATACTATTTGTCTGATGGAGATAGGATTACCTCTTAGTTTTAATATTTTATCAGACATTGAAGCATTAAAACAGTGTACAATATAATAACGTCAAGTCTACAGGAGTTAAAAACCTAGAGGACTATTCTGTTAAACTCTATTTAAAGTATTGCACTATCAGCTCTTATTACCGTCACGTTTACTTCACCGGCAAGACTGTTATTACTAAAGTAATTTTCAGTATATTTTGAATATCTCTTGATTGTAGCTGAAAATTGTCAGTTGACTTTCTTTAGAAAACAACAGAATCAGAAAGGAATTTGATATCTATAGTATATCCAGATATTCTCCAAAGTGTAGGGAAGTAATACTTAATTTATATTTTTAAAAAGTAAATAACATTTGGATTTGTTAAATGTAGTTTAAAATGTTCATCACGAGTCTAACATGATGTTATAGGTTAAAACCTTTTCTTCTTACTTTTTGTATAAATATTTGTATTTATTTTATTTTCCTGGCTCAACTATCATATGTGTTCATCGTATCGCAGAGTTATCCGAAAATGGTGGTAGATAGTGCTCGATTTTTTCTTCACATTCTACAGGTATATTATATCGATGAATTTTCTGGTACAGGTTTAATCGATTCAACTAGCTTTTAAATAAATGACACCGCGATACTGCGACGGCCTTTAATAAACAGACGAGCAAAAAACCAATTAAGCGCACACAAGTTACCGAGATGGAAGCACCCCCGTGTAAAAACTAAGCTTCTTAGAGGGCTGCTCGGCTTCATTCTGCGATTATTGGATTATTTGTTCCATGTACATCAGCCTGTGGCTACACTACTCATATACAAAGACGGCTGATTATACATTGAGTTATACTCCTGGCTGTCAGTTTATATTCACTTCCTCCCGCGAGAAGAGATTACGCACGACGAAGGAATTTATTTCAGACTTTTGGCTAATCATTCCTCTTATTTTCTGCTTTTCTGTGGCCCACAATTCTGTTGCTTGAATCATGCTCAATCCACCCTACCTTCGGAGGAATGACAGCATCTGGATTCTTCATGGAAATTTTGAAAATATGATAGCAAACAAAAGTATCTAGATTTTAAAAGAAGTTTGACGAAAGTATCCTTGTAACACATAAAGGAGTTATGTTATTTTAATTAATATTGTATAATATTCGCATTAATATTTGATATTAATAAATATATTATGGTGGAGTATATATCTCACAGTTTATATCTCACATAAAATATCCTGAGCAAACGAAAGCCTTCGTTCATTACAAACGTATTACAAACAAAGTGGAATAATACAATTTTGTTGCTCTTTCGGTACATAATTTTTCGGTTAACATTTTTTACATAAATATTAACGTAATGTCAGAATAAATATTGCGAGCATGTTTAATTCTCGTTTTTAAACGTGTTTTTGTTAATTTATGAAATACATAGCCAAATGTAAAGTCCGTTTCCCATGTTTTCACGCAATCGATGAAACTTTCACTGAACCTAAACGGAATTGATAAACTGTCTGCTTACATGAATTATGCACTATTGCACATGTACTTTCTGTCGCCATGAATACAGTAAAATATTTAATGGCAGCGTTATGTATTCCTCAATAGAAAATTTGATGTAACCTGTATTTCACTTAGTTTGATGAAACCTTAACCTTAGTTTCTTAACTATTCCGTCGTGAGAGAAATATTTGCAGTAAATGTTAATTGCTAGAAGCTTGAACAAATGAACGCAAATTATTGGAGACTAAAAGTTAACAGCAATAATTATACAATTATATCACTGTTAATTAGAAGCATGTTAAATAAATATATGCAAATGTAAAATTCCTTTATTTGGTATAGAAGCTTATTTATACCAAATTAATTAATCGATTAAATCAGTATTGGTTATTTACGGGTTTGCTGAATTCTTATGAATCTTTAGATATATTGTATTTTACGTTCCATGATAAAAGTATATTTTCCCTTAATACACCTATGTTTATAAATTTTCAATTTTTTAAATATCTTTTAACATTTGTTAACCCTGTGCACTCGAGAGGTAACTGACAATCACTATTTGATTAAACACAGCAAAATTATACAATTAAAAATTCAATGTTTAATTTCGTATAATATACCAAAATATGAAATATTAAAATAAGATAATGTTGTTCCTTAATTTATGCAAGATTATTCCGGCTGTTAGTTAGATGTTAGTAATAAATATTTATAATGGAAAATATTAAGTGCAATGGGTTAAATTTTAGACGGCAGGTAATGGTATTTGAGTACATCGGTGGACAGTTGGTATCCAGGCTCTAGGTTAGTACGTGCCAGTTTGTACTGCTGACTTACAGAACAATGCTGCTATACACCCTTGCACCACCGCATTTTGTAATTAAATTTTCACGTCCAATTCACTTTGAAGGAGAGGTTTTCCCCACCATCGTGTATGGAGAAAATCGTAGCACTTCATTCCTTGCTCAGGATGAAACAAATTATGAATTCAGTTCGTCAAGCACTGATTGTTGTAAAGATAAGTTGTCGTTCAAAGAAACGTACTTTAAAAAATGAACTTGTTCGTGAATTTTCGTATTTAATTTTTGATATTAAAATCTTTGTTCGTAAATATTTTCAAACCTATGATCTTTGTTTAACTCTTTGAGGACGAGTCGTCCTAATGTCCATACTAGTTATATGTATGTAGAATATAGATTACTTAATTTGCAATCGAAGAAATGATTTTTGTACTGAATAAAAAAGTACTATGTAGTTTATAATGTTTCTAAAAAGCCCGTTCATAAGGGGTTCAATGGATATTTTAAATTATATTAGCTCACACATTCACTTTGTCTGCCATATGGAACTACTAGCGCAAGATTAATTTGCTAAGCAATCAACGCTGTTATCAGGTTCTCCGCCCCAAAGAACAATTACAGTTTTTCAAGCTTCTGAGTCGAAGTGTTAGATTTGCGTTTTGAAAAACTTAGCATTATTATATCAGAAGAGATACTCAAAGTTTAACCCTTGGACGACTGACTATTTAACAGTAATGTAGGAACATTAGAGTCATTTATAATTCATAATAAAAATCTCAGAATCATAATTTTCATATCTAACCCCTTGTTCTACGATTTAATTTCATCGTTATAGTTATTAGAACTATTTATCGTCAATAATTGATTAGAAAAACCAAAAATTCGATCCTTTTTCTACATTAAAATTGACTTTAAATCATTCCAATTAATAATAAGAAAAATTATATTCCCCTTAGACTCAAAGGAATCGAATGATATTTATATTTTTTAAGCTATATTTAAAATCTTCTCCACGAGTCAGGCACATTATTATAAAACAAGGGATTAACAAAGCAAGCACATTGGATATTTGACGTTTTCATCTTTTCTTTTTAATTATTGTTAATATAATATGACCACGCTTAGGCTTTGATTAAACTTTTGATGAAAATCTCTTTAGTTCTACATATAGAATATATATTTCACACATATACTTTTAAGTAATTGCAAGAATTCATCAATTAACAACAAATTCATTTTATGACAAAGAAGAGTATCATGGCATTACAAAGAATTATAACTTTATTTCCATGAATGACACGCCTATAATGGAAACCTTATTCTGTCGATCATTCTTTTCGAGATCAGTTTGCTTCAAAGTAATTGCTACATTTAGTTGATTGTTGCACAGAACATCGTCTTCAGAATTGAGTACAAACCAAGGCAGTAACGTGTCGCGTTAGCAAATGAAGCAGGACGTACCAACGTGTACGCCGGAAGTGGCGCAATTTCATTAATACAAATTATATATTGTGGATAGTTGCCCTTCGCCATAGCCAATATTGCGTCATAATCGGAAGCTGATGCGCATGAAGTTCAGTATACTGTGGTCTCAGCTTGCTGTAATAACTGAATTGCGTTCTCGCTCCGTTGACCACAGAACAGTGTTGTGCTATTAAGTTCGGCAAATTATAATAATGAGATTGGTAATGCAGAATGTGCTATGGCGAACTAGTTAACGAAGCAATTACTACCAGAAGAAACGTGCTAAGCACTCACCCTTAAAACATAATATCGATTTTGTCAAATTTATTCATAATAGCAGATTCCGAATGAAATTTGGAAACTTGATTAATCGTGAAGGACACTAAATTACTTTGTAATTGTGAGGTTTCAGGAAAATATAACAAATGTCAGAGTAATTTCTTTAATTTAGGGATTCACTTGCGAGAAAATTGAGTTATTGGGAACAGTTATAAAAATTATTTATTTCTTCTGTTTTGTTTTTGTCAATAAGAATAACTGACTTTTATTTAGTATTTCTTGCTTGGTACAATTAAATTTAATAATCGTTTTCGCAATTACAAGAGTTTGCTGTTAATCGTATTTAGTTATTATTTATAAAGTTATATGCTTGAAAAAAGGTATTTAAGAAAAATTGTTCAGAAAATAGTTAAATGGAGCAAGGGATTTAAAGCAGTACCATTAAAATACGGTTTGAATGTGAATTCGAAATGCTTTTCTGGAAAATATGGAGATATATCGGTACCTAATCTACATTCCTTGAAAAAAGGGTTTATCTACGAGCGAGCCAACCGAACCTGCCAATAGACCGTTCGAGAATTTAGGTCACTGCTTCCTCTCAGAATTCTCTGTTCTCCGTTCATTGAATAAAATAAGAAATTCATCTTCTTTTCAGAAATTCAGAAATTCTACATCCTCAATAATTAATTTTATACAGAATTTCGTATAATTCCAAGTTTAATACATTAAATTCGCATGTTTGTCGCTCATTCTGTATGACTTCACGAATTTCACGACATACAGCAGTAATCGATTTTATTTGAGAAGTATACATAAAAAATATCTTAATCGTCTACAAAATTGTACACTTTATACCGTGTGTTCTTCGTAATTTTCAATGAATTCGTTAATGTTTTTAGAACGAATGCATTTATCTTTAGAAAGAATAAAATTATTAATTGTTTCGTAATGTTTACACAGCTGTCATTTTATTTAAACAAACACAGTTTGTTGCAATATAGATTCAAGTAAACGTTCCCTGATTCTAACAATATTACCTTCCAGTAATAGAAATTTCATAAAGACCAGTGAGCGTAATGATAGCTAATGACAAGACTGACGTAGAACAACAGCAAAAGTAACCCTCAAATTTATCGTAAATCATTGAGCTTGATTGAAAGTTAACTACAATCAAGACATTCCACGCATAGAATGCATCACCGAAAATGGAACAACGAATCTGGAGAAACGTCAGTAGTCAAGATAAAAGTGGAAAATGCTCGTTGGGAAATCCCTTTATGAAGGGAACCACTTCGTAGAAATTGTTTAATACTCGTTAACGTGCACTGGGATGTGATTACTCAAAGGTTTACATAAATGCATTTTCATTACTTTTTACTATCAATCATAGCTACACCAAAATCATAGAGTATTAAACAGTTTGTTAATTAGGTTTTCAATATATCTTATTCGTAAGTGAACATAGTTACTGTTGGTTTTGTTTGTGAATAACAAATTAGTTTTATTTGACATACTTTAGTATACAAAATAACACATGTTTGCAATGCAATTTCTTAGGACGTAATGAGAGATGCTCATTCATTTTCTTGTTGATTTTTTCGTAGTCCTGAAGATCCATTTTCATTTAAATCGATTTATAATATATTTTACCCACAAGATGACTGTCATTGTCGATTACTAATTTCAAGCACTGGTTAACTTATCTCCAGTCCACGAATTATCGTTACAATGAATATACATGATATCATTGATTTGTCGCAAATTCAACGTTTATTACATTCATTTCCTTTATAACATTTTCAGCCTTCCCTTTTCCTGTGCTGGTACACCCCTGTCTTATCACTACGCTTCCTAACAGTAAATCAAGTAATCTCATTCTTCTCTGTCAGTCACCCGAAAACTCAGTCATTTTTCCTGTTCCCCGCACATCCCGTATATCTGCACCTGCTCTCGTAATTCTACCCTTCATTTGGCCCTGTTCACTTTCTTTGTATCACATATTTTCCACCAACTCTATACAATTTCTTTTCCATTTCCCACTTACCGTTTAGATTTAGATTCTTACTTTCGTTTTCTTTATATTTTTTAAATATCGTTTAATTCTTGTTCCACGTATATCTTCACTATACTTAGCAGCTGTATTCTTATCATCCTTCGTCATTACTATCATATTATTCTCATATACCCTAAACTTTTTTCATTTACAAGTTTCTTTCATTGTCATTCAAGCTTCCCCTTCACTCGTTTCTACTATCTTCTGTCTCGGCTTCTAGCTAATTCCCTTTACTCCTAAAGCCCTCCATAATACCCCTCTGTCCTCCGTATCGAACGCCCTCCTCAAGTCTACGATTGTTGCTATCAGCTTCCCTTTTCTCGCCTAGCCAATTGAATACACTGACAATATCCATTACTCCGATTCCCCTCCCACAACGCATTCGATTGTTCGACACCAACCGCTTCTCCTCCATTCTCTTCGTTATCTTATTCGGTAATTCCACAACGTAGGTATGTGTGCTTTGAATGTGGCCCATATTAGTATCATCGGAGTATAATCTCCTTTCTTCATGTCCTTTTTTTCTTGTTATTTAAGCAATAAGTTTCCTTTCACTGGATAATCATACGATTAACATTAACCATACTGACACTTTGTATAGGGAAATTCTGGGTGAGATGACTCTGTGATTGAGATGGCCCGATTAACCAGTTAACTATGTTTAACGAGTATACACGTGATCTTAAAGCTTGAAATGATACTAATTCCTTCAACGATGAATTTTTTACTTTTTCAAATGAACATGTAATTCTTCTTTGTTTTGTCTTGGTTTTTCATTAAAATGTAGTATTAGGATACATTCTTCTTAGTGGAAACAGATAGAAAAGGAAAGACAGTAATTGGAAAACTGATCAATTGGACAATATAAAAATTGATGTAAAGTTAACCCTTAGCGTCAACCATTTTTTGAACTTCTAGAAACTCTTTCCATGAAAACTCTGAAAATCTATCGAGCTGTTAAATACTAGAAAAGAAGAAAATCGCATATCAATTATTTGAATAATAACATTACTTATTCACAGTTTTCGATTTTAGGTATGAAACGACTCGAAGTCTCCATCATAATGGCATTCCACCGCAAAAAATTAAATGAACGAAAGAAAACGCAGAATCTTTAATAAAATTTTATAGCCATTTATTTTAACAGTTCGTACTACGATTAGTACTAATACTGCACATTTCTATCAATAGCATATTCTATCTTTACCATAAGTTCACGTTTTATTCCGCGATTTCATTTATTTCTTTAATCGCGCCTATCACTTCTGTTTTTTTTGTTTCTTCAACTCCTTGTGTTTAATTCTTCTGTGTCCTCGTGTTATTTCCTGTTTTAATCTTCCGTTCCTTCTTAATGAATAAATGAATAAAGTACTGTTTCCGTCCTTCATGTAACACTCTTTATTTTCCCTCTTTTTCTCTATTTTTTAAATCCACTCTTTCAATTTTTTCTTAAACACTTGAATTCGTATCTCATCATGCTTTCCATTTCATTCACTCCTGCATTTATTTCTTCTTTCCTTTAGTCTTCACCTCCTCGATTCCACGCTTACCACATTCAATTTTATTCTTGTATTTTCCTCCTCGTCGTTTGCTTTCTTTATTCTTTTCTTCCTCTGATTTTTTCTCTTTCTACGGTAAGGCTTATCCTTACACTCAATATCTCGTAGACTTCAGCCAGTTCCTTGAATTCTGTCCCTTTCTCTCGAATCAAACACCTCCTTTTCTTTCCTTATCCTTCTTACTCGTCAAATATATCACAAAATAGTCAACGCATACGAAATCTTACTTTCAATTATTATTAACACTAGATTTACGGGACTTCCAATTTGACGGATATCACATTTTATAAACATCGTTTAATAAAAGTTTAAGTCGATTTTTATTGATGCAACTATACAAATAAGTATCCTAATTCTTTGAAGTCCTAATATTTAATACAGGATTTTCACATCCTCTGTTAGCGTCAGTTTTACAGTAAAATTTACGTAGTCAACGTGACTCGGTGTTAATAAGCTTTCTGTTCGGGTGAGAATTCAATTGAGATTGAACTATAGCAGGGATTAGATGCGTAATACGATATGTTCAGCTAGAAAACATGTAAATGCTGCTACTTGTACGAAAGATATCCGGCATGCATTTATAGTGTGGATTTCCCACAACGTGCTGGCCAGACACGTAACGATCGGAACGATACGCTCGGCGTGGCAGTCCCATGCCAGCCATGAGGTGCGTTAGCACCTGCATTATTCAGTTTACCAATTGTTTTACTAAATTTAATAGAAGTTAGTTATTTTTTGTACAAGTGGAGTCGTCAAACTTAAGCGTCGCCTCCTGACAGATGCAACAACTAGCGCAGTCGTTGTAAAGTATTATTGTGATAGAAATTGCATAATTGATAACGGTATTTTTAATTGCAACTTATGTATAATGTGGTAAAGGGAAATCTCTTTATTATTTTATCTCCTATAGACTTAACCCCTTGTCTTATGGTTTACTTCTCAACTGTGCTTGATAAAACAACTTTTTCGTTAATAATTTAGCAAAAAGGGAAATGAATTTTATACTCATTTTATGTTTACATTTACTGTAAAGGTTAAAGATTAACCCTTTGCACTCGGAAGTTTCTCACTAGAAATATTTAACATTTTTTGACGAGGCAAAGGTGATATTCTTTGAAACTATCTCGAAAAGAAATCACAAGTACATTGAGCGACAAAGATGTTTTATTCCAATATTTCACGTATCGAGGCATTATACAAAGCTCAACATTAAATATCACATTTTATTAAAGGGTTAATAATAAACAAATAATACTTAATTTATGTTAGAAGTTAATAAGTGACACTTAGATTTGACGAATTCGGTTTGAAATTTTCATCGCAAGCCTGACACGTTATTATAAGGCAAGGGGTTAAATAAATGATTAGGTTGATAATAATCACTATCACCATTTGTTTCGGTGATCTTCTCAATTGCAATGTTCTATTAACCCCTTCTCCTGTAATATCGAGTCAAGATTCGTGATGAAAGTCTTCAAGTGAATTCTATAAATCGAAATTTTATTTATTTATTTCTCATATAAATGGAATATTACTTGTTTATTATCTATTCTTTAACCTTTAGAGTGAACGTAGGCACAGAATAAGCATTACATTTTTTTCTTCTTCTAATAAACTATTAACGATATAGTAGTTCTATTCAGCATAGTTACGAGAGAAATCATAAGACAAGGGATTAAATCTAACAAACCTTCTAAATACGGTATTGAAAAATAATGAAAATACCTGTAGTAATAATTTTCTTTTCTTTCCGTGAAGTGTAGGATTGAAAGTGTCACAAATATGTGACATCGGTAGTGAACGAGTTAATCTTATGGATGTCGGCCTGAAACTGTTATTACTTTCATAGTCGTTCTGTTTCTCATACAAGGACGATGACCTGAAAAGGATTGCACTTCGAATTGTTGAGAAGAGTGGAAATCCTGTTGTCACATGTCACGTGAAAGCTTGAAAGGTTCAAGGATCCTGCCAAAACTCCCTCTTCTCCAACCATCAACGTTGTCTATGTCAAGAGCAGAAAAATTGTGATGCCTTGTATTGTGTGAAAATGAATTGATTAATCATGCTAGTTGTAGTTGGCTTGAAATTATTGATAGATTCTGAAATTCACTTCGCCTATGTAAATACTCGAGAACCGATATCTATTTACATATCTGGAATGCATACTGTCAAACACGCTGATATAAATATTACACAAATTTTAACCCTTAATACTAAAACTACCAGACGGGTTAAAATGACCCATTCCTGACTTCTACATTTTGCAATTATTAAAAAGGTAATAGATGCATCTCTGAGAAATTATTAAAGAAATTGATTTAGCAATATGCAAACTGAATTATAAATCAATTAATGTTTCAATAGATACACTCTTGAAGCTTCTCTAGAGGAATTTCAAAAAGTCAATTTAACTGCTCGGTAATTTTAAAGTGTTAATAACCCTGTCAGTTTTTGTACTGTGACTAATCTGTAGAAAATCGTTGACATAAATTGAAATAATTTTCTTTCAGAAAATATAAGTAAGATATTTGGAAGATAAGGCGAAGAGGATATGTTACACAAAATAATGTAACAACGAAATACTTAAACAATTGTGTTCCTGTATGAAAAACAAATTGCAAGATGTTTTACTACTGGGGTACTACTAGATTGTTTAACCCCTTGCCTTATAATAACATGTCAGACTCGTGGTAAAGAGTTTAAACTGAATTTAACAAGCATGAATGTTATTCAATTCTTATAAATTTAAACAAAACATTATTTGTCTGTTATCAATTATTATACTTTAGAGGAAACATAGACATAGAATGTGCCTGGAATTTGACTTTCCTTTTAATAAATTGTTAATGGCAAAGTAGTTGTATTCATCATGGTTGAGAAATAAATTATAAGGCAAGGGGTTAAGGTTAAAAATACACTTGTTTGATTGAAAAACACTCCTCATATGATTTGAGAATTTATTATGTAATAAAAGTCAAGCTAACGAGTAAAGAATGTATTCTAGCTTAAAGTGATAGTTTCTCTTTTCATTCATGTAAACTCTTTCCAGTTTCTGTTTTCTTTTGATGCGATGTTTCACGTAAAACTAATTACCTTCTCTCGCAGTGACAAAAAATGTCTCACATGCAATTTAAATGCCCTCCAAGGGTAAAGAAAATATAAAGGCAGATTTATTTAAAAATGTCATTTCTTTTAATTCCTTTCTAGATTACGCAGGCTATATTTTACGCTATACATTGTTGTTGATATCATTGTAAACATATATATGTCTAGGTAGATAATAAGTAGAAATCTCTACTTTAATGTTGCTCAGTAGAAAAAATCCAGGTGTTTGAGATTCGATGAACGGTGCGGCTGTAATATTTACACGTTACGTTCAATCCAATGGTTTGGTATACGCAAACAGTGTGCGAGGCAACCATTGTGTTGATATCACTGCAGTCAGTCAATTGCATCTTCTAAAAATGCTGGGAAGTACAGTAGAATATTACTTGATTATCCGAATTAATTAGGAAATAAATTCGTCCAGATACGATTTTACAGATAATCGGAAAGATCAATTTTGGAAGAAGCAAATTTGTAAGCATGTTATAAATCAATTAGAAATCACACAGTTTTCAGATGTACTTTCACCCCTTTTATATGCATTCAATAATACTTTTTTGAATATATTTTAATATATTTTTCAATTCCACTATCACTATTTTTGTTTTAGCATTTATAATATAAAGTATAATCATACGTATTAAATTCAGACAAGCAACTAAAATGGGGCACTTGTATCAGGAAGGATGAGTGTTTAAAAAAAATATTTATATTTTAATATTTAATTCGTATAAAAGAAGAAATGACGTTCCACCTACTTATGTACTCTCTAGCAACCAATTCTATTGATATTTAAGTCCACAATAAATCCGATCGGCCTAAACCATTGCAAGCTTTTTATGGGAAAATAATCCCACGAAAAATAGATACACGGATTTATGTCACTATAACTTGTAAAAGATGTTTCGTCGGTAAAGGATAGATCTGTGACAAACGTGTTATCATTTTTATATCGTCGTAAAGCGCGTCGGCAGAAATTCTTATAGTTATCGAAGTTTCTACCATAAACGTCTTGATGGCGTGATAACGAAATCAATGAAATTTTTACACGCCAAGCATTCGTATTTTGTTCAGTGTGCAAATACCATTTTTGCTTTTACAGTATAGATCGACAACATTAGTTTTACAAGAGGTTTAAATATAATTTACACACGAAAATAATAGAAAACTACACTCAAAAGAATTTATGGATCATTCCATGAATAATGCAGTTTTTTAAATATTCATTTTACTTGTAAAAATTAATATAAAAAGCATTCCTTTAACTTGACTATAATGTATAAATAGATAATCTGTATATAATGAAGAATATATTTTAGATTAAAAGGTTTTGTTTATTTTAGTTTTTATTGATGAAAGAAGTATACAAATTTTACAATTTTACAAAACAGTTCTTCTGCCTCATTTTCCTTGTTACATTTAAGTGGACACGAAACATGTTTACCATTACATGACATCACTATTAAAGAAGATAATTAGATGATCTGTTTGGCGTAGTACACTCTGTATACTGTGTAATCAAACCTTTCACTTTCGGCATCGATATTAACCGTAATTAGCTTTCACGATGTTATCATATCAAAGGAAAGTTAGATCAGTTAGTTTATGAACATAGCTTCTGAATGTAATTTCATTGAAATTATCGTTTTTGTGGGCCATTAATATCCATCAGGAAACACAGAGGAACCATAGTACTGTTCATTACGATTAATAATTAACTAATGCAATTTTCTTTCGATTCAGTCATGATTTCTGGCGATACACACCTGAAGTAAAAGTACAACTCATACCATTGAAACTGGATAACACATTATTGATAAATATATGTTTTCATATCCATGAAAAAAAACAAACTCGAGAATTTATCTGACAAATTGGGGAAAAAATGAAATATCTTATTTCAATTATCGAAATCGGTACGTTATTTGTTCGGTAACATTTAATATTTGATGAACGTTATAATTCAATTATCCCTTAAACGAAGTCATTTATGAAGGAATTTCGTTTCGAGCTTTTAGCTCATTTTTTAATTAATAAAAGCAAATTACAAATATGGACTACGCAGAATGTATTTCAAATGTTTATAACAATGATGATTTCTTACGAATATTTGTATAAAGTTTTAAACATTTTTCAACCGGATTGAAGTTCTCCAAATTTCTATTTCCGAATAATTCTTACAGTATCCTAATAGTCTATTCTAATCTATTTTTATAGAATTTGTAGAAGTACTGAACTGAAGAATAATAATCAAAATTGTTAACACCGCAATGTTGGTCAAACAATGAAACGTTTTTGTAATTGGTTCTTTTGTAGTCAATGGAAACTGGAACTAGTTAGAAAGAACATAAAGAATAAGTGAGATCCTTCTCTGTACAAACAGACGTATCGAACATCTGTCAGGTCATAAGAAATGTGTACTTTATGTATTTTTACAAAGGAGAAAATGGAAATCTGAAATACATATTTTCAACTATGTACTCCCTGTTAAAACGTCCGACCTCTCCACTTGACCGTGTGTTGTGTAATATGCGTGTCAAGGCAGTTTTACTTTGTGTGTGGTTGCGATATTTGTTAAAGGCATCGTTTCTGAGACAACTTGTCACTTTTATAACAAGAAATCGTTTCTGGTTGGTAACTACTAAAAAATATACCTTATCGACTGGTACTTACGGAAAGACATCGTCTACTCTTCATCTTGTAGGATTTAAAAATTCTTACCGTATCCAGTAATGAATACAATGATTAACTCGTACTTAAAATTTGTTAAGTAAATGGAAAAGAACTTTGATTTTGAAAATATTATTTCTGTAGAAAGAATTTAAATTCCTTAAACGTATACTTTCTTTTTACCCTTTGCTTACCGAAGAAATTGTTTATACTCTAAACATTGCTTTCTACTTAGAATTAATAATTTTGTTTAAATTATATTTTGATTATAATCGCGATTGTACAAAATTCAAAAGACATTCTAAAGGTACAATATTTATAATGTAGAACATAGTTTTTGAAATACTGCTTTTCAAAAGTAAATAATAAATCGTTTATAGTCATTTGTTTTAATACAAGTTTATTTCTATAAATCAAATTGGCACTTTATAGACATCGTTTGTCATTTTTAATCAACTATTTACGACTACAAAATACTTATTTGATATGTATTTGTTACAATACATCTGTTCGATATTAACATAAAAAAGTCTTCTGTGAAAAATATGCCTCACATTATTTAACACACTATTATACATGGTTTCCATAACGAAGTGCATAGTTTTTATCATGTCTGGATAAGATTTCTGAGCATTGTTATCTTTAGCTAAAGAATTCCTCACAAAGAAAAATCAATAATTTTCTTTAAGCTTCCGTTCTCGACTACCTAGTTGGCGCTAGTACTCCTTTGAGAGTTTCTGTGGTTAGGAATTCTCGGTAGTAGAGTGTGTCGGTAAATTATCAGCAGCTGGACGTCTGATTAGAGCCTTACTATTTCTACTAAAAATATTCATCGAAACGTTTTAATATAAATTTTCCAAATAGAATGGTAAAATCTACATTACGGGGAATGTAACTTAAACATTGTGTTTTACAGGCAGTACAATACGTCTTATATTAAACCACTAGCTCTATGCTGTAATCAATGAAATATAAATATATATATTATATGGGTGAAACAGTACCTTTTGATTGTTAAGGTTCATGTGTATTATTATTTGTATAAAAATAGCTATGGAAAATTGCAAAAATGAAAGTAATAAATTAATTTAATATACAAAATGCTGATAATTTTATACGTAATGCATTAATTCTTTAATTAGTTATTTAATTATCATAATAACCGATAATGAACAACTAAAAGAAAAGGGAGCAAAATTTATTATGTTGGAAACATGTAATATGCAAATAGAAACGAAAAATAAATACTAAATTAAAGGGAAAATTGTTTCGTAGATATCAGGAGGACTGAAGAGAAATCTATTAGTTTTTATATTTGAGTATAATCTATAAATATTTTAAAAACTGGATTTGAAAAAGGGTCATTAGACAAAAAACTGTCCTAAAAGAAGCAGGGAATTATATTGTAGATTAATGTTTAAACATTTATATGATATAATAAAGCTTTCTGATGAGGTTAAATATAATGGTTTTTTTATTAGTCTCCGTAATATAATTAAAAACATTTAAGGGTACGGGCAGGGATCGTGTAGAAATTTTAATATGAGCCTTACCAACGATCAACGATGGATTTCATTTGCGGCTTAAACTTTTGAAGTATTCGCCCCGGGTTGTCGGTTGAACCTTCGCGACCATCAAGGCTGCAATAATCAGATTCTTGAGAGGGTTCCTGTCACCACTCCAGGAACACCCACGTACTTACACAAACGTAGAACAAGTCAGTCTATATCGTGTGTGGTGTCTAACAATATTACCTGGGAGTATTCCTACCTCTTCTTGTCTACTTTCTTATATTTGTCTTAAATCACACGTGCTAAAAAGTCATTACTCTATCCTTCAAGCTAATATTCTATTATGATACGATACTTGCAAGAAAATGCACTGATATTATTTAGAACAAAGAAAACAAGAAGCAATAGAACATAGTAAGCCTGAAGAAATAGGTTTATATAATAACATTTCTCATACTTTTGTGTTTCTATTTTGATGTTGTTATTTTGAAATTAGTATGAATTATTATGTTACATATTATCAAATATAAATAAAAATCCCACGGTGTTTCAACATGGAATCCCAAAAATGTCTCTTTCTTATAAAAAAGAAACATCCATCTTAAAATTTCGTACGATGTGAGATTGACAAATCTTTCGTGTGGTTCTCTGTTGAGAAATTAATATCTGCGAGGCGTTCAATGGAGGAATTTCTATAACACAAATTGCCAGCCCACCGTTTAATTAGGCACAAATCTATACGACTGTACGGTATTAATTACATACAAGACGTACGATATCATATTCCATTTACCTACAGCCTGCAAGCACAGGCAGCACATATTTGCTTACTCAGGTACAAGAGGAGTTGCATAGGATTGTTTGGAAGCTGCGGATCAATCTACCGTTCCATGGTTTCCATGCAGAACGTATCAAGTTGTTTCGTCACTAGACTGTAGATCTCAACACGAATCTAAAATTTTCAGAACATAATTAAGAAAACAGGATTTTACACGAAAACACGATAGAAAATGGTTTTTCCAAATGAATACTATAGAAATAATATAAATAATATATAGAACACTACGTTCATATCATATGTTACGTATAATTATATTATATTATATGTTACATGTAATTATATTATATTTAATAATTTATATATAATATAAAGATATTTTACATATTTTCTTAAATTCTGTATACTCTATCCAATTTCGCATTTTCAAATTTCCCATGAGCGCATAAAAATCCACGGTCCACTTTTTACGAAACACAAGCCTTGTTATACATACTTTTGTACCACACCGAAGTGTGAACGTTTCCAGACAATAGAAAAGTGTCACCTCGGTCGATGGTTGATTACAACGCGTTTTCTTGAAACGGATGACCTCATTCCGATCTTTCACTTCAGGCTACAGTATATCCAGTTAATCCAAAAGAACGATATTACTTACGGTCTTTTGCTGGACGGCGCAGAACACAAAATGCAGCAGAATTGAAAAGTTCGTATTATTGCCAGTCACTGGTTAAATTGAGTTTTGATTGTATACTATAGGAAGAAGAACAAAGTGTATTTTAAATTGTGATAGATATTCCGTTATGTGTCTTGGAAATATTTGTAGATGCTTTGGAAATCTTCACACGAAGTTTTCATTGAAGCACTCAACTCAAAAAAGTGTTTAGGAAAAAGTTTTTCGTCTTTTTATGGAGAATGAAGATATCTAAATAAACATTCGGGTACTTATAAATGACAATGCAGCTCGGATAACTGATTTCTTATTGTAAAGTTAATTAACAATTTTCGTTAAATGTTTTGTGAACGTGGAATACAGATTAAAGTAACAAATACTTAAATCATTCTGGACACCCGCAAAAATGTTTCCTGACAAGTGAACTATTAGGTAACTCGTACAAATACTTTTTACCAAAAACTAATTTTTATTATTTGTTACAGTTAAAATTGAATGAATTGATAAATGTTAAGAACATTTACACAAAAATAAATATAATACGTTATATAAATATATTAGAATATTACAAAATAAAATTTTGCTCACATCACTTTAGTTTTTATGAAAAAGTGAACGATTTTTCTATGGATAACTTTATTACCAGAGTTTCCAAAGTATTTTATAAAACTGTGGAAACATAGGTGTTAATATTTTTCCTTCCACCACATGCGTGCTTATATTCTGTCACAATATTATCATCCGAGTTGGGTGATATTCGTTGTCACCCAAGAAATACAGGATGAGTCACCTAAAATAATCCGCCCTAATACTTCCTTGTACGTAGATATAGGAAGAAACAATTCAACCAAAAGTCATTGGGCTCCGATGGAGTCATTACATAATGGACAACACTTTTCTTAGATGTACATGCTTGGTAGATTTGTTAACTGCAAATGAATTACCTGTTACGTAGAAATTACAATTTAACTCTTTATTAAAATTCAACTCATATCCGCAGTAATTCTTCGTTTTCAGGTTCATAAGGTTTATAAAAATTCTTGTATTTTACAGAATCATGGTATTAATATAAACCATATAGCCAAGCATGAAGATATTTAGACGTTAAGCGTGAACCTTATTTATTTAACTTGTCTCGAATTCACCTTCCTGAGTTCTTACGCCATTGAAATCGTACCATTAATAGAATAATAGAATCGAACTGAATCAATACAAAACGCAAACAAATTTCCATAATACACTTAAGGTGAATATAGTCTGCTAGACGTTTAATATAGTATTCAACCTTAGTACCACTTCGAAATGTCCTTCCCAATGTGCTTCTTTTACTAAAAATTAGTCATAAAAACAAATCACTTTTCTTTGTTAACACAATTTAAAATAATGCAATGATTAAATGTATCTATTATGTAATAACTTCAAAACTTATTATATAAATAAACTTTACAAAACTTCAGCACTTTAGAGACTTCGAACCTAAAACATCAAGAATATTTTTTTTCAGAATTATTCCAAACGAAGTGTCACTTTTAACTTTTTTTGCGTACCTAACCTGATGTGATCCTGTATAAGCATAGTCATCGAAGTCACCTTAAGACGAGATTCATTCTGGTGCCTCTTCAGCAATTCATCCTATGTAATACGGACGAAGAGCACCGAAGGATTTCTTGAATTCCGTGAAAGCATCGAGAAGTTCGTCCACACCTTAGAAAATGGACTTCGCGCCATCGGGGATGGTCATCGACGAACGTCACAAAGTACTTTGCTTTTACCTGTGACGTGACACGACTCGGATCGCTAGCATCGGCATGGATAATTTACAGCAGTGCCGATCTCCTACTGAATTCCTTTGGCAAAGATATTTTCGCCACCTTCGCTTGCAACTGGACTGTACTCGTTCGAGTGACAAGGGTCTTTGTAAAAACCTGGTTGAAAAGTATCAAGTGTCAGTGAAAAGTGCTAAAGAAACTGAATTACGCTTCTCTATTTTCACACAAAAAAATTCGAAATAGTGCGATCGTTTCATTTCTTCATTTCTAAACAGGTAATAACAAGAACGAAAATAAATAATTAGAAGGAAAACCAATAAATAAACTTCATTTGATCTTACGAACCGATAAGCGGGAACTTTTAGGCACTTCTCTCTTGTAAACAATTAGGATTTTAACCTTTCACCTACAATATCGTGTCAGACTCGTGACGAAAATTTTAAACTTAATTTGACAGATCTAAGTGTTATTAGTTTTTATAAAATTTTAATTAAATATTAATTTTCCATTATCGATCGGTACCATTTGGAGTAAGCGTAGACATAAAATAAGCATCAGATTTTTTCTTTTTCTAATGAATTATTGAGATTAAGTAGTTGTATCGATCATAGTTAAGAAATAAATCATAGGACAAGGGCTTAAAGATAACCATATAATTTATATTGGTCACTCTTATAACAGATGAAAGGTTCATCCGAATATCCGGAACATGTACGCTGTCTTCCAAGGCCACATTTTATGTTTATCCCCTTACGACCGCAATGGTCGACACAGTTTCTCTTCCAATGTTTCTGTTCATACACTGTTGGCAAGGTTTACTTGCCGGAATCAGTTTTCAGGACTGACATGTATTCGTTAGAAACTTTACGCGAGTAGCGTTGTCACTGTCTACAAATCATTTCATCGGTTTCTTATTGTTCATGTTAACTCGTTAAGTACTCTGTTGGCCGCTGATGACCGACGCTTACGAATTGCTTGAAAATAATTATGATATGTAAGGTGACTGATGTTCAATAAAAATATCTAATAATGTAAGTAAGTTAATAATAGTGTAATCTACGGATTGTGACGTCAAAAACGTATTGAGTTTTACTTTGATACATTGAATCCTTCTCCAAAAAAACGATCATCTACGATTGAATATCCTATGCGACAGCAATATTATAAAAGGATAATATTATAGTAAAAAATATAAAACAATAATGAACAGCTGAACAGTCATTGCAGACAGTAAATGTATCATTTTCTCAAATGTTTCTAAATGTTATTAATCCTTTGCACTCGAGAAACGGCTCTCAGCGCCATTTGATTGAACGCAACAAAATTATCAAATGAAAAATTCAATATAAAACGTTGAATAAGGTATTAACACACGGAACATAGAAATAAAACAACTCTGCTCCATAATTTATGCAAGATGTTTCTTTATGTAAGTTGCAAATAATACTGTTAATATTTCGTCAGAAAATAATGAATGTCTGTAATAAAAACTTTTGTCGAGTACAAAGGGTTAACACCATGTTCACGGATGATTATTGTGTACCTTGTTGTATTATTTCTAGAAAAATTAATATTCATTCATTTAGATTCTCAAAATCGAAGATTGAAAAATAAACAATTAATATTAAAACTACCGAGTAGTTAAATCAAGTTTTTGAAATTTCTCAATAGAAACTCCAATGGTGCATCTGTTGGGACTTTAATTGATTTAGATTTCTAAATTGTATCTCTCAGAGAAACATTTATTATTTTTTTAATAATTGCTAACAGAAGACGTCTGGTAGTTTTAGTGTTAAGATATGTACTCAAATATGTCAAATGTGACAAATTGGCGGGTTCCGTAAACCTAGTGTTAACTAAGTCGAATAAATTTGATAGTAAACATAAGTGAGGAAGTGAACATTTAAAAAATAATCAATTTATACAAGCAATAAATGTAATATTATATAATATTCACAAAGGTGAAAATCCTTTACGAGAATAATGAGGAACTATTAGTACGCAACTCTTATTACACAACTCCCTTTCCTAGTCTCCTGTTACGTTAAGCTGTAGGAAACAAGCACCTTCCATGCTAATTTGCCTCCACCTGCACATCGATCTGTTCCCTGTATTCCTATTTCATCAAGCTGCAGTTGATTTTAGTAATATGACTTCGAAATCTGAGTTTCGAGATTGACGATAAGATTGAACGTTAGAATATTGGAGGCTGCTTGAATCGAAATGACCGGGACAAGATGCGAGCACTCCAACCTTTCACACTGTCTTACAACGTCCTGAAACAAAGACGAAAGCACTGGAACGATCGAGTCTTGACTGAGTTCAACAAAATAAAAAGCAACTATCGAGGAATCGTATATTAATAGAATTTGTAATTTTCATATTGTTCAATGGAGTGGAATTACTATTGTAGAAAATTAACCCTGAAACAGCCGGACGGGTCAAATCAATCAATGTTTAAATGATGACGATGCTTTTGCGAAAAATTAATTCACGTTGAGGGTTGGAGTAACTAAGAATGTGGACGTCGGACTGCGAATGTTTAGACTTTGTCAGATGTACAAGACGTTTGCAGAGTGGTTAGGTTTACAAGTACAACGCAGTTATAATGCTAACGGAGCATTTCGGTATTCATAATTGTTGTTTTTAAATAGAGATGACGAACACGTTTGATGAACACGTGATGATGAACACGTTTTCAAATGACGCAAGCATGATATTTATGATGTCATGATGGATGCAATATCAGTAATGATAGTAATAATAATTATAATTATTATTAATGTATAGGGTATTTAGTGGGGTAAGATATGACACATCTTGAGTTTACATTGTCGCTTGACATTAGATTCGTTGCGGTCCAGAGAGCTGCGCGAAAGAGAGAATTAGGGATTGTGTTCGACCAGTGGAGCCAGTTTAAGCCGAAATGATCAAAGCAAGGTTGGATCGTTCGAGAGCTCGAAGTTGCTCGTGCCGACGCGACGCAGGCAGGTCGAAGCTCGAGCTTCCGAGGTTGGATTACCCATCGCTAGCTGATATACGTCATATGAGCAGCGTGTGTGCACGCATGCGTGTGTATTTACATGTACGCGTGTATGTGCCATATTTGCTAACGATAGCTGAAACAGTTGGGGTGCCTGTCAGTCAGCTACTGACAAGCATCGGTTAACGAAGTTGTTTACGACAGAATCGTGCGAGAGGAGATTGCGCGCCTATCAAATCTGTTGGAAGGATCAGCCATGTCTTAAGGTTTCATAACTCGTCGGTCGCTATTCAGTTTTGAAGATCAAGTTGATACGGTCGTACATGTTGATCAAAACGAAAGGATAAATTAGCTTCCTAGGCTCAAGTTTTCTAAATGATAGATGAATCATTCACAAGTCGAAGCGATTAACTATACGTTTTTAATGTTTTCAAACACTGCAGAAACACTTAATTAGTTCCTTATGCGTGAAGTTTCATCTTTTACTGCTTTTCACTGTTTGGGGTTAATCATTTTGGCAAACGAAGGTTTCTGTATTACTTGCTATGAAATGGTTGCAAATAGATTAAGGGCGACGAGATTCACGACGAGAAAACAGATAGACAGGAACTTTTAAATTGACTTGAATCTATCTCACAAGGAAGAAGGACTAAATCGATATGAATCTTCAAGGAATGAACCGAATGCCATAGTGTAAATCGTCACCGTCGCTGTGTAATAAACTTTTATTATATAAAGTTGTAATAATCAAAGTTAAAGCAGTAGCATCCAATTCGTGGGGAACACCAAGAAGTTATTGACATTAAATAATGTTTCCAGATTAAGGTAAAATATGTTTAAAAGCACATTAACTAATGTACAAAGTTACACAGAGATAGACTGCAACAGTATAACCATTTTGGTAAAATGCCATCTAGATAGATATAAAATAAGATAAAATTGTAAAGAAATGACAAATAGTTCACAAACGACAAGTTGTTTCACTGAATCTCTAAGAAATATGTTCATTTTTATCCTTTTTCATATTTTCCGCCACTTTCGTGGGGCCATTATTTCTTAAGAAACAAAAGCGAAGTGAAGAAGAAATTACTGCGTAAACAAGCCGGGCTTAATGGATATCATCCTCGGCAATGAAGGAACTTCAAGTGTGATTAACACGTTACCTTGAGAAGTCCTTTAAGTTTTCTAAAGTGCGCTGTACCCAGTATATTTCCTTGATAAATCGCTTTATCGAGCTTCCGATTACCACTTTGTCTTCCTATCTCTTCAAACACACCTCGCCTCTCTATATTTAATTTTACCAGAATATTCAGCTATTAATGTCTATCGGTTACTTTAATATTATTCATGTATTTTAATGAATGATTAATAATTATTGCATGATTGATAATTATTAATTATTGCATTATAAAAAGTTCATTATTCCTAATAACATGTTTGTGAAATTTTCATGGACGAACTGTCTAAATTTTGAATCACGCGACACCAAATGTGTGTAATCAATAATAAATAACTTTTAATTATATACTCATCGCAAAACTAATTTGAAATTTTCCAAAATTATTTAACATTATTCGATTTAAAAGGCTGAGGTCCTCTTTGATATAATATAACAGAATCACTTAAATATGTTGTAACATTGCCCAACGAGAATAGTAAACCGAAGAGATTTGAAATCAGAAATTTCAGAAAAACTGATTTTAATATCTGTCCCTGAGATTAATGTATCGGCGAATGTATTGTTGAGATTAATCTACCTATTGATCTAGGGTTGATGAAAAGATCAAGCCTCTTAATTATTGGGATCTGACTCTGTACCAGTCGCTATTTAAAAAATTCAATTAATCTTGAAATAACCTTTACATTTCCACTTAGCGAAATTACACTTGCATATTGTGGTATCTTCCTTCATCTCATTTAATTCCGTAAATGCAGCTTTACCAATTAACGAAATGCTCAAAGTTTATTCCTTTACACACTGCCACTTTAAATTTTGGAACGTCCTTTACAATTCGCTAAACTCATTAATGTCTATTGAATTCGTAGAATATAAATACATTATTACTACATTTTTCACTTTAAATCCCATTAAAGTATCACTACATAACAATAATATATCGATGTTTGCATCGAATCATTTATTGACTTATTTGAGAAAGCCTTATTTATTATGAAATTATTATTCACATAAAATCCATGAAACTTTAAAACTGTAGTGTAATGAAAATTTCATTTCTTGTGTACATATTCATATGATTTCTTCGAATGCTAATCTGTTCACATACTTTAACTTTATTACGTTTCGTGGACAATCATTTTTAATCTGTTATTTAACTAAATAATAATTTAAAACATTACACATAAACATTATGTATTAACTGCAACATTCTACACATTATTTACACGAATCCTTTAAAAGTCTTTATTACACTGCAACTCAGTTTTTTAAAATAAGCTTTTCTTGGTACAGGTATGTTTATATAAGCTCTGAACGAAACAAAGTTCGTATACATACATGTTCATACATGTAAGTGTTATACGAGTTTGTATTTGCTATCGGCGATAAGCTTATAATTAGTTGATCCTGTTGCGTGCAATATCCTACTAAAATCAACTTATTGCATGAGAATCAAACGTATTCTACCACATTATGTTGCAATACTGTATATACAGGATCACTGAACCGTCTAAATAACCGTGAAATAGAGTCACAGTTGGTATAACGCACCACTCGTATATAGAATTTAATTAGTGAAACTGGCCCAATTCTGTTAAAGAAGCTAATTACTTCGCTTAATTAGATTGATATTGAGGTCCTATTTATACTGTAACCCATTCGATTGTTAATAAATTTCTAGGAATCTACAAAAGTTCTCTTTGTTCGATAATTAATTATTTCACGTGCTTAGAGCAAATTATACGTGTTCTTAGTATAGTATAAATTTTGTCAAACAGTCTACCACTAAAATCTACGTTTCTAAATTAATAAATTATCTTTACCTGTGAATTTAAATAATTGCATCGTATGTTTTCATTTAAAATAAGTTATTTTATTGTTAGCTCGTTTTTCAATGTTTTTATAACGCATAAACTTTTCAATAACTGTAAATTACACCGCAATGGGTTAGCAGTAATGATTAGAATGCATCTTTCAATTCGATTAAAAATTATAATTTATAATTATTGATTAGAACTTATTGCAGTCAATTAAATTTTAAAAGGCAATTAATTGTAGATTAGTAATTAATAATTATAAAGGATAATTTGTATTGAATCAAATATTACGTTCGAATCATTGTCAGATTATATTTTGCTCGACTCTGGTATAGATTGACGCATCACATCACCAGAGAATCATTAGCAGTTTTATAAATAGCTCAGCAGTATCTCTGTCCAAGTTTGTTTCGCAGAAAGATTTTATTCCAAGAATTCCTGGGATTATCCTTCGCAGAATGAAGTCTTCATTAATCATAGTAAACGGCATATTGCTGAGGCAGGAATTCTTTTCTGAAGTATAGTTATTCTGAATGTAAAAATGTATTGAAAATGATAGATGATTGGAAGATAATTTTTTAGTTTTAAATATTAATCTGGTAAAGTATCTAAAACGCAAGCAATGCTTCATATGCATGTTAAATTATTCATGTTAATTTTATTGGTCACGGCCCCGAAATGCCATAGAAGTGTGCAATGGACTGATCATCAATGCAAGAGCCCAAATAGCTGCTAGTTACAAGGTACAGCAAACTGTTGTTCAAGCACGACAACACTGCGCAAGTTAGCATGACAAGAATTCTGTTTTGCATCTAAAAATAGCCAGAAGCTGTCGTAAATTGTAAATAACGATTGATACTATAATGGATGCCACGTATACTGTAAAAATTTCAGCAATTCATTTCTTTGAAATTTTCGTTGGTTGAGTCCTTTCTTAAATCATTGTCCTACAGTTTTTCTTCCAGTGGTGCCACATTCTCAATTCTTTGTGGGAAGACAAAGGAATTTTATATTTATCGAAGGTGCATAAATATTTTGGAAGTTACACGTTAATGATAGGAAAACAGTTTTCCATTTGAACACATACACAACGAATTATAGGAATATTTATTAAGTTGAATTCTTTAAACATCTAATGAATAATGTATCCAAATAAAATAATAATACAAAAATATTAAACAAATTTTAAACAGCTAATAATGGAACTAGGAAAAATTGGTCCACAAACAGTAAGATATACAAAGTAAAATTAGGTGTGCACTTAGTCTTATCACTTTTATTGACACATACTCGCACACTGTACAAGGTGAAGTCGGACCTTGATCATTCTTCTTAATTAAGTTACACGTACGTTTCATCCTGGGGGAGTGATTTCGTTTACAAACGGCAAAAAGAAAAAACAACCAACGTACAATTAGAGTTTAGTATCACTACCTATAATTTAATTTAACAATCAACTGGCATCTACAATATTCATTCATAATGTTGTGTACGCGTTTTCTATTTCGAAATGTTATAGGGAAACCCGTACGTCGCACGCCGACTTAACTTTGTGCGAACTGATTGGAAGTGGACTGTATAAATATTTACTTCAGTGAAAATAATTTGCTGTTTATTTTTGGGAGTTCAGTAATACTCGTCAGCGGCGAGAGTCTACAACGACGTCTATATACTCCGTCTCGTGTGTCTAGTTCAATTTTTTCTTATATCTCCCGTCTCCGTACCTTGCGTGGGTTTTTATAAACCTTTGGGTAGGCGTGTGCAAAATTGGAAGCTTCCTGATTTGTAGCCTTTCAGATAGTGGGCGCGTACAAACAAAAATTCGTTCGAGTGGGACTCAACCAGTGATCCTGGAGGGGTTGCCGATTGCAGTGGGTGACCCACGCAAGGGTCCCGAGCGTTCTTGGCACTGACCATAGCGAGTAATAAAACCAAGGATCGCCTCGACTTCTGGCAAACAGATGTAAGGTAAAAGTTACGGTAAATCTACAAAACTGGCAAAACGTGCCGAAGCAACTACGACTAAATTATTGAAGTAACGGTTCCTTAGGCTTTTATTTCTGCTATGGTAAAAATACCCAGGGCTCTAATGTACCTCGCAGAAGGTTTCGTCAATAGCCCTCCTAAAGCGATTTAGCGACGCGACACACAACAAAAAGGATACATTGATTCGTCAACTCGAGATACTAAAAATTAGTGTAAAATTATACTATCTGTTTGTTCAGTGCAATTCAGTTCATATGCTATGTGAATCGCCAATAAAAAAGAATTTTAATTATTTCAATCTTATAAAAAGAATTTCCAGTATTTGTAATACAAATAAATGTTCAAAAGAAAAAAACCATTGCGCCAAAATTATTCAAAATTTACATATTTCCCTAAACTTGTATAGAAACACAAATAAAAGGAAGAAGCATCTTCTCGACGTTCATCTTCAAAACTGTTTCAGAACTGTCAATTTGATTAAGTATTCTCAACTTGGCAATTTATCAAATTCAATATCAAAAGTGCATGTTTCATTCACTCGAATACGAAAGTCCAAATTTCTGATGTTACGAGGTGTGACACATTCAACCGTTAACGGTCGAGAGCCTTTTTGTAATACTCGCCGACAAGACGACAGAACATTAGGCGAAAGCTTGTAAAACGTTTATGAGAATGAAAACTCAAATAACATGTTTGAACTAGTTTACTTAAATATACATTTAAAATATTTAATTGATTAACCTGTTAACTGCGTCCGACGAGTATACACGTTATCTTACGTTTAAAATGACATTACTTCTTTCAACGATACATTATTTATTTTTTCAGATAAACATGTAATCCTTCTCCATTTTTCATTAGGTTTTCATTAGAATATAGTATAGGTACATTTGTGCCTTATCAGAGATTTTTGAAATTAAATTCTACAGTTAACCTTTTGCACTCGATTTATATTCAATGTTGTTGTGCGTAACCCTATCATTATTTTTAGGGAAATAAATTAAAGTAATTTACAATGGTAGAATTCAACGTCTTATATTTATTTTATTTATTATTATTATGATAAGATTTAATTTTTATAATCTTTTAAAGTTTGCTACTTTTTAAAGTGCAACAAGCAAAGTATAACAAATTTTTATTATCTCCAGCATGACATACGAGTGCAAAGAGTTCACAGGTTAAATTCTTTCAATGACCTCGTATTGGGGCCCTTCGTTTCATATGGCATAAGTGTTATGCCCCCGTAACGGGGCCTTTAGATCGTTAAAGTTTAATTTTGTAGCCATCAAGCGAACAAATGACGTCCGATATCGCGCCATCCCAGGGAAAACGGTTCCGAAAGCGAGGCCATTCTACTCACTTTTCCGAACGAAGTTTCGAAATAATTAAAACGATTAGCAGGAAATTAACACCAACCGTACCGCGAATCGGTCAAATGACCGGTTTTAAAATTTTATTAATAATTCTGTGGGTTCTTTCGCTCATTTAACTTTATGTCCTATATTGTCTGATTAATCAGTTCTTCAATTTTTGCGTTTCCCTTTGTTTCTATTTTCACTAAGGAAAATTTGTTATCGAGCTTGTTTACCTTTACGTTGAAGCCAATTATTTAACTGATTACGACAGAAACAAATATAACAAAATGCCGGTACAATTAGTATTAACGAATTGAAGAATCGCGCTCCAGGAAACGTTAGTGGTTGCCAGCGTTTATTGATATATCTGAGAAATGTCAAACGGTGTTCGCGTGGGTCGCAGAAAATAATCGGTAATGACTTTCGTTAACGCCCTGATACCACTGAATCGCATTAAAGATTCCAATCGAGACGCTGAAATTACGGACTCGAACTACCGCCGATTGGGAATGGGATCGTAATTGTCCATGCATGAGATTTTTATGGAATTAGGGTCGACCAATATCGCTCCTCCATTCAAATGCTTCTATAGGTCTTCCTTAAACTCCATTGTAACCGAAAATTGAACTTGTAAGGAATAACTCGCAGCGATTGAAGTTCATGATGCGAAAAGTGATATGAATTTCTTAAATTAAATTTTTCAGTATTATATGTGTGTGACAATGAAAGAGAATTTCAGGGGACTTCTTGAAGTAAACACATCGAGCTAACATACAGTAAGATGGCTTTAATGAAGTATTTTAAATGTGAAAATTTCAGAATTACTTAAATGTCACCAGCGTTATAATTAAATTGAATTATTATCAACAAAAGAAGATGTTCAAGAAATATTGAAAATTGTATAATATTTCTTATTCTACCCATTTAAAAATTTAGTAGATTAACCCATGTAGTGTGGAATTTAGTTTCAAGAATCTCTCATTGTGCGCCCAATAAAATCAAATAATAAACTATATACTGGTCAAACGCAACTCAAATGCACCTATAATATGTTCTAACAATAAACTAAAGCGAAACGAAGAAGAATTACATGTTTGTCTAAAATACAAATAGTCTATCTTTGAGAAAGCTAAAACACCATTTACAGTTTTAAGATGACGTGTATACTCCTCGAACGCAGTTCACTGGTTAATAAACCAAAAAATTAAAAAACTTCTACGAAAGTTTTTATTTTTATATGTAATATCATTGTATACCTGCTACAAATGTGTAAAATTCACAACTGAAATGTAAGATTTCAATAGAAATTCGAGTAACTTACATGCAAACAGTAATTACCTTCTCACATTTCTGCTAATAATTAACAGGCCCACTGAATGCTAAGGTTACAAATCTCCAAACACCTCTGCTTTCATTTCCTGGGACACAGGAGTTTCATGATATTGGCATCGATTACTTGCTAAAATCGTACAGCGACTGACGCAAGGTTCGCTAAACGATATCGAGTTTCTCGTCGCGACCGGATGTTTTTCCGTTTACGAGGCCACTTTAACGTTCGCGAAAAGACATCTCGAGGCAAGAGAAACCCTCACGAACCCGGCAGAACCGCGCCATTCAGTACTCTGTTTCTTTTACAGCCAACGAGGCACATCTACTTTAAGTATATTCCAGTTTTAGGTCACATTTTGTAGATAGTGACGTTTACAACTTCTCTGAGTGTATATAGTTTTGCGCGAACAGATTTCACCTCTTACAATAATACAGCAATTATGACATTATATTAAGTATTTACTATTATACCGTATGTTGACAGCTTATACAAAATTGTATATTAAATTTTTCATTTTATCATTTTGCTGCTTTGAATTAACACGTTGAATGTCATGGGGGTCATCGGTGAACCCCAATCAAATCGAGTTACCTCTCAATTAAATTTTGTTCACTTAATTAAGTGACGATTATTTGAAAACATTTCTATATTATAAATAATGCTACCTAATCCAGTGATGTCGAGTAAGATGAACGTGTAATGATAATAACGCAATTCAATCAAATGATTTAATATTATATTTTTTCGCTTTAAAAAATCGTGCGGCATTCAATGTGTTAAATGGTGATGCAAATCGCTCCTCGAGTGTAAAGGGTTCAATATGCGGTTCATAATTAGACGAACGCTATAATGAGTTCCTACAAGTTCCAATGTGATTCATTTCAAATAGAAATATCGTGCACTCGATTGTTAAAATTGCTAACAAAATTCATTGTCTTATAAGTACTCAAATTATTGTTTTATTCTTCTGACAAATAATTTACTTAGAAATCGTCCGTGGCTTAAAAATGAATAACACGTACTACATATTTTAAAGAGAATGGGTAACTATGTAGAGAATTCCCTATGATCTAATTTCGACGTTTTATATTTTTGACAATAAATTTGAATTATGAAGAATAATACCGTATTATAACATTATTTCTAATTCTACACGGATTTCATTATGCTTAAATTTCGAAGACTTTGACATTGTATTTCATTAAAACCTTCGTGACACGAACATAGTTTATATGATCAGACATCATTGAGAACTGATCCGGCTACAATCTTCTTGAAGAGGGGATAAGGTCAGTCGACTATTTGCCTTTACAAAAGTATGTTTTTCTCTACATGCCAAGCTACTTGTCATCGATTGATTTTCTATCACTGTCTATGGAAACTTAAAGAATGTGCTTTCTCAAATAGTTGAAGTGCGAAAACTAACTGTAAGTTTGAAGAACATCAATTCTAACTCTCGGAAGTTATTACTGTAAAATCTGCAAGCTCTGATCTTTTCTGCTAACCTCTACTCTATTTTCTGAAAAACATCTATTATACCATATATATATGTGTATAAGTTTATTCTTCAAATTATTACACATCTTGTATATGGAAAATGGTCGAGCTTTTTATTCCATAATAAGATTCCATTCGACACAGGTTTAAAAAGAAACTCTTAACTGTGTACATTATAATTAGATAAATGATATGCATACAATTATAATCAAACAAACAAATTAATAAATAGGCAAATATATTTATATACTCGTATACTTATAAATTAGACATTGTTTCTTAAATCATGTTTACTTATTTTCACCCGTTACATTAAGATGAATAAAAACGGCTGTCGCTTGGTCAAAATGGCTACAACATACGTTGTACGAGGGTTAATGTGAAATTGAATTAGTAATACTTCTAGAATACAATTTATTTTGCATAATTATGTTCATTGCTGAAAAATACAATTATGTTGTAATAAACACGACAATTAATAGATGATCAATACATGGAGAACCCTTAGAAGGCACAATTTTTAATATAGTTTAACAGATTTATCCAACAATGTTATACATACTATACGTTGAACACAATGAATTTTTTATGACACATACAAATCTTACCAGGTCTGTTTACAATGTGATGGAAATAAGGTCATGCAGGGAGTGTAGACAGATCTGACGTCTGACGATGAGTTACGTACAGAGGAAAAATCATTCGAGTATAATAAATGCAGTCTAAGATTCTTTTTGGCACATCGCCGAATTGAGGGAGAAACATGCATACGGGTATATACGTATTGAATACGCGCGAATTTTTATAGTTTCGGGGTCAACTCCGAAATGTTATTTTTATGGCATTAACTTATACTATGTAACAATTTTTATGTAAATGCGTGAATAATTACCACTAAAATAACCTGAATGGATATAACATGTAGATTCAAACTTCAACATTTCTACACAAGAATTTTATAATTTTATATTCTTAGTTCATCGATACCCCACATACTCCAGAAGTTTTAACATTATAAATTCTGGACACTATGTATAATAGTGTCAAAACATTTAAAACTAAGATAATCGTCGAAACATAGTAAGAAATACTAGATTATTGGGTCATCCCATAAATAATGTGGATTTTACATTTCTTTCATTTTTAAAAATAAAGATAAGCAAAACTGTGTTTAATCTAAAACATATTCTCTTTCATTATATATAAATTGTTTACATCTCCCTTTAAAATTACTTTAAAAAAAGTTTTGTCTATTTTTTATTTGAATCTATTATACTAATTTTTATAAAAAAATTGGAAATAAATCACTCTGATTGCTCAGTAGTTCTAGTATTCAGATATCAATCATTGCGAAACAAGAAAACTGAAACCAGTGAGTTTTATTGGCACTTAGTTCTAGTGTTAATTTAGTTTCAACCTGTTAGAAAAGTATATACAAATCGATATATATCGACGAGTTTAACATATTGCATTTTGTTTATTGTTGGGGTTACGATTTTGTTATTGTGATATATTCATATTTTCTCTTGTTTGCAGTGTCTTATTTGCGCTTTGTGTATTTAAACAGTTAACTGCGTTCGACCAGTATATACATCATGTTAAAACGCAAAATAGTACTAATTTGTTCAACGATGAATTATTTATTTTCTCAGATAAACGTGTAATTTTTCTTCATTTTGCTTTAATTTTTCATTAAAAAGTATTATAGATTAAAGACCCAACATAACCTCTTTTCAGTATTTTATCAGGTTATTGTTAGTTATCATCTGTTTCCTTACTTATTAGTATCGTTAGTTAGTTTGTTTTTATCTAATTATTAGGGCGCATCTGCGTAACAAGTATAGCTGGCCCGCGATTTCTTATCGAAAAATCGATAACTCGATTAGAGGGTTAATTTTTGAATGACCATCTTGCGAAAACCAGTTATTTGAAGGCTTGGTTTAGGGGCTAGTAGAAAAATTTAGAGCAGGACGACGGTGGAGAAGTGAGAAAGGAGAAAGGAAGGAACGCAAAATGGTGTAAAGGTAGAAAAGGTTCGTGTCTGGCAGCAGGAGGATCGCACTCCACAGCAGAAGAGCCGCACACTCTGCGACGAAAAAACCGCGCACGGTGAAAGAGGGATTGCACTTTACGATAGGAGAGCTGCGTACGGCGGCAAGAGGGTCGCACTCTGCGCTGGAAGATAACCTGGCGAAATTTCACTGGGCGGGAAAGGGTTGACCGGTGATCGATTACAGTAGGACCCGGTATGACTAAAAATTGCGCCATTGCCTCCATCCTGAAATTTGGACTTAGAATTATTTTCCAAGCTTAGCCGTATATTCTGTGTTGACTTTTCGACTTTTCCAATAATGATTATAAAATTAAGTATGGGGAATGTTAGAAATACAATTGAGAAAAAATGATTGAACTGAGAAAATAATTTTAAGTTAAAATTTTGAAAGGTGTCTTTTGACATCTTTGCAGAAATAGTGTTAAAGCATTGGCGAGGAAGATTCATTTGTGAATCCTTTTTACTAAAGTAATGGAAGAAAACGCATTATCAAATAAAAGACAGAAATTTTGAAACTGAAGAAGCTTCGACCGATGAAGAAACTGAAACACCCAAAGAACGACGTGGAACTTAATTATAAACGATTCTAAGAGTGATCAGATTAAGTCAGGAAGACGAGGTCTACTTTTTTAAAGAGAGAACACCATAAATATCATTGATATTTATGACGGAACAAAATATCTTTATCAAAGTAAATTGCGAGCATGAAGAATAATTAAATTAGCTTCTGTATTAGATTCAGTATACTATTAAAAACAATTGGAAATATATATATATATATGACAACTGAAGTGAGATCGGTCTATTTCACTTGGAATTACTGTACATAAAATAGGAAGAATTTTATAGTACTTTATAGAATTTTATAATATTAAAATGTGGAATATAGTTTCGTATAATGTACAATAGAACGTTATATTTCGTGTTATCGCGCTCAGCAAAGAAGAGAAGGACAAATCCAATTAATCAGTTAACTGCATTTGATGAGAATACGCATCTTGAAGCGTGAAATAATACTAATTCTTTCAACGATGAATTCTTGATTTCTTCGAATAAACATTAATTCTTCTTTGTTTTGCTTTGGTTTTTCATTAAACTGTACCTTAGGTGTATATGTCCTGCGTTTGGCGAGTATATACTTCATTTTTTGATTTTATAGTGAGCAAACGAGAGATTTTTTAAACTAAATTCTACAGTTAACATTTTAATGGGTTCAGACAACCTTATTTTCATCAGAAATGTTCAAAAGTAAAATTTTTCGCGGTCGAAAGAATCGCACGAATCTGCGGAGTATCTCAGCCGGATGGACTGATTAAAAGACGGTCGCCCAATTTATCGAACTCGTCCACCTCTGACAGTGGTTTCTCCCCCTGAACTTCGCGCTGAAGATATAGGTTAATCGTGAGGGTTCTTCGTAGGTGAATTAGCCACCCTAAATCACACTAATTGTACAAACCGGAATATCTGACTAATGAGCTATCAGGCATAGCGGACCTCTAACGAATGTAAAATCAATTATTAAAATAATTATAAATCGAATGAAACCATAAAGTAGTAATTTCAATCAAATTGCAGCTACGTTTACTGAACCAATTAGTGAAGCTCCAATTGACTAGCATCTTCAGTGAAATTATAGAGGCTAACAGAGAACAAAGACAGCTTTCTGAACCGTTAGGAATTCGTACCCTACTCGCTTTTGTGTATCGCACGATTGAGTTTCTTTGAACACAAAAGGAAAGTTGTCTAGAATCGGTCATTCACTGTGAAGGTGTTGTATATTAGATTGTTTAAGATGAGTGTGTGCTATGAGAATACGTAATTGCCAGTAGTGAAACATGCCTTTAACTACTCTTTACAATGTGAAATTTTAATTAAAAATGTTTTACAACAAATTTAGTATTTTGGAGAATTAATTATTAAATGTAGTTATTTATTCATTTATGGTACTCTGGAGAATTAATGATTAAATTTATTCATTTATTTATTAATCAATATTACGAGAAATACTTTCTTTGATATTTTCTTATTTTAACAAATTTGTAATAATTACAATTAATATAAACTGCTGAAAGAGAATTATAGCGCAATAACGGTTGTCACAGTTACTAGACCTTTCTTTTGTATTTTTAGATATAGGAAATAGCTGCTCAAATATCAATCCGTCATTTAAGGATAATGTGTGGAATCATGGTTCGTTTTTTCATCCAGTTGTCCCTCTTCTCGAAGCCTATGACATAAATCTCTCCTCGCCGAGTAAACGAACAACGTAAGGGACTTAGCGACCATAAAAACTGTTCACACTTCAGCTTGGTCGTCATCATCTATTTTTTCGAGAATGTCGGTGATCAAACATCGTCAGCTCTTCTTGATAGCAATCTTAACTTATTTTCATCTACCTATGGAGTCGTTATCTTGTTACCTAACCCCCTAATTTTCCTGTTTTTCCACGCATTTCTTTCCAATTCAATCATTCAAATTATTTTCCTCCAAATTTGTGATACTGACCTTCTTTTATTCATATATTTGTAGTTTTTATGCACAATTCAACGTTTCAATAACAATTACTGAATCCATATTAACCAAACGTTATAGTTATTTCAAATATGTTGCTACTGTAAAATTATTCATATTTATAAATGCAATTATCTCCAGAACTACTAGTTATTTTTTAAAAATGTTTCAAATAGAATTGTTTTTTTTTTATTTTGAGACGATAGAAATTTGGTACATTCAAGTTTGTGTCAAGGTACATTTTCAAGTGTTATTATGTCATTTTTTTGCCATTCTTTACAGAAAAGTATTAACCTATCTATGTCGAAAAACCGTTAAATCAGAAAAATGTTGAATCTGAGGCATTTTTTAAAATAATGAAAAATTTTTAAAACAGTTGCATTTATAGTCTAATATGGCATATCCTGTATACGTAGTTAATTATATGATGCATATTAGGGTATTAGGCAACAAGCATAAAGGCAAAAGGTATTACGTACATATTCCACTAGATATTGGATCAATTTTTTCGATGAATACTTCTTTAATACTCAAATTTGACAACCAACATGAGTGTCAATGTATATCATGCAGTGGGATCGTGCCGTTGGTAAATGTCAATGTTTATTATGCATTGCGATTGTCTCGTCGTTGAAGCCCAATGTGCATTACGCACTGCGATTATCCAGTGGCAAATGTCAATGTTTATTACATACTGCGATTGCCATGTTCACAAATATCGACGTTTATTACGTGTGGCAATTGTCACCTTGCATACCTCCATGTTACTATGCACTACGAGCATCTTGTCGACAAATGTCAATGCTTATTACAATGCAATTGTCTTGAGTACTGTTAAGACAAGTAAGTGCTTACTTACAAAATCTAAGATTATTCCAATAATTTATTTAACCAGTTCAAGCTTAAAACGCGTGTAATTCTTCTTCATTTTGCTGTAGTTTTTCGTTAGAACATATTATAGATTCATTTTCCCTGCGTTTAATCAGTATACATTTTATTATTTGATTTCATTGTGTGCACAATTAGAGATTTTTCAAACTAAATTCCACGGTTAACTGTAAGCATTAATATGTGTATATTCCAGAGAAGAAAAGTCAATTGTATTGAAAGGAGTAATATATACTGTCTTGTTTGCAAGTAATATTTACATAATATTTAAAGGTTACCCGATTCAGGTAAAAATTAGTAATCTTCTTTTTAAATCGTGATCAAATAAAGTATTATATTAGGGATGCGTTACGATTTGTTTCAAATAATTTCGTATAAAATTCTATGTTTTCCTTACTGAGTAGATCGATAGTTAGTAACACAATACCGAGTACTGCTGGATAAAGAGGATACAAATGTCGTTGAACCACGCATACTTAACCAAGAGGGTAGCAATAGTGAAAAATAAGAGTTATAATTCTTTTTATTTAATCGTATATACAAATATTGAAAATGAATCTGACAAACAGTAAATATTGACATACAAGTTAAAAAATTTCTGCGCAATCTGGAAATAGTAAAAAGTACCATTTGTAAGAATTGTGGGTTTATTATCGAAGTTCAAAATTAAGTAGTTTATGTTATTAAAATAATGAAAATATTTCACCATTATTCTCTTTAATTTATTATCAATAAGTGTTATCATAATATTGTATATTCTATTCTTTAATTTATTATTTTATTTATTATCAATAAGTGTTATCATAATATTGTATATAAAAGACCACACCACGAATAGAAAAATTAAAAACCGATTCCGTTTAATATCTATTGCGTGAAAAAGTAACTTTCACTTTGAAAAATTTTCCAATACAGGAACAAGGAACAGGAACAGGAACATAGTAACTGTAATATGCGAGGGGTTTCCGAACTTTGTGTGCGAATAATTTCAGAAAATAGAAAGAAAGCCGACAATCGGATTTCTTTAATTAGAAGGGATGAAACTTGGCATAAATTGTTTTTTCTTGATAAACTACCGAATTGTTCACTACCAGTTTAATTTCATTCAAGGATAATTTTTATCACGTACCTAGTTAGGCCATTCGCTCTTTATATATTACGTATACTTTATTAAACTTATAGTGTTAATGTATTAGACCGCCTCGTCGGCTTAAGATAGCAAGAAATTTAATACCTTAATTCAACCGTTTAACCTGCAAGCTGTGTAACCAAATTCATTCCCTTAAAATGATGAGAAATGTACTCGAATTTAAATAATTTCGAAGTAACTTCGTGTTAAACGTTATTACCACTTGATATAAGTAAATTCCTATCTCTTACTAATAATAGGAAAAAATTTATATTGCTTTTGTATGTAGTAACCTTTCATTATTCGCTAATTCCAATGACTATACTTTTAATACAATTTAATATTATATTTTCAATAGTTAAATATAGTAAATATATTTTTAATAAAATAATAATATTATACAACTCAGATGATTACTATTGAAAATATAGTACTAAATATTGCAAAACAAAATGTACTGCGAATAAAAGGAATGAACAAAGAATAAAAATAAAAAACGAAATAATTTCAACACATCCGACTAAAATCAGAAATACGAATTCCGCTAGTGTCCAGAACTGCATGACTGTTGTCAGTCTTCGTAAAATGACATCGTCTGCAGGTGAAGATAAAAAAGAAATTGCGACGGGAAGGACGAAATGGCAGGAAGACCGAACGAAACGAAACGGCGGGGAGACTGAACGAAACGAAACGAAACGACGTCCCCGTTGTGGTCGCCCCTTAGTCTGGTTGCGATTTCAAGTCTCCCAACTTCTACGGTGTAATTTAATTCAAGGGTCGGATGGGCAAGGGTAGATATAGGTGCACGAAAATGAGTAGTATACCGAGTGAGCCGAGGAAGTAAGCAGGTGGAGATTGAGACGCACTCGGATCTCGAAAGTGAGTAAAGAAAGGGGGTTGGTGGTACATTCGTGTAAAAGCTTTGGACGTGTAAATGTGCGTCTTCGCTTGTTTCCAGTAACCTGATGTAAAACGTTTCCTCCAGTCACGAAATCGAATATCGTGGTGCTTATTGGGTCATTTCATAAATAATACTTTTTATAATACTTGTCTTGTTTTCAAAAATTAAGAAATTATTTATTAATGAATTATAAATTAGTAAAATATATCCTTCTTTATTACTTACGATGCTCTTCCGGTGAATTTTTAATAGCGTTGAAAATTTACTTGCTTGTGAATACTTGTCCGTGAAGGTAACATGTTAGAGTGTTTTCTATGTAAAATGTTCTACCACTTTGTAATATTCTTATAGATAGTAAAAATTTTATTCAAAAAATTGATTGTATACATTTAATACATAAAACCAATTAAATTATATCAACAAAATTGCAATATCGTGATAGTAAATTGAAATTTAAATGATGAATTATAAAGATAATACATATTACATACATTTAAAATTTATTATAGAATTTCTTCGGTGTCCTAATTTTCTTACTAATATATAATGAAAAGACATGAATGTTTCCCCCATTGTTTCTTAATATATACTTTAAACGACGACTTACTTTTTTGAAAGAACAAAGTTTTGAACAATGAGTTATTAAAGTATTGCATTTCTTTGAAATTTGAACTTGCAAACTCATGATCGAGACAGTGTTTTAAATAAGTCTTTTACTAAAGGTGCAATATGAATGAACTAATGTTAGGACGACCTACCAACAGATTGCCTCAAACTTTAAAGTTTCCAAAGTTCCAGGATTAACGTTAAGACCATATCACTTTAAGTATGACAGAATTAACAAGTTTTGCATAAAAAGTTTTAGCGTATATTTTCCTCTATATTAACTTTATACCATATCTTCAACTCATAGTGACGTCTAGTAAAGTGAATGTTTTAAAAGATTAATATAGAAATGGTAAGAAAATAAGTAACGCGCAAATAAAAATATAGTTATTTTAATTTAAGTTTGAATTTCTCATATAACAGGTAGTATGTTACACAAAGTCTCCAATTTTTATTCTATGTATGTAACGTATAAAAATATGTATTAGATTAATAGAACATTAACAAAATTCCAAAAATACCTATCAGAATTAACAGCAATTCCTTCCAATAATGTAAACACAATATCGTGTTTACGATAAAACCGAACAACACAAATTTGTGATTTTAGCTTCATTTTCAAGCTATTAATAGTTGCTAAACTTTGCAAACTATAACGTTCTGTCAAAAGTGACGTACATAAGACAGGTGACGTAAGTATTTACCAAGAAACGAGATAGGGACTTTACCAAGGGACAAGGTAGAGACTACTTTACGTTTCGCTATTAAGGCACTTTAATAACTTGATAAGTTAATAACTTGGAAATAAACTCCGAACCACAGTTTTATCATTCGTAATTTTTATATTATTTTAGCTTGTAGAATAAACAATTAAAATGTCGACTGTATGTAATTAATCTGTTTTGTTCTTAGTTTAAGAAATGTTGATTAATTTTTGTTAATCACTTCAATATAAAATTAATTTTCTTAGTTCTGAACCAAAAGTTCCATTTCCTTTGAGGGTATAGAGATAATGTAGTAATCATTACATGACACGGAATAACGGTCTGGATTAAGCATGACCAATGTATATTTTATCTTCATTGTTTGAATAAGAGATCTTCAGTGTAGAATTTATAGCTTATGCACTTGGTGGGTTGTAACTTTTAAACTACAGTGATAAAAAATGTATCAAATTTCTTTATGATGGTCAATCTATATGGGTCACTTATGAGACCTTTAACTAGTTAACTGCATTTGACGAATATACACGTCATCTTAAAGCTTGAAATGATACTAACTCTTTCCACGATGAATCCTTTATTTGTTCAGATAAGCATGTAATTCTTTTTTGTTTTGCTTTGGTTTCTCATTGAAGTATACCTTAGGTACATACGTCCTGCGTTTGACGATTACACAGTTCATTTTTTTATTTTATTGCCCGCAAACGAGAGGTTTTTCAAACTAAATTCCACAATTAACGCGTTGATGATTGGAGTGGAGATGTATCGCATCAACTGATATGTCATAAGCTTCCCCCGAAAAGATCATAGCTGCTTCGCTTTCTTATGTATTCCAACTTAAGTTATAATCAACAGAGTAGCTATTTTCGAATCATAGATGATAGAGCTGTTGATTAGTATACACTATTCTACCAAAACGATTTGAAGTATGAAAAAATTCACTAACTTAATAAATCGTTTTACTTCAGGTGTATTTCGTTCGTTTCCAATGAAATTTATACGCATTATTTACATAAGTGTGTACCCTATGAATTATACATACAAGCATTTCAAAATATCTAAATTTCTAGATATATATATATATTCTGTGTTCATTTCCATTGTACATCATATTTTAAATATTATCACGGACCAGTGGTTTGTAAAGTTTGATCTTTAAACGATACATGTACAAGATTAGTCATATAAAATGAGAAGCTACGAAGCACTGGACGGTGATTTGAATTAGTTCAGATTAAATGAATAAAGAAATATTAACGAAACAGTTTTTTTAAAGAAACAGTATTATTCGCGTTTTAAATTAAGAGTTAAATACCACATAAAATTTCTGTTTCTGTTCCAGGTATCTAATCTTACAATACAACAATTTCGAAGAAAACTGAAGCTTTACGAGCCGAGAGAAATACATTTTGTCAGCTTTAGGAGCTTTTCTACCTTATCGGTTCGTTTCCCTTTCTATCGTCGTTCCCACCTTGATGGTACTGTACAAGGTAACACCCGTTACCTTGCTAACCGTGTAAAGACAGACGCTTACCTTCCGTATTATTACACCGGCAATCGTTGCGGCGTTTACTGAAATTCTACTTTGAAATTGCATGACCAACCCCTAACTTGGCGTGACCTTATTTATAGTGCCCAGCTCTACATAGCTGCAACAACAATCCACGTTATTCTGCATTAATATCCCGTGTTCCTGCGATCAGAAATGCAAGCTCAAAATAATTCGGGACTTGTCAAAAAAGCGAATATCGGTGGAAAGTCCTAACTCTACGCAAAGGAAAAGGTGCTTTAATCTTTTACACCCGTATGTCATGCTAGAGATGACAAACAAGTTTGTTATGGAACTCGTATGTCATGCTAGAGCTAACAACACTAATTTATTCTAAAACACATACATATGTCACGTTGGAAATTGTTTTAAAAAGTAGCACACTTTAAAAGATTATAAAAATTAAATCTTATTATAATAATAGTAAACAAAATAAATATAAAACGTTAAATTCTACCGCTCTAAATTACTTTAATTCATCTACAAGTTCAATACAAGTTTACACCCAACAACATTGAAAATAAATCGAGTGCAAAGGGTTAAAATTCTTTCAAATTTACTTTCACTTCACTTTCAGCTGTTTCACCGGTAGTTAGAAATGATTAGTTAACGTATATTGTGAAAATAAATGTATTTCTCTAAAAGTTTTGATTTGAGACCTGAAGGATTAAACGACGCATTCCGTGCAGTGACGGATCGATAACAGTAAAGGTGGAAGGCATACAAAGGGAGATTCAGACTAGAACTTACAGGCAAATTTGCTTAAATGAGAAAATTGTTTAACGTAATCATACTTTTCACTAAGAATAAAAGGAAATATCGATGTCTCTTGTGTTTTTCAAATAGCGCACCATTTTGTCATTACTATTGTTAAAACAACGTCTTCATATGTAATGCTACATAGTTATAATTTTTTAATTCGCGTGATAATAACGGATAACAACTTTCTATTCGCCAAAGATAAAAAAGGTTATTGATATCTCTTGGACTTTTCAAGTGTACAATGTTATCATGATTACTATTAAAACGAGAAAAATATCTAAAATCATAGATTATGAGGAAATGAAGAAAAATCATATTGTGTTATAAGTGATATGAAATTCAAATATTCAACAAATATTTAAACCTCCAATTTCCTCTGAACCAATTCGTTTGAAGATTTTTTTTAAAATTCATAGCCTGACTTTGTAATTTATAATATCTATAAAATTTGTACTTGCTTATTCTTCTAAATAGCAATATGGAGTATAGTATAGCGATCGTAAAATCGAAAGCATATTTCAAGCATCATACGATATCGCTCGTAGTTTACCCGCATATGCGTATTCCGGATTACAATCGAATCCTTTATTCTTCCATCACTTCGAGCAACAATTTTCCAACACGTCGACTCCAATGTGCTCGAATTCCGTGATTCGATTTCTGAAGACCCCTAGCTAACTTTTAAAGAAACTTTATTATCGTTAACAATTCCTTATTGATCACATATTGAACTTTTCAACCATATTTGTTGTTCTATGATTGATAAAATGAATTATCTAACTATCAACTTTTAACAAAAATGAATAAATATATGATGCTGTGGAAATAAATTTACTGAACAATTTCTTGTGAAGTTAACATAGGAGAATATGGAGCAGATAGTATAGTTAGGTATAAAATAATTTATGTTGAACGAATAAGTTAAATAAATCACAAATTTATAAATCAATACGCATTTATAAATTATAAAGTAAATTATAATGTTTAATGAAGATAATGAAAGGTGACTTTAATGGCAGAAATGAGTATGAGAAATTCGGTGAACGTGGGAAGGAGTGAAAGCGAAAGGGAACGTTTGCCCTGGGTTTACTAATGGACTCACCATCAAGGCCACCTAGCAGACACTGCCTTAGACGCAAAGATATTTGATGGTCGAGTAAGGACGTCACGTAAGGGGTTCCCATTGAAAGAGAACATCTTAACATTTTTATCCTTATTAACTGCACGTTACATTAAAGTCTTTAATCTATTAACCAGGTAATTGCTTTCAAACAAATATAAATAATATGGAATAATGACAAACGAAACAATTCATTTTAAAATAAATGAAAATTTTGATTTGAAGTAAAATAATTTAATTGATAATTTCAAATTGTTCAATTTACATTTACTTATGTCATAACATCATTTCAAGTAAAATTTCTAAGTAAATGAATAAGAAAACTTAATGTCAGTAAAAAATAAGGAAAGGTAAGAATGTAACATGCGTTCGTTATCCCCAGTTAATAAATGATAGAATTTATATAACATGTACTTTGCATTTGTGGATTTATTCGAAATTTAATAATCGATATTTTTGAAGCAGCGTAATTATTTAACAATGAGTGTCAGAAATTCAAGAACGACAACTACTGTTAACTAGTTGTAAGTTTTAATTGGATGAAACGTGTAAATAGGTGAAGGCTATTAATATTTCTTATAGTATGAGTACTTTAATCAGATTATTCGGTCTTGCTTCCTTAGCAGGCTATTAACTGCACAAGTACTTAAACACAGATTCCGGAATCGTTGCATTAAATGTAGTGGGTGTACAATCTGGTCTTTGTATTCACTGGATACGAAGTCACTAGATTGTTTCCTTCGTTTTTCCTATTTTTCAAGAATACGTGACCAACTGTGTAATCGGTGATTGTGCTGCTATTTTTATTAAAAATAATTGAAGAAGTGTGACAATCTATTATTTCCTTTTTCTAAAGTTGTTTTGAGTGGCAAAAATAGGAAACGCTGGAACAGTGGTACGAGTATTGTAGTTCTGAATGGTCTCTGCATTTGTCTTGTAGTCGATAGCTACGCGATCCGTCATTCAACGGTTGAAATCCTACTTCAGAAGTTCAGTTCATAACTGCAAGGAAGAGCTTCGTCATTTTTTCTGAAATGACGAAGTTATCTTCGGAACATAAACATTACGAACAAATATATCTGACATATAATTTATTACTTTGTTATTAACTTTTCGCGTTTTCATATTGCGTGATGTATCATATTGTCATGATCTAGGTCAGAGTTAGTAACCAGTGAACCTATATGACGTCATAGATATTGCACCTTCGTGGACGCGAACAAGCATTTTATATCTTTTCAACTTTTAAAAATGTTACGTTCTTCTATGTAGGTCAGCGATTCGCAAACTTAGATCACCTCAAAACTCAATACACGATACAGTTACTTAAACGAGACTCTAAAGTATAAGTTTCAATAAGCGATACAGATATAAGAAACAGCTTCTATTTTCGGGCATAATCCCGACCGATTTTAGGAAAATTATTTTGCTTCTAATAGTTACTTTCATAACAAAGAAAAACTGATTTATTTCATAACAAAACATTGTCATGAAGTTTCAAGAATAAGTGGCTTAATTCCAGTTTACATACTTTGAAATATAATAATCATAGGCGCCTTTTGAAACATTTCATTTCCAAATTGTCTAAAAATTCTCAAAAAATTCTTTTTTTTATTTTTATCTGTATAATACGACGTGTGAATAATTCTTTAAAAAAATGTTTATATATGGAAAGTGTTAGGTGCCATTTTTTTATCGCTGCCCATGACAATATGACTTACAGAGACGTTACTATGTGATTTATTATGCAACAAAAGTCTTCAATTCTACAAGCTAAAACGGGACACCATTCATTGACTAATTTTTCATTATAAACGATTAAGGCTATATGCCTATTAATATATCTGTAAAAGAGTATTGTGAAAGGGAATATATTTTTCGAATCATTTTAATATTTACGAGAATCTTTAACTTATTGCTTCAAATCAGTTTCCACATGGAAACAAACAGGAAATGCCTTACAGAATTTTTAATGCTGTATTTATTTCATGGTCGTCTCTCTTGGCCCGAATAAAATAGATAAATATCAAGATGAATAAATTCTTGGCGCTTGTTTGATGCGTTATTTTGTTTGGTGCATCTTCAACGTGCGCGGTGTAAATCTGTCGCATTTGATCACTGACTAGCTATTGTCAGTACTCACGCTTCAACGGTTTTGTGTACTGAAATGTCGCGTGACGAAAACACAGTCGAAATGTGCTGTAACCTTTGAAGGTTGACTTGTTTCTTCGTAGCAGCAGATTTCATTGAAATATTATGATAAATATTTGAATTCATTCGTACGTTTTTACACCAGTTCAAAATGTGTATACTAATCGAATTTTTATCATAATCCTTCAATTCCTTAAGTTCTTTAATTTATTTCATTTTAATATCAAATCGAAGCACCTCATTCCCCACTTTAATGGCAATTTTTTCTCATTAGCATGAAGACAAGTAACTATGACAAAGCTCGTAATATTTTTTGGTAATTCATGAAAAGTACTAGTTTTCATAAAAATCTGTGAATGCAAACTGGGTAAAACTATCGGATTCAGTCAGAAAAAAACTTTTTGCTCTAGATACTGAAAAATTGTTAAATTGTAATGAACTCGTAACAATAATGGAAATTATTAATTGAATAACGAAAATAAATTTGATAATGATGGAAATGATACAAACGTGAATTGTAAAGAAATTGAAACGTTTAGAACCAGAGTTATTTCTGATTATATTTAATAATGTGCTCCAATTTAACAATATTATTCATTATTACGTAATATTGAGTAAATTAAAATGATTAAATACCCAAACCACTATTAATAGTATTCTGGCAATGATCAATTTGAAACTTCATTAGTTAACTTACTGCATCCTTCAACATATTCCAATTCATACCGAATTGAAGATTCGCATTAAAATTTTAGAGGAAGCTGCCAAATCTGGCATACGCTATCTTTGCTAGTCATTAATAACCTATATTGTATCTAAAATAACGTAATCGACGTACTTCCATTTTTTAATGTGAAAGTATACTCAATTCGCAAATCTAATAACAACAATTTAAAGTAAATTATATAGTTAATGAAGTAACATTATTAATAAATGTAAAATAAAATTTTAAAGTCTGTAGAGAATAATAAATAAAAATTGTTAATACTATGTATTTCTAATATATTCGATTAACGAATGTGTCCTTGTTTTATCTACTTTAATATATACTTTATCTATATTACATCCATTACATTGTAAAATGAACATATGAATCAACAAATATTAATACTTATTGTCATAAAAAATCGTTTAATATTAATTTTTAATTTTATTCATGTTCTTACTTCCATAGAACAATCATTAAAATGGAATATTGCTTAATTAATTATCTCGATAATCACTTGAGTTTTATATTATCGATTTAATGTGAGACATAATTTTTATGTCGAAGCTTTTTATCAAAGTATTTAACATCTCACTTTTCATTTTCAAGTACTCTGTTAATGTTCGTTGAGACATCTAAGAGACAATTCTGAAGCATATTGAAGAGATTTATAGGAAGATATCGAAAGCAAAACCCGTTCATAAATTGCAAATACGGTATCAGACGGCGCTATTTATTTCAGGTATAAAACTACGCTGTGATCTTGATTGCGATATTAACGTAATATAGCATTGAAAATCACTGTCCATAGCTTCAATATAAAAACGGGGAACAATCATAGGATTTAGCTTTTTTACGAGGAAATAAAAATATTTATAGGTACCTCGCGCGTATGAGCTAAATGATCAAATGTATAAAACTTATACTGGAAGTACTAAAGTATCTTAAATTTTCTTTCTTCAAACATATTATTATTACTTTACAGCGAAGGAACATTCGATTGCATCGTATGTTTGACTATGTAGAAAATTTATGGTTTGACAGTCGATGTATTTAGATTATCTATGTAAACATTAATAAGAAAATTTCGAATAAGATTCTAGTTATATCGTATTTAACCCCTTGCCCTATAATTTATTTCTCAACTGTACTTGATAAAACAACTTTATCGTTAATAATTTAGTAGAAAAAGAAAAGGATTTTACACTTATTCTGTGTTTACGTTTACTACAAATGTTAAAGATTGATAATAGTCAAGTAATATTTAATTTATGTTAAAAATAAATGAATGACATTTAGATTTATCGAATTCAATTTAAAATTTTTACGAAAATTTGAAATAGTGATTTAAGTATGAATGTAAACGATGAATTAAAACTAGAGAAATTTCATTTTATTTCCTTATTATTTTCGTTAGTATTGCGACTATTATTCTAGACAGAAGATTTTGTGTAGAAAAATAAGGTTTCATTTTTGCACATTCGTGCTATGTTGTATTGACATGTAAAGAATTCTAACGCTGGAAACGGGTTTTATCGCGGCAACGACTGTGAACAAACAAATGGATCTTGAAAATCGCAATTTTCTGTAATCTATTTTCATTTCATTATTGAACAATCAATACATTCTTTTTATGCACGAAATTGACCGCATAACAGGATTTTCCAGTACAATAATTCTCGTGTACTATTTCGATTACCGTCGTGAGAAAATCTTTATGGTCACTAAATCAAGTCAGAAGTGTGCGGAGAACGTTTGCTGCGTTCAATTCTATCCATAAAATTAAATGGTTGTATAACGACATTGCAATTTCAAATACGCCATTGATACGTAATTATAACGATAACGTAATTCTACTATTATTACATTGCAATATAAAATATTTAAAAATAAATAGATTAATGGAACGAATAAAAATTTATGAATTGTTCATGAGATAATGATTATCGTTCTATCATCATGTATCTAGTCTTTCATACATATTCGAACATTCACAGTGTCTTTGGTTTCTTATCTAATTAATTAAATGCGTATCTTTTCTATGACAAATGATTATCTGATTTTAATCGATAGAAGAAACAAAATCATTCAATTAAAGCAGCTTTTGGATTATATTGTAGAATATTCAGAATTAAATTTAATTTATTTAAATAGAAATTATGAAGGCAATGTTCAAGTATTTATTATTTTCATATTTCATTCATTGATAATTTAGCCAGTAAAATTTATATGACTATTTAACGTATGTAACCGGGTAAAATTCTAAATATATAATGGTGAAAATTCGTTCGATCGATTTTCACTTACTGTTATAAAATGCTCCACTCAAATAAGGGAATATCGGAATAGTAGAACGTTCCGATAATAAGATTTTAGGATAACGAGTGTTCGGATGTGAAATGCCATATTTTATATGATGAAATACGATATTAATGTCTGTGCAATAACAGAGGGAAAAAATATGTAATAACTGTTAATATTTTGAAATATAGGACAATTAAAATATCAGATCATCCCACAAATAATGAAATTTTCTGACATCAACTTTCGATATATCTTATTAATGCATTACATTTGCTTTTAATTATTAATATTCTGATCGTTACTTTCTATTACTGCTTCCTATCTGTTCGATAATGTCTGAATTTCTTATTCAAAAGATTTTTAATGCTTTGAATTAGAAAGTTTGTTCAATTCCAATTTCAAAATGCTTACTATCCAATTCTCCATATTACCATATTATCAGGGTAAGCATTGATTAAAATATATTAGAAGAATCTAATAGATGTTTAATTTTACCTAAATTTATTTTCGCCGTGCACTATAATTTTAAACGTCTCAATTTTTTGCAATTTGCTGGTAATGATCGTTTCTCTCTGATATCGTCGTTCTCATGTTTCCTTCATCAATTACAACCAATTTTAATCATTTAATCATTATTCAACAAATTTATAAGTTTTTTTATAGAGAAATTCAAACATTATTTAAAAGACAAAAACCAATGAAAATTAAGTTTCTAATAGAAAATTTCATTTAAGTCAGTCTAAGTATTAGAAATTTCAAATCCTGTCTCACAATATCCTCCAGTCGATTAACATATTAACATTCGTATTCTCTATCATAAATTTTCTACGCGTGTATAAAAATCATAATTAGGTCATCTATTTTATTCTAAATTTTATTCCAGTCCTGCGTTATACGTGACACTAAAAATTAAGGCTTTAATTAAGAAGATCGTCAAAGTTTAATTTGGGTGTAACGAGTTTGGGAATGTCTCATAACGGTACGAATTTATGGCCATATCGTCGTACCACACTAACTACGAGCTGATATCGCCGAATAACGTTGTCCGCAGAATATTTATCGAATGTTTGAAAGTTCTTTAAAGAGTTCCAATTTGAACGAAGCTTGCGTAAAAATTGATCTTGCTGACCTTGTTTCCGAGTTACATCCATTTCTGTCTCCTGGTAATCCTTTTGACAAAGTGAGTTCATCGTTCAACTGCTTGTAAGCAACGCTCGACGTCCCGTGTATGATCCTATTGGCCATCGTGTAACCGCTAACTTGTGATGTTTCTCGATCAGTTTGGTAAGTTCTCTCGATAGCGGTACTACTGGCAGGAAGTTTCTGCATTTGAATTGGTAATGGCAGATTGTAGGTATGTAAAAATGTATAATATACACATGTGGAACATAGTTTTGCCAACATCTTTGTATCTTCAACATTTGCCCGCACAAAAATCTCCAGTTAACTGGGTTTTAAATATACTGGTTAATTAAAGTTTGTATAGTAATCAAAGTTCTAAGGCAACTGGAGTCTTACTTTCCCGGATACCAAAAAAGTTGATTGAAGAATCTAGATTACTTCGGAGAAAAGATACTTTAAAGTAAACACTTGTGAGCTATTGTGATTCATTTCCTGTTAAGAAGATATTAGTGTGAAGATAAGAAGAGTTTTAGTCAATAGAAGTACATGTTGACGCTCAAAGTGGTAAAATACGTCACGTAAATATTATTAAATAGGAAATTCTGTTAATTGAGAATTTTGTAATAAAGTAGAGAAATTTCTTTCCTTATTTTATGTAAAAAAATTTATGTCGAGGTAAGGCTAAAAAAAGTAACATAGCATACAGCGTATCTGTTTTTAGTCCTTCTTAAACTTTCTAGCTAACTGGACCAATGTATTTAAAGTTTTATCTCCGAATTGGCTTCCCAGTATGTGGTCGTTAGCAGTTTTCATGACAAAATTGCTAGAAAATTTAGTTACAAGCACGACGAAAAAATTGTACTTATGTTTTGAAGCAGTCTTTAATTTAGTGGAAACAGTGGGTAGACAATTCATTAGTGAAAATTTAAGAAATTCAGTCAAACCTGCTGTAAATAACGAAAGAAAGAAATATCCAAGTTTCCCAGTAATATAAAAAATAATATATTTATACAAATTCTGTGTTGTTGGAACAGTAATTATTGGATTAAACGCGTACTGTTAGCTACCTCTTCTGTTTTCTCTCCATTACCCACTTCAGAACATCATTTCTCATTGAGTTAATCCAAGCAATTTTGCAAATATTTTTCATTCCTTGTTTAACATCTTCTTTGTTATTTAAATTTTATCGCTAGACATTAGAAACTAATTCTAGTACATGCTTATAATAATAATTTCATGAATTCAGAATTTGTTTACTTTTGAAATTTAAATTTGAAAGGATAATAGTGTATATTCGTGTTGTTAAAGTATGGCTACTGTAAACATTTCAGTTAGTTTTCAATGTTAGTACTGTAATATTAACACAGTGTATTAGAAAATTTGGTTAAAATATCAAAAACGGACTGACATATTTTTGCAACAGCGAATATGCCAAAACTCTGCACGAATGTTTGAAGATATTATGTGTATCTCTCATTAATTTATAATAAAACTATTTAGCCTGCGTGGAAATCGTGTGCAGTATGAAAAATCGCTGAGATGAAGTTTGTACAAAACGATTAAAAAAGAGGAAAAACACGTTTATCGCTGTGAAAAATTCGTAGTAGGATTTTAAAAAAAAAGCTCTGCGCCGTGGGTATTGAACTCTGTTTTCGGCTGTGTGAGCACGTACATGTGACCTAGCGCACAGCTGACTAATTTGAACAGCGTGCACCGGGAGTCAAATCTTTAATTTTCAACCGTTAATATCTCTGAAACAAAATTTCAAGTTATAAAATGGCGGATATTTCGCGTGGGCTGATATTTTTGGCGTACCCTGCATATTCTAAAATTCGTTACGTCATCAAACAATCAAAGCGAATTTGCTGTTAATGTGTGAGTAGGAATTGTTGCCAACCTTTTAACTAGTTTCTCTAAATACAACACTAACTGGCGAATAATTTATGGGTACTTTAAGGAAAAACTCGAATGACTTATTGGAAGCTGTTTCACTTTAAATTGTAAATTGTATTTGGTTTATACAGATACAATGTATAAAATATATCCGATTTTAGTCGGACGAGACAGTTTTAAAGCTCTTGCTTTATTATATCGTGTAATGCTCGTGTTGAGAAATTTAAGCAAAATATAATAAATATAAATATCTCTCACTTCATCTGAATTCGAAGTGCATCTATTGAAACTTTAATTGATTTACAATTCAGTTTGCGCATAGCTAAACCAATTTTTTCAAAAATTTCTTAACGAAACATCTGTTACCTTTTTAATAATTGCAAAAGGAAGGAATAAAGAAACGAACATTTTGATTCGTCTGGTAGTTTTAGTGTTAATGAGAAGGTAGTTGTGTGTACATGATTGAGAAAGAAATCATAAGGCAAGAGGCTAAATGAGCATTTCCCAAATAAATGGATAGTTAAATAAGGGCCAATCAACTGATCAATTGGATCTTTATTTATAGAGGCACTTGAAGTTTTTGGTTTACAACACAACAGTAGATAATGTTGGTATACTCCAATGGTACATTGAAAAGGGTTGTAAACAAATCCATAGATTACCTAGCATTTTCAAACAAACTCGAAGGTCAATGATCGGAGATTTCGAAACATGCACTCAAATCAGAAATGGCCATTTGTTTATCTAATAAATAAATGTTTTTTTCCTAACTTTACAAACTGCTTGAAGCTACATCCACAGATAACACTAGGGGCGAAATTATAGTATTATCCATGTTTAATTTTCGTCAATTGGATTTCCCACGCGTATCTAAATTTATGTATGTGATGTATATAGCTTGATACCTCGACGCAGTTGTAAAGTTCGAATGTAGCATGTTGCGTAATCTATTTAGTAGGAATGCATTGTCGAATTATTGTACGGTATATTAAGATAAGTAACATCAAATATTCATAAACTGATGTTATGCCTTCCACCAAAATTTTAAACTATTGAAAATTTCGATTTCTGTTGAGTAAATCTAACTTTCTATGTTCGTTTCTCTATATTTGTTTCTGTACTTTATCAGTCGAAAATTATTGACCTTAGAATATATTACATCGAGTTTCAGTTAAATATTGGTTTAGTTTAAGTATCAAACCGTTAAAAGCTTTAAGGGTTCTAACGATAGAAGGATATCTCCGGATATTACATTGATCCATAAATTGACGATTCAGAATTTGACTGTGGTTTCAATAAATTTCATTGAAATTCATTTTTAAACTGGTCCACTGAGAAGTGCTGAATTAAGCACGTTATCTAGATTGGATCCTGTACTAAAATAAATTGTATGAAATGTACTTTCCTGTTTATCGCAAAAGCTAGAGCATATGATTCAAGTTGAACGTAATTATCCTATAGTAAATAAATATAATCATAATTACTCAATTGTGAGTAAATATCGTAAATAATTACTTTATAGTAAATAAGTATAATCACAATTACTCTACAGTAAAATAAATATAACCATAGTTAATAATATACAAGCAAAACATACAAAATGAAACACTTTATTCGATTATTCAAGCGAAACATCAATTTCCATCCGATTATACGCTATAAAATACGTTCCGCAGTTAATAATCCAACCGCGTCGGAGATGATTGTATCTGAATAATCAAATGAAAACGTTGGAATAAAAATTTTTCGTTTAACACTGCGCTCTCCAGCAAATTGAATTTACAATTCACAAACGCAACGCCTGCATTTTACTGTCACTTAATTCATATGTCTGATCATCATATTTTGTCAGTATAGTTGTTGATACTTATGAATACTTACATTCATATTCCAGAACAACTGAATATGAATGACCGATTGCTAAATAATTTCATTGACAAGGTAACACCGTTCTATTACAACAGTTCAGTATAAATGGAAGCACCGTGTAGTGGTCAACCACGCACAAAGGTAAATCCGCTCAACGAATCCCAATTTCAAAGACGCTTTTACCAGGAACAAAGTTTCACACAGAAATACTTCTATCTTCGTTTTTAATAGAATTTTGCATATGGAATTTTTCCTCTGACGCAGTAGTAACAGTATCACAGATGCTATAGACACAGTATCCTCTGTTAGAGGACGAAGTGCATGGTCAGCATACACAATTAGAATCACACGATTTCAGCTGATAGAAGCAAATGAAAAAAAGCCAGGTACTAACACTTTATTATGAATAAAGTGGACTGTACAGTTGATCCTTTTATACTGTGATTAAAAAATGTCGTGTTATGGGATTCCACGTTTACAGATTTCACGTTAAGCTCCAACGACATCTTCTTTTAGATACTAATCCATTTATCAGAATACTCATGTAACCCATATTCTTTCATGACAAAAGCAAATGGTATTGCAAATAAATATTAATAATTTAGTATCACCGTATTCATACTACACCATTATCTAGCTACTCGTGTTACTAAATATTTTCATTCGACATGCATTTTTTTATTGTAACTGAAGCAATTTGGGTGCTCCGATCATCGGTGACCATTGTGGCAGTCAACGTGTTAATACGAGAACAACCGAGTGTTTAATATAATTAATATGCAATCATTATAAAAATCGTAACAATAGATATTTTTTTCTTTTAATATTTCAGACATCGACGCATAATTCAATTGTTTATCAAAAGAAATAATTGCAAATGGATAATCTAATTAATTAACTGACGCAGAACTGACACGTGGTGTTTTTTCCTTTAGTATTCCAGACTTTCATGAATTCAGTGTTTCACGAAAAGAAATGTTAGAAGTTCAAGACAGTCTCGTCGTCAAAGGTTCAAATCCCGCGAATAAGGTATCGAGTCGCATCGCAGCACAAACGCATTCAACGGAGATGAAAACCGTAGACCGGCGAGAACAATCCCGCAGCAACATCCCGCACGGCCTCGATAGGCAGTACATCATCCCGTGCAATAATTGTTTGCAGTACGGTCCGCGCGCCGTTCCGCAAGCGTTTCCCTCTTGATTCTCAGCTGGAGCTGATAGAGAGGCTTTCACGGATTGGCTTCCACCGGCTCGTCCCGCGGCACGCTTGCGCGGCTTTCAAGGCGAGCTTTTGAGCTTTCGAGTCGCACCGCGAGCCGAGACACGTGGAGTCGTCTGTTCCTTCGCCGAGGAAGTTTCGCGTTTTACGTGCGCGCGGGCTGGTCGCGCCGAAATCGTCTTCGGTTTCGAAAGTTCGTCACGCGAGTACACCGTGATTCAGTGCCGGTCACGATCCCGCGACGTCGTCGCCGACCCCGTTTCGCTTCTATCATGTGAACGTTTACCTAAGTAACCGGGATCCGTCGCAAATCGATTTCTAGGGGGCACGATCGAACCCCCGCCAATTAACGTGAGTGCTGTAATCGGGGAAGGCGGGAAATGGACATCGGATTTTGCACGAAATTGTGCGGTTCCCTTTTACCACTGTTTCAGGTTCCGCGTCACATTTCGCGCCTTATTCGGTCTGTTCTTCTTCCGTTGGGTTTTGAAGATTATTTTATAATTTGTAGTCATTTGGCGTGGAAGTTGTACGTATTTGGTAGGCCTTTGTTCAATTACCGGGTCGTTGTAACGCGTGTTGGGTGATATGGTAAGGATACTATGCTTCGTGTGGAAAAATATCGGAATGGGAGTTCTCGGGGGTTTGTAATGAAATTAGTGATGAAGGAAATTATGATAGCCAAGCTGGAATGATGGAATCGATGAATTTGATTTGAGCAGATTTTATGGATTGTTTTGCGAAAGTGAGGCTAAATTAATAGTTCGGATATTGAACTTCTTACTGTGGAATTGAAATTGCAATTAGAATTTGATTAAATCGACCGATTTATGTTTTCGTTGTAATTTCTTTTGAGAATCATACGTATTTTTCAGTTTGTTTGGAACATCCCATGTGAATGTTTGTTTGTAGCCCATGTCATTTGCACAGTTGAAAGTATTTGGACGTGTTGTGTACATATACATATACGTACTTAAAATGGTACAATATGGCAAACACACACGAAGGAAAAAATTAAAAAGTTTACTGAGGTTTAGTGAAAGAAGGAAATTAAAACTAATTGATATTAAATATAGAAACATTTATTATATTTGTAATATCTAATGCCAAAGTATACACAATTAGGAGAAAGTAATTTAACGGATAATAAACGAAACAACGTATTTTTCTATTGATGCAAATGTTTACAAAGAACGGAATGGTAAAAGAATCATTTTATAATTTAAAGATTCAATATTTCTTTCGCACACTGGCTTGTTTTTCTTCTTTTGCATCTTACGAATATGTATTATTTACCACTTTATATATCTTTTAAAGAAACTATTTAAACTTCTTTCGTCTGTTGTTTTAGGTAGGAATAAAAATATTGTTTAAATGTAACACACGAACAGTTCCATGTGCAGACGTGTCAATAGTTCAATCGAATGCTTCTTGGACAAAGATAGTAGAAAGGACGATCGTGTAAATATTATTTCTGTGTGGCCTTGGGCGAGGAAAGATACCCAATTTACCCCCTTCAACCATAGCAGACAGATTTCACTTAAAGTGGATCTGGAACTTGATTTAATTCTGACGAAGAAAATGTAGGTCGGTAAAATAGGACCTATCCCTTCAAGTATACACTTCTCCTCAAAATTCAAGCATCATTGTCAGAGAATGTAGTGAAAACGACATATAGAAAGTGAAGGTGGTCATGAATTCATCTGATTATTGTAGAAGTAGGAGTTCCTGAACCTGCTTTGCTTTAATACTTTTTGGACGAATTTAATTTCAAGTTCAGTATATATAATAAATTTCGAAGAATTTAACTTTCGTTAGTAGTTTACAATTTTAATAAAATATCTTCGTCGTCGAAAAGAGTAAGGACAAATTAATAACATTTCATACTCGATTAATAATATGAATAAACATGAAAAACGTAAAGGGTGGATAATGATAACACGTAAAAAATATTTGTTTACATTAAGTTTGAAATTACCGCTTGCCTCACGAGAATTTATAATTTCATGTAAAATTCATTTTACGTGGTACACGGCTCAGAAGTTTTTTTATCCAAATGCAAAAGTGTGATGAGATAATTTTAACAATTAAATGAAACTAGAAAGTTGTTATAACATAAATGAAATAAAAGTATAATTAGGTGTATTATCACATACGTAAACAAATGTGAAATTTCTTATCAAAGTTATACATATTTTAACATTTTCAAAATATGACATTCTATTTTAACATTGTTGTTAGTTTTTTTTCAATTTTAAAAATTATATACAGATTAATTTATTGATCCACCATTCTGGTGACAAATACAGTAAATATGATCTATAACGAGAAAAAACAAAAATTATTAAAATCATTTAACACGGATGTATATAGAAGTTGATACGAGAACGTGACAACCCCCTACGTACTTAATACAGATTACATCCTTTAGTAAATCTAAGATATTAAATTCACGCTCACGCTGTGATACAATCAAAATAAACTTAGTCTCTTGCAGCTTCAGCATATTTTTCAATTTTACGTACACATAGGTTTAAATCATATATTTACTATTTTCTACAATGTGTATGTATATTTTTAAGTCTTATTAGATAGTTACGGTTTCACTAACTTGATGGGTTAATATAATTTTTCTCCGTACTTTGCATATATATACACATACAAGATATCACGATAAAATGCTGTGCAAAGTTTAATCGTGTAAAGTAAGTACTCGCTAAAGTAAACACAAGGAAATTAATTTAAGTTGAACTTACATACCCTAATTAATGATGAAACCCTCGACGTGCAATTTAAAATTCTTAAAGACTTTACTCCATTGTATAAAGGCACTGAAACTTCTTTTGTCTATCAGAAGATCACTTCATTTAAAAATGTTTTATAGGAAATTACAAAGGTTTCCATTTTCTAAGATTTTATTCAGTGAAACGTGATAGTATAGTTACAGCACGGATTATGAATAGAGCTATTACTAAACATGCGGCAATATTGAATGATGGATCACTCTCCTTATTCACTGTGTGATAATACACTGCTGTTTTTTTACTTGACAGTCTAAGCAAGAATAATACAATGCTCTTTAATATTCAACGTAAAAATTTTAATGTTCGTATAAACCTTACTGCAGTATTTTATAGAGATATTTATTTATAACAGCAGAAACAAGATGTTAATATTACTGTATTATTACAAATTTTACGTTCATTCAAGAGAATTTTTAATTATTACAGTAATGCTATATTTGTTTATAACTTACATATATTCTTTGCATTATATTTTAGGACATTCATAAACAATATTTTTAAAAATTAAAACAAACGTTGGTTATAATCACATTATTTTTACCTATATAATGTTCTTCTAATTGTTTGTACTCCGATACGTGTGTTCTTATCTTTACTATTCTATCTAAAATATTGCATATGCAAAACAAAATTACATTTTAATTATTTTGAAAGTTTTTTCTAATTTAACCGAAACCGAGGAAATTACAAACTGCATATTACTGATAAAAAATAAAACACTATTCTTTCAAATGGTTAAATTTCCTCGTAATGGCTAAATTGAAATATATATAATATTGTGATTTTTTTTCTTTCTTTTGTTTCTTTCAAAGTCTGATTCCATAATCAGAGCATTCTAATGTCCTGTATATTTTAGTTTGTTGCATTACGTATTTTAAATTCTACATTTAAAATTTTGAAACTTTACGTTTTCGAAAGAAAGTTTGTCGCCTCTAATCAAGGTTTACGATCCAGCGAATCGATTCCGAAACCACCGAGTTTGTTCCACGAGTTCCTGTCCAGATCTGTACCGTCCAATCGGAAGTTTAGTGTTCCGAATCGATTTCGCGTAGCACGGTATTTCAACCGAGCTCAGTAATTCGTAGCCTAGAATGTTTTGTTTGCATAAATCACAGCCGTTCCTTTGCCGGTGCGTGGACATTTTATCGAACCTGAGATTCGGTTTTCTTCTTATCGGTTTCTGAACGAAGGGAATTCCTTCGGGATCTAGATTATACGACCGCGGTGAAAGAAAATCGAAACGGTTACCATGAATCCTCCTGTCGATTCTGTTGTGATTCCGGAATCTGGAAATCACATCGAGTAAAGACATTTCCACAGAAGAGGTTGTTTGTTAAATTTGTCTTAATTACACGAACCAGGTGTTCACGTAGCTGGTGATACTGACATTTTGTTTCCTTGGATAAAAGAGGAATACTTTAAATTATTAATATAGAATTACATCCTGCAGTTTCCAGTTTTTATTGTTTACTAAATACGAAGACTACGTTTTGCATAAGTCTAACAGAAATACTGCTCTACTGTTGTTAATGTAACAAGAAATAATTATCTTCTCTGTGAACTATTTATTAATAATAAAGTTACTTTAAGAAATGTAATTTCGAAAAACTGCAAGATTATATATGAAAATCAAACTTTAGAAGATTCTAAGGATTGTTGATTATAATGTTATCTGTATTAAGCTAATTCAATTACCTTCAAATAGCTATATGCAGCAATTTATTCTCCATTTGAATTTCACAGTAAATTCAAATTTATAATATAGTGTTTTTAGATATTAGCGTAGTAGCGCGTATTTCGTTATCCTGCTCGGGAATGGATTATAGACAATAACACTGAGCTATTAGAATCTCAGTATAATGTACCGAAGTGATGTATCAGTGCACTAGATACATTTTCTGTATAAGTGTTCATAACGAGCATTGAGAGCTTATGGTATCAGCAGATAATTTCTGTAAATCCAGTTCCTAAATATTCATCCAAAATGAATGAAATGAAATCAAAACGAAATCTTTAATTTCACTCATCATTGCTCATGAATAAACTATTCACACATTTATATCCACGTAAATATACTTATAGTATATCTTAACAAAGAAGTATTTTTCCACTGTGAATATTGTGTTAATTATTAATTATTATTATAAACTATAAAATGCACATACTTCAATATTTGATAAAGATTTCGAAAACACTTGCCATTAACGCAGTCAGTAATAACTGTATTAATATAAATCTGTGTTTTTAGTAAACTACGAGCAGTATAATCAACAAAACCAACAATAACAGCATTTAAAACAGTAGAAATACAAGGGAGTACCTCACCCCTTCAATATACACGATACTCTTTAAAATGCAGGAAACATTTTACCGTATTTCTCGGAAGAGATCAACAGTTTTTTCTCGTTGCACAGTATTTTCATGTACAGTGTTTCCCATCGTCGCGGCGAGTATCGATTAAGAATGCCGCATCTAAATGAGCCACGGTGCAAACCATCGTAACATATTCCTTGATTGAATAATACCTCTCTATAAACCGGTACTAATCAAACAGCGTAGTTAAGTTGCATTAAGGAAGCATCGAACATGTTATTAATTGCGAAGCTGTCCGACATTCGACTGATCGACGAATAAACTAGTACGCACCTGACCCAAATTGTACTCGCATACACGAAATTCTATGCTTAATTTCGGATTGTTTTGAAATTGACGCTGTAAACAGCGAACGAACGAATAAAACAACAATCAACATAGAATTTAAATTATCGGAATATATTTGAAACATTTGTTTTCATTTTCCCCGGTTGATTATATTCATTCTATCTAATTCAAATCTGTATTCGGTTTAATTTATCACGTCTCAGTGTTTCAACGCAGTGCTCACTTAGCTCGGGCGGGTCTGAGATTTCATCGACGTTACTTTCGAGAACGACGGACTTTAAGAAATTACCGATTCTTCCCTTTTTCTGGCACGCTCGGGTAGAATTGAAATTGAAAGTAAATCTGATAAGCATTGAATACGAATGAGATACAAGTAGAACTTTCAATATTTTGCAGGTTCAGTGTTATTTTCAAATTGAAACACTTCTCAATATTAATGACAGTTTCGCTAGTCGTTTAATATTAATTTGGAAGTCCGTTTAATAGCGATCGTGATGTTTATTTCTATACTTAATTTATATCACTACCATTTTATGAAACTCTCTGATGAAAAAAGGGAACCAAGTGAAATCTGGAGAACACGGTCGATAGCAGAACATATTTATTAAAATAATTACAGTCAAGAAAAGAAGAAAAATTGGAACAGAATGTTATAAATTTCGTGTAACGTGGAAAGTAAAATAAAGTTTGAAACGACAGAAGAACAAACAGTTTTCAATGAAATTAATGAATGTTTGCCAAATACACGCACTTTTTCACAAAATATATATTTCTAACTGTTAATCCTTTGACCTACAATATCGTGTCAAACTCACGACGAAAATTTCAAACTGAATTTGATAAGTGTAAATATTATTTATTTTGTTTAATCATAAATGAAATATTACTTATCAATCATTAGTCTTCTCAATCGTTAATCTTCTGAATTAACGCAGTCATAGAATAAGCATAAAAATTTGTTCTTTCTCTAGTAAATTATTACCGGTAAAGTAATTGCATTAATCATAATTAAGAAATAAATCATAGGGCAAGGGGTTAATTACACATAAATATTGTTCCTACTATACTACATACCGGTAAAAAATAATAATTGGCCTGATTAATATATCTTACACAAAGATGGCTGCCAAGGTGTTACATGAGCATCGTGCTATACGTGTTCCTACCGTACACACACGCCAGACATGATTCGTGCCAACGTAATATTTGATACGTTTAAATAATCGGGACGAGTTCACTGGCAAATGTAATACTGCAGGGAACGGTCTTCGCGCAGACGGAGGTTCCACCGATGAAAGGGAAGAATCACAGCGGACCAGTTTGCAGAGCAAACACCTCTCGAAATCTATTTCTCCGATATTCGTCGTCTCTCCGTTCGATATCGAAGGTATTTGAAATTTCGAGGCAAACAAACAGCGCCGATTGCGGGGGGTGATGGTCTCGGTGTCGCGGAATCGTCATCGACGGTTTTACCGGTAATTTTGCGGGAAGTTATCAGGGGTTCAAGTGAGACGGCGAAAGGTGAGAAAGCAAGCCCTCGTTCGATGCACCGCTGCCCTTCAACGATGGGGATACGTCACGATCGAGGAAGTGCACTTGACGCTGCCACTCGGTTCGGGAGTCACGTATACCACGCGAACTATTAATTCACCGAGGCTTCTCAAACGATCGGGACCACGGTGAGGTAGCGCGGGGGCAAAGAACGGAGACAGGGAACGGGAACAGAGGGAACGATGTAAATGCAAGGTCGGCGATAAATGCGGGAAAAATTAAAACGATTGGTCGGTTGATTACTAGGGGATTTTAGACGTACGCGAGAAAACTGTGAAGTATAATCTTTTATTGGCTGGACAAATAATTAAAATCGTGATAATGTGGTTTAATTATTTCTATTAGATCGTGTAATATGAAATGGACTTTGCGGGAAAGAGGAAACCTTAGTTGATGTTCCAAAACACGTTTATTTAATTAAAACATCTTCTGCTCGATTTAATACACTTCTGTCAACGTGTTTTTAGTGAATATATTACTTTTTTCGAAAATTCTGAATGTTTAAAGTTAATAAATTCTAAAGATGTTATAAACTATTGTTGCGGGTTTACCGTGCGACTGATTTTGCGAAGAAACATTTTACCGAAATGAAATTTTGCAAATCAACGCTGTACTCTTCTTTCATTCACAATATTGTCTCCAAATACTGTGTTTATACTTTCAGTGGTTTTTGCCGTATTATTTATAAATTTGAATTCATATAAGAGGATGATACAGACGTTGGCGGTATCCATGTTTTCAAAAAACAATGCGAGAAGTAGTTATTATGTATAATTCAGAAAAACTGTTTTGTGAAAAATTGTTCTGATTATCGACAATGAAACTATTTAAGAGGTTATATGAAAAACAAAGGAAAACAGTGGAAGTTAAACATGAGGAAGAAAAATCCGAAATTTCACATTACACGCCCTAATGTGTGTATTCTATATTTTGTTCGTACGAACAAAAAATAATTTTTAATGGTGATATTAAAAATTGCAATTGATATGAATATAACGGTCCGCAATGAATGTAGAAATGATATTAATGAAACTAATTTTCATAGTTTCAATCTACGGAAGAAAACAACTAGTAAAGTCGATAAGTAGAGAATACTAAGTTTTCCTAAAAAATAAATAAGAACAATTTTCGGAAGTACAATATTTTTCGGGCGGAAGTAAATATTATGCATCGTTTCTAAAGGATGATATATATGCTATAGAAAAGCGAACGACAAAATGGTTAGTATAAATTAATGCCGAACTTTGAAGCATGATGGAGGTTCAATAATGATGTGGCGGTGAATACAGGCTATGTAGTGGCCAATTGTAAAACGTGCCATTATTGATTGAATCTTGTGTAAATATAAATATTTGTAAATATTGAACGATAGAATTGGGTTTAGTAAATTATTCTCATTTTTGACAAAATAATACAGGAGAGAATAAATATAATATCAAACCCTTTGCATTCGATGTCATGCTGGAGATGACGAAACAAATTTATTATACAACGTTGGAAACTGTTTTAAAAAGTACTATACATTAGAAGATCATACAAATTAAAATACTATACTTACTTACTACTTATACTTACTATAATAATAATAAATAAAATAAATATAAAACGTTGAATTCTATCGCTCTAAATTACTTTAATTCATTTACAAGTTCAATATAAGTTTACACCCAACAACATTGAAAATAAGTCGAGTGCAAAGGGTTGAAAGGATAAATTTCAGAAGTTTGAAATAATATACAGGTAAATTTGATCGAAATGGACAACAGGTAACAAAACATACTGCATAAACTATTCATATTTTAATCATAGTTTTATAAATATTGTCTGAACAATCGAATAATTTTTTAATTTGTCATCCATAATTCAAACACTTAGTTACTACTTGGGTAAAAGCATATTCAAATTCGAAATATGATTTATATTTCTCGAACTATTTATATTTTGCATTTAAAACTTAACGAACGCGTTCGTGACAGATTGTACGATAATTGAAATCGAAAAGTCCATTTACGTTTTACCAGTTACGATTTTGTTGGATATATTGACAGTTGAAAATTAAAGGTTCGACTTCCGGGTTGTGCAAGTAAACATCAGTCACTAGAGTCACGAATGTGTAGGTAAATATACAAAAAAATACCAAACGTAAAATTCATCAGATATCATTCGCATCCTTTTAGCTTCCCGTGGCGATTTTTCTAGTCTTAAGAGCAGTTTTTTTATTTTTTTTTATTATATTACACGATTTTGTTCTTTCGTTTGTACACTAAGCAACGTAATACAAAATTATTATGATATACATATAATGCCTATCTTCCTACAAACAGTTAATGATAAAATGTTATAACTAATATATATCACGCGATGTGTTCCTTAAAAGTAATAACATGTGTATTTACTCGTAATTTTTTAATAAGTATTTGTTAACACAAAAAAATTGTTAGTATTATTCCTATATAATGTGCGAAACATAAAGAGCTACAAGAATTATTGGGCACATTATTACTTTAAAAGAGTGGAAACGGTTGCAAATTAGTAATTACTGTAGTAATTCCGCTGAAAATATGTGTCATGTACTTTTATGCATGTTTCATACATATATGAAAGCATTTTCCAATGAATTTCCAGTGAATATATTAAAGATTGAGCCAGCCGCTGTTTAAACTCCACTCCTGAAAGTTTAATATTTAATTTTTAGTTGGTAATATCTCGAAAATGCGATCTCAAATTGCCTCAAAGAACCTCAACAACTGAAAAGTCAGTGCTCAACTCTACACAATGAAATATAATTTGCGCTTCAACTGTATCTGGTTTTATACATAAAAATTAGTTTAAAGTATGCAATAAGTATCTTCATATAAGGCAACCTTAAAGAATTAACTAGAAGTATAATTTCTCCACACAATAGTAACAATAGGAAACAAATGCAATGTATAAGTATAAAGATGAAATCTTTAGCAAGAAGAGAAAATAAAACTGAGAAAAGATCGTCCGTTAACAACAAGATACTGCCCGAATGCAAATTAAGCCAGGAAGCCATATCTACGAAGGGGGTAAGCAAAGAACGTAAGGGAAAAGCTGGTTCCGCGAGAAAGAGGGTTAAGGGAGGGGAGATACGAATTACACGCCAGAGAAATCCAGTTACGATCGACCTTATAGAAGGCAAGGAAGATCTAGGATAAGAAGAAAATGGAAAAAAGGAGAGAGCCGGGCGTTACAAACTATAGCTTCAGATGCGATGAGGTCGAAGGTGAAAACCTATGAAAGAATAAAAGGAAAAGTGGGATAAACGAAAAGCACCAGGGAAAATGCGAGGGGATCGAGATGCTGATGGGTGAATAGGAAATATTCAGCAAAGGACGATGAGTGTAGGTTACGGGGAATTGAAATGGTACCGACGTGCGATTCGTATGAACTACGGGATCACGTCTGTTTTGCAATCGTCGATAGCGAATACGCAAACCGTAACGATTCCCATTAGCGGCGCCGAACGCATGAAATTCCCGATGGTGTCACGCGTGTACGGAAATAACGAGGATGTCACAGGATTCGGTATTTCGGCGAAATCGCGTATACACACGGACGCATAGTACAGTGGACATTGGTTAATTGCAACACTCAACGGGACCGGAAGGTTGCAAGTGTGAAAGCGTAGAATCGAATCCACCACAAGAAACGAAGATTTTAGCGTGGAGGACGTAGAAAAGGACAACGCGAGTGGAGGGGAAAAAAGACGAGAGTCCAAGCGTTCGGCAATATTAAAGGCTCGCGGTGAGCTTAAGACTTTTAACTGAAAAGTCAAACTTCTTTATTCTTCGCTTTTAATGAATGAAACTTTCACCGTCATGTTTATTAGGTTCGTCTAATTAAAATACCATTAAACATAATAGAATTGCGATCATAATTGCTCATACAATAAGCAATTGAAATTTTGGACATAGAAAAGGACTGTGAGCAGGAAAGGACGACACGTTAAAACCATCGAGTTCGACAATAGCCGGATCATGGTACGCTATTTAACCACGAATGGTCGTCGAGCGCTATGGTGTGTTGAAAGGAACCTGGTAGGCATACGATGGGGATGACGACGTTGCAATTACGAAGAGGTCTCTGATATTGCAATTATCCAATGTTCACTGTGTATTATTTTCGATATATTGACAATTTTGATTCTTAACCCTTTAGCTCCCGGTGGCATCGCCTTGAAATTGTAATAAGCACTTATATATCTTTGACAGTTAGAATAGTATTTTTCATAGAAATATTTGTTTTTGTTAGAAATGGTAAGTTAGGTAACGTGTATTGTGAAAATGAATCTTTTATTTGGGACCAAAAAGGTCTCTCACAGCTTGGGCCCACGCAGACTTATGATGAGGTCTTGTCGAGACAAACATTTTGAACTTGTATTTTGTTATTTTATTGCTGAAGAATGTTATCGTGTGTTGAAAGGAACCTGGTGGGAACATGGCAGGGATCACGATGTTGCAATTATGAAGAGGTCCCTCGATATTGCAATTATCCAATGTTCACTGTACCACCAACACACGGCCGACGCAGCTGGCCAGTACGTCACGCCGCTAATTCTCCGTCCCCGTTGTTTGATGAACTTTTGTCGTTACCCGTGGTCTACCGAGTCAAATTGAACTTTACCCTTTGCCGCTTTCGGTAAACCCGCACCCTGAACCGAAAAAAACCCACCTCCTCCCGAGAGGGCTCACTATAAAGTGTTCCGCGACGATGCTCCGTGAGATTTTTACTGCGGCGACACGGTGGCCCGGTTTTTCGAGAAATGTGCCCGGAACGTGAGACGATCGTCGCAGAATTTACTGCTTCGAAAGTTCTACCACAGCGGTGGGAATTTATCATTTATTTTTGATTCCCGTTCGATAAAGGGATAACGTGTACCAGAAATTAACAGCTATCGCTACTCGAACTATAAGCTTACTTCCGGCGCGGAGGTTGTATTTTGACATCTTACGCTGGGAAAATGTACCACGCATGTTGATGTGTTTATGTTACGAAATTACCAATGGTTTATTGTACATGTTGATAGTCTTGCTGCGTTGCGTGTATTGGATTGTTTTGAAATGTATCGTCCAAACTGTCAACATTGACGATAAAAAACTGGATGTGTGACTAACTAAGCAACTTTTTTAACCAGTCGATACATAAACGTCGATTTTGATAAATAATTTCTTTTAGTTTTTAGCCTTTAAATGAACAATTTCGATTTCTTTTATAAAGTCCATAATTTTAGGGATATTATAAAAAATATAGTTTGAATCCTCAGCTTTGAGGGGTGTTTTCGCTCCTTTCAAATGAATGTTGGTCGATAAGAAAGTTATAAGTATTTAATAGGGAAAATTAGAAAGTTTTTTCTTTAATTTTATGTCCTTGGGAATTGACAGTAAAAACTGTCAACGTCGCGAATCTGTTAAATCACGCAACGCTTAACGACATTGTGAGTACTGTTCCGTCTTAAAAGTTCATTCTGTTGGAATGCTGCGCAGGAAATTGTCGCAGCGAATGGAAGAATTCAGGACTTAAAGAATGCTTCAACGGCAGCTTTACTAATTTTAGAAAAGTAATTACTGCTTTCTTATATTTATACTCACCAACGGAAGTCGAGAAACAGAATAATTATACTGGGACAATGCAATAAGTATATTTTTCTTAATATTTGTGTAGGGACTTCCTTGAATAAAGCTGAATTATTGTATATTTATTAATCCGAAAGAATTTAACTATATATGCAAAGCCAGTTTACAGTAATTTAAACAATTTAAATACGATATTCGTTAAAATTATTTTTAAACATTACTATATTTTTAGTCCTTTATGAAACAATGTTCGAATAGTAAGTCTTTGGGTAATGCATATTCAACTGCATTATAGTTTATATATTAATCTTCATTAACAGTATGGAATATTTTCAAACGTGAGGAACATTAACAAGACGATTGTGTCGATGTTGTTAGGAACTAAACACCATTTTGGTGTCATTAAAGAGCCATTAGCTTCGTTATCATAACACATATTCTCTCTTGTTTACCGTAATTCATAATGCTGTCGAAGCGAAAAAAATTAAACTGTACAGTTTTTCCAAGAAACGTCTCTTGAGAAAGAATACAAAATGTATATACATATATTTTAAAGCGTGTCGCAACCCGTTGGTATATATTATGAAATTTTTCGCACCATCGACGTATCCTCTGACCGCCTTAAAGCTAAAAAAAAAGTTTATTGGTGGCCGCACAGTGAATTTTTCATATAGCGGTGGGTGGTCGTTTGTTTAACGCTAAACCTTTTATTAAAGTTCATAGGACTTGGTTCTTTACACGTCATTCAATGAAATTTCTTGCTGCATCTTTCATGAAAACAATACTGCGAACGAAATTCCCTTTGACGCTCGGTGAAGGTTCCTCCATCAAGCCATTCGAGACAGTTGTGCCTTTGTCGTAAATAAATTTTAATCGCATTAATGCAGCGAATCAGTGACCTGTATAATTTTTTTCCTCAATTCTGTTTATTTTACTACCACATTTGACCTTGCATAACCTTCAATGATGGCTTGCTCAAGTCGCTTTAACGTCGGCTATTACATCGCGATAAAAAAGCATAGCATTCCATTAAAAAAACATAGAGATAACCTTGAAATCTCCTCTATATACCTTTGCTCACGCAAAAAATGTCTGCATCACAGTATATCGTCCTTTGAACTGTGCAAATTTTCTATATAACATTTTTCATATTATTACAAATACCTTCAATATTCTTGGTGAACATAGTTATTATTCCACTCTTTTTGCATCTCTCTTTATTTATTTATTATTTCCATGTTTAGTGTAAAAATGAGAAAAACTTTCCAGTTGGATTAATTTCAAACGAGCAAAAACATTTTTATATTACAAATATTCAATTTTTATTTTTAAATACTTCCTACTTTGCTTTTAGTGATAAATATATTCTATGATTAAATGATGTGTTCATCAACCGGTGGTACAATATAATCATCGTTTAAGTAATTCACTCGCGAGTGGTACGTTGGTAACTGTGGTTCCGAATAATTCATGATCAAGAAATAAGCGAGAGTGTGGCGAACATCATGAGTAAACAAGAACCAAAGGGGCCACCACCTCCGCCGCTTCCACCGCCGTATCCACATCAGAAGCTCTTCAAAAAGTGCAAGAGTGCAACTTTCCAACTGGATGGTGCAACGTATACTATAGGTAATTATTTCACATAATGCATACCTCGAATTTTTCCATAATTCATTGACATTTTTATTTTTGCATTTAACTTTTACAACGTACAAAAAGTATTTGCATCTAACAATTATATTCCGTTTAAAAAAAGTGAATGCCGATTTTTTACATAAATCAAATCCTCTCGTTATTTTGTACAAAAATTCAAGCTAATCACTTGAAAAATACTTCACGAAACATTTTCAACAAGTATTTTTATTAAAGAAAACATTCAAACGTTTCCCGATTTTAAATGTGTCACACATAATTTTTCAATTGCCTTCTGCAAAAGATCTTAGGATACCTTTATGCAGGATAAACTCAAGTGTTACAAATTAAATTTAATATTAAATCATTCATTTAATTCTTTTCTAACCTTGTTCTGGAATTGTACTAAGAAAAATGCTATGGCATGTTACAGTTACGTGGATCGTCTTATATATTCTCTTTTCAGATTCATTAACATAAGCAGATTTGTAAACATCAAAGCATTAGGGTTCTGCAGACATTTATTTTCATTCCGAACAGGAACTACTTTAGTAGCGTGCAACAGTCTTCTTCATTTGCTAATGTATACAGCATTGAGTATCTGAGGCTACAAGTTTACTCGGATTCAATGGATACCGTGTTTCAGCTATCGACTACCTATAAGATCTCTTTCGGGGAAATTGTTCCGATTCAATGCGTGTGCATCTGCACGGCAGCGCGCCGTACACAAGATTCACTACGTTCATTGATCCATGAACAAAGCTCACGAAGTCGTCCTGCTTGTCCTTGCCAAATGCAACGGCTTTCGGTCGAAATGTGCAGCAAAAAGGGAGCGCAAAAGAAATATAGAACAGTTGCCGCTGCTTACGCGGCCGTGATTCCAGTCACGTATTTTGGACAATAAGCTATGTTGTCAGAAGCTTTAATTCGCCGATGAATAGAATTTCTTTGTTTCCAACTTTCTAGCGACATCATCGTGAATTATCGTTATCTCGATGCAATGGCAAATGCGTTTATTTAACACTAGAGCCACCGAGCGTTTTACACGATTAAGATGTAATCCTTATAAAAATTGTAATATATTCTTTTCTGTTTCTTCATATAAGTCGCTCAGAAGCTAATGCCGTTAAGTCTATGATTTTTGTAAATTTGAATGCAATAAATAATATTTTCTTTAAGTTATTCAAGGATTTACTCGTTTCTTCGTTTTTTCTAGGTCAGGAAGCCCTTCTTTTTACAGCTTCCGAATATGTTGTATAATAATTTTAGAAGCCAAAACATGAATTTTCTCAATTTCTGTTTTCTGGACTTAACCGCATAGACTTCTGAACGACTCATATATTGATTGTAGTATCGAAGTGAAACTATTTATTTTTTAAATCATTTCGGATATTCAGTGCTTTTAAAATGTCAGTCACTGCGAAATAAGAGTGGTTTTGATGGGTGTGGTAGTTCTAGTGTTAATTGAAGAGAATTTGTAAAAAGATAGTAAGTGACAAACTTCAAATTTTTCAGGAGAAAAAGGAAAGTCACCTAATGATGTAATCTTTCAGTGATATTAATATTATTGGTAACCATTTACAGAAAGGAAACTTATACTTAGATTGTGTACTGAAAGATACTTTAAAAAAATCATCCAATTTTTGGAACTTTCGTTTCGCGATTTAATGTATTTAATTAGAAATTTAAAATTGAAACGTTTTTAAGAAACAAAATTGAACCAAGTTTATTTTAGTATTCAATAAATATGTTTGCATTTATGGAAACATCAAATTGTCTGGGTGTTTAGTTGAAATCAATCGTGTCTTGTGATACATGTAGGAAGTGCAAAACCATGATCACAGTTTATTTTTGCAGTAGAGAATGCAGAGTCTGCAGTTAATCTCGTGTCATCGTTCGACGTGAATCGACTAAACTACGTAAATTTCATTCACCTCCAGACTCCAGTTTACATTTCTCCATTTAGATATTCTCGAAAACTTATTCACGGTTCTGTTTGTGCTCAACACATTAAATATTGAATTAACCTCTAACTAAAACTAAAAATTAATGACCATCCATTAAAAGGAAATTATAGAAAAATTATTTCTATAGAATTTTTATGTACTTATTCATAGGATCTTAAGATAAATGCAGAGTCATTTCGATCTAATTAACCCCTTTCTTAATTTTTCTTTATCCAAGTGTAACTTGAAAAAGTCTCTGTTTCTCTCAAATTATTTTATAATTTTGTACTTACTGAACAAAGAAATACTATGTACAGTTTCAATCATTTTTTGATTACTGAGAAGTTTTCACTAGACTACTACTCCATAATTCATTACGCCTGAGATAATTCCGGATAATTAAACACAAGATTAAAAAAATGGTTTTAAGAATCGGTCGCGCGAACCGTCAAGGGTGTCTCGTAGAGTTTGTGGTTAATGATGGTATTATCTAGCGGCTCGTGAGTTGCCTAATGATACAAGCCGGATTTACACACTAATTAATCTTTACTCAAACATTTCCTTTTCGTAACAGTGCTCCCATTTTCCAAACCGTGAACAACAATTATTTGAAGTACAATAGTTACATTAGTAAAATATTAGTATTATATAATAATATTTATTATTCTTTATTAAAATATTCATATTGCTATAACAAACAAAATAAAGGAAAATATTGAATCTGACATTTCCAAAACATATGATTATCTGTGATCCAACATCTTGTGCAACCAAAACAATTTTTCCAGATTGCTTGCTTCCATTAAACTTAAAATTGGTAGTCTTTCTATCTGTGATACTGCACCAAGAACTCGTAAACTTGTTCAAACTTTAGAGATGCGACGCTGTTTCACATTTTTATTGGAAAAGGACGTCGAAAGGTCTAGGTTAGCGGTTCTTTACAAGTGCAACGACCTATGTATCGTGATATCGTGGTATTGCATGCGGACCTGAAAATATACGCTCTTTGAACCATTCATCTTTTCCCTCATTCCAACATTCCTCTCTAATTGCAATCGCGAAGGAAATGTGACTCGTTCTATTTACGTAAATCACTCGGTCTTTTAAAACCTCAGATACTTTCTACTTTGTGCCCTGCATTATCTACATTACATTGACGTAAATAAAGAATAAATACTATACAAAAAAAATACAGACTTACATTTTTTTTATTTTTCACTATTTAGATTACTGTCAATAACTTTTGTAATTTTCTATGAAAATAATCTTTGCAGGTAATATTAAAGAAAAATGGCAAGATCTTCCGGGGAACTCAATATTACGTTCTTTATTCCTCTACGTTTCTTTATGTACGATATTATTACGTGCGACACGCTATCTGGAAACCGGTCCTACACTGAAATCCATTCGAAAACCATAAATCTTCGTGCACTTCAGTCTTCATTGTTGCGATAGTGTTGGTTTGGCGCACATGCAATTACCGGTCGTAAATTTCTTAGTAGCCTCTTGGCTTAGAATGGGAAGACAATAACAATTCTTGGATTGTAACAATGATAATGTTGTAGTCGAATACAGATAAGTAATGTATTTAAAGTTAAAAACAATGTTACCAGGTTAATCGAATGGTAAATTACAGTAAACACAATAGTTACACGAATAGACTTATTAAATTGCTTAAAGTTATTAATTAACTTAAAGTTATTAACGCCTGCAATGAGCTTCTATTTATATTAACATGCGATGATTTTTTGAAAGAATAAGTAGCATAAAAATTAAAAACAGAGGAAAAGTTTCAGGTATTCAAAGAATTCATTTCGACTAAATCAACTATGCAGTTTGCACAAAAATACTTTCGTTTAAAATATTTTCGTTCAATACTTTCGTGAAACTTTCATGTGCAGTAATTTAATAGATACCGTATGAAATTTCAACTTGAAAATTTTTGATCTAATTAAAGCAGTATCAGTGGACATTTTTGCATTCGATAAACGTAGGTGTCAATGACTGTATAAAATAATTAGTAAAATTCTGTGAAATGTAATGTGATTACACGTCAGTAATGGTAATTATTTTATAATTTAACAGGTGATCCAATTACTGGTTACTTTCTCTAACGACTCCTTGTTACTAATCTTCAATTGTAATTAAGGTAATAACAGTGCGTTGCCATTAACTATTATAGACGGAAGCTTGTAATTGTATCAATAATTAGATTGCAATCGCCATTTTCAGTGTGTAATCAAATTACGCTGTGCTCTATTTTAGTGGGACATATATAGAGTGAGACATTTAAACCAGGCTGTCTGAATAGTTCATTTGGTTTTATTGACGGAAAGAAACGTGTCAGAATGATTTTACTTGATGGAGCAAAATATGTTATTATACCTGTTTTCTAATTATGGTTTCTACAGCACATAAATGAAAATACTATTTGTTGTAATGTTTATCAATTGTATGTTTGAATAAATTCAATTGAAAACATTCATGAAAGTTAATTAATGTATACTAAAAACCTATACAAATTTTCAATTAAAAGACATTCATATCTTTTCAATAAAAATTTCTATAGAAATTATGTTTTTCATCGAAAAACCGAGGTTCTTCCTTTTCAACAATTTACTAAAAATTTGTTACGTTCTCTTAACCTTTCGTAAATGCTACTGATACTCATGAACAGCAGGATACAGGAATCTAGTGCATCTAGTGCATCGTTGCACCAAATGTCAAGCGGAAACTGCTGTTCTTAAGTAAGAACAAAACCAGTAACGAACGTCGGAAACGCAAACACAAGCATCACGGTATGGGACTGTTTGCTTTTCTTGGAGTGAAGTTACAAATTCAAATAATGTAAATTGTTTAACGTTGAATCCGACGTCGAGACGAAGCGCAGAACAATGTGAAACGATTCAAATACAGTAACAATTCTCACTTAAGTTAATTATCCTTCTCGAGTTTTCGTCATCACAATATCTTTTTTCTAATTCTTTAATTACAAAGTAATTAGTGTATTTGAAACAAGCCGTTGAAACAAATGTAAATTAAGAGAGAACTTCGGTATGTCTATTTAATTATATGTAACATTTGTTTAAATATTTATAAATGTGTTTGTTAAGATTAACTTCGGACTTTCACCACTTTTTTCAAATCAAAAAAACAAATGATAGTTGCAAAGGTTAACAAAAAATATCCATCGAAATTCTATTAATAATTAATTCAAAATAAAGATAATTAACGTAGCATATTGTTAATTTAATTTACATTTAGAAACTTTTAGAAGCAAAAACTATTTAAACTATTCAAAGCTTACAATAATTTATTTAGACAGTTTGAATAGTTTTTAAACATCACTTTATCGTATTAAGCAAGAAATAAAACAAAATAATATCTTACTAATAATCTTACTAAATCTATTAATCATTGTCTTAATGAGTTTAAGTACACTATAGATTACTGTAACAAGCACAACGTGTGATAAATTTCAAGCAGCCTTCCTGTTACATATTTGCTCAATCGATTAGTGCAAATTACAACCGTTGTAAACGTGTTTAATGCAATTTCTTCTGTCCATAACACGGTCGTTATGTCAAACCTGAAACAGACGTCTCTTTCCTTTGTTCCTTTTGTGACTGATACGATGCAAGCAGTACGGTTGCAATTACGCGAGGTAATAAGCGTAAAACAAAAGCTGAAATAGTCCCTTGGAGAGAACGGTCCCACTCGACAGATTTTCGAACAGAAACTTTGTACAGAAGTAAATGGGACCAATACGATGAAAATAACAATAAAATATCTTGAAATGCACCTTTTATCGAACTTTTTATTCCTCGGATGAACAGTGGGCCGTATGCAGTTTTCAGTAAACTACACCCGAAGACTTCGAACGAGTCCAGGATATTCTATGTTATTAACACGTTGAATGCCATGGGGGTCACCGGAGACCCCCAATCAAATCAAATTACTATGGTTTGTTTAATTACAGGATGATTATTTGAAAACATTTCTATATTATAAATAATGCTACCTAATGCGGTGACATTCAGCTAGATGAACATGCACTAATAATAATACAATTCAATCAAACGATTTAACCACTTGCGCTGAAAATGAATTCAGAAATTTGGCAAAGTCTCCTGCGATAAATTTTGTTTTTACCTATTTTACACTGATATGTACACTAATTTTGTTTGTTAATCATTCTGTGTGAAGTAATACATTTCCAAGTAATTTAATAGGCGTAATGCAACAAGATTATCAATGTGTGAAAGACATCATTGAGAATTTTGAGATAGGAACGTCTCGACGTCCGTGGCACGTCTTTCCAGCGCAAGTGGTTAATATTGTATTAAAGATTACGAAAATATCATTCCTTTAATAGTAAATACAGGAAAATTGTATTTTCTTTAATTAAATTTACAAGAAAAATACAATAATAGCTAATGAAATCACGTTACAAAACAATTGCGGCGAACGCAATTACGAGATTAAAAGTTCTCCGTAACGTTAATTCATTATGTATACAGCAAACCTTTTTAAATAAGTGATGCTTTGTTAAAGCCAAAGAATGATTACCGATTAATTATACATGCTGAATTTGTTGCACGCTAATAAATACCGGACAAATGCAATCGAAACTGACTATTTTCGTTTGTACGTCGTTACCGGAATTAGAAAATTTACGAACGGTTGATTGCGTTGTAATTCTTATTCAACGAACGTACGGCTCGTAAATTAAAGAATGCCGTTGGAAAACGAGTTAAATGGTTTTCATGAAAATAGCACAAGTGTGAGGTACAATACTTGGTTCAAACAGGAGAATCTAAAACGTAGGGAAATATGGCCAGTTAACCAAACTTTGAGAAATTCGTTGGAATAAACTCTGTAAAATTATATGAAAACTCTTTTTTAACTTATTGCAGTACCATATTTGCAGGACTGAAAATAAAGTGAATAACTAAAATTGATAGATAAACTCAGCGCTTGTCTTTGATGTACGGCCATCATTTCTGTTTCACATGAATATTGTATTCTTAAATATTACTCTCTCTATATTACAAGTACATTCGTAAATAAATAAATATTATTACATACGTAATAAATAAATATTACATTGAAATTGTTTACGCAAGTATAGACTTTAATAGACTCATTTGTGAGAATTAGAATGTAAACAAAATTTCTTTATTATATTTATTTACACTTCGTTATTGAACAGTTTATGTCTATACATTTTTTATTTGTGTAGAATTAGTGAAAGTAATTATTAAGACTACATATCGTGATATACTTAGTATTTACACATAGTGGTATTATATTTGAGTTAATGAACCTTAATATTACCTTTGGACTGGATTATATGTACACGAAAACTGCAAAATTAATTCAGTAAGTTATAATCATATTGCATACGTATAATCGTGTATATTATACGAATTACTTACAAGTTTGAAAGAACACATTGTTACTTTTGGAAAGTTTTACTTTTAAAAGAGTACATTGTAGTCGGTTTTCAAAAGTTTTAGTTTTCAAAGCACGCATAATCGTTTTTGAAAAGTTTTACTTTTAAAAGGACACATGGTTAGTTTCGAAAAGTTCTACTTTTAAGACAACACATAATTGTTTTTGAAAAGTTTGCTGGTCGATGCTTGTGAAGGCTGAGACAAGGCTTGAATTTCAGTCGCGGTTAACACTAAGACACTATACACAGTAGTTTGTACCAAAACAGTCATTATTTTGTGGTGTAGGTTTCAAACAGCCATGCAAGAGCGAAGTTTTCGAAACTCCTGATACTGAATTCTCGTGGTCGAGTTAATGGTTTACTGGTAATTATGAACATTCATTCGCCAAAGTATACCTCTTCGGCAAAGATAATTTATTTATATTCGTTTACAATTACATTTTCAACCATAATCCATAAAATTTAAATTAAATTTGTTGACGATAGGTAACGCTATTTTTAAGATAACTTACTGTCACAGTAATTCATAATTTAGCATACGAATATTAAAAAGAAATAACTTTAATCGTGTCTATATTCATAACAATATATCCATTTACATAGATACAGTATTACAATATTTAAACTGCTAAAGATCGTACATGTCTTATCTCATCTTATTAATAATGCAAGGTAAACGCTTTAAAGTCATGAAAGGGTTTAGCATGTTATTCAACATGTATTTGACAAACTGTTAATTAACACGATATAGTTGTTTACGGTGTGAATATTACTGTTGCAAACAAGATTAGAACCCTAGGAGCACAAGTGTTTACCGAAAATATACAGTAATAAGGCAACTCCTGAGCCTTGATTATCCTCATTGTAAATCTAGTCTTCGAGAGTTTAGTATTGTAAACAGTCTGAATGAGGGTGATAAATTCTGGAATCTTCCAAATATGATAGCGATTAGAAGTACTATTAACCCTTTGCATTTGAAAGGCGATCTTCGGTCATCATTTATTCCGTGGCATAAAAATTCTAAAGTTTGACATTCAACATTAAATTTTGTATAATATATTAATATATAAAGTATTTCAACAAAATATTTCTGTTCTTTAATTTACGTATAGTTTCTCAATATTTCCGTTGTATAGTGTGGCATCGATATTCCATCAGAAAATTATAAATATTTCTAACAAGAAGACTTTCCTGTGGAAACGGTTAAAATACGTCTGGTTTATTGCCAAACGAAAATCAGTTGACATTTTCTAGACGGAATCGTTAAAAAATATGTACGCAACAAGTGTGTGAAAGACTATTTGAAAAATGGCTTCATTACGTTTGACGATAACGGAAGCTGTGACAGTAATCAGAGTTAGGTTAACACTGCAACGGTATTCGATAGATTGCTGAAGACTGAGTATTTCGGACGCAGTAGTAGTACGCTATAGAAATGGTGCACTGATGATTCAGAAAGTTGGTCAGTGTAATTTCGAATCCAAGTTAATATTAGTAATCAATGCACGCAAGAAATGAACTTCTGTTGACTGGTTCGTTTTCGCAACCGATAACTCCTAATCAGAGCTCAACCAGTTTTAAATGAAATATCATTGACGGAATTTGATCAACAAAAAATCTTACTTTTCTTGTAATTGTAGTAATTCATTTGAGGTTAGAAATAATTATAAAATAAAATGTTCGAAGATTTGACATCAGTTTTATAAATTATTTTTATCTGTTAGTACGTAATATTATATTATAACTTAAACGAATTTTATTTTCTTGAAAATACACTTAAAACATGCAGATGATAATGTATAGTAATATTGTTAATTGATATTTGGATAGAAACATTGGTTTCAACGATTGAAATGGTTAACCATTTTCAGGAGCATCTGTATTCATAAGAAACAGGTGGTTTTAAATGAAATTTGTATCGAAAATTGATTGATTAATTGTGGTATTGTTTATTATTGGTTATTCGATTCAGATGGCTATAAATATTACTGTGCGAAACAGCGGACACTCTGAACAGTGATTTTGCATATTCAACTAAGACGAAATTGTAGTTTCATTTTCTTTTTTAGTTATTAACAATTAAGGTTCATCAATAATGATATGCGATGGCTCTGATTTTTTTTCTCACATGGTACGTCATTGTCCACGTTTGTACTGACCTGCCTCACATGCGCCAGTATTCATGGATGGTCACGGTTCAATAACTTGTTAATGGTTAATAAGTTTGTCTTAATTTAGCTTACAGAATTACCTTGTAAAATATATTTAATAAACGTTGTCGTAGGTGTTGTAAATTTGTTGCAATAACTACGAGATGATAACGGCATGACTAACTATATAATTAAATAAATAAAAGAACATTACAATTAACCTACAATAACTTTCTCCATATTGAAAATTTATTCATAAAACTTGTTCTATTGAATTCTTGGATAGTAATGAACACGTATATAAAATTTGTAAATTTAGCAACTTTATATTTCATCATTCAATCTCAATTTAAAATCGCCGAAAGACGATCACAACAATCAAGAAAGCGCGCCTTAACGTACAATGGAAATATAAATAACATTGTTCCAACATTCGAGAACAGGATTAATTGTGCAACCATCTGCGAGCACTCTTGTTGGTCTGAGTTTATTATATCAACTGTTCATGACGTAAATTATATAAACTAAACCTATCAAAGACAATGTTCTCTATCTGAATTAATCCCTCAGTATGAACACTAGCTTCACGAAACGCGTCAATTTGACGTATATTGAATTTTGTAAATATTATTTGATAATTGTTCAGGTCGACCTTGGTTGCTGCAATTACACGAATATGTATCCTGATTACTTTTACATCTCTAATTTCCAAAATGGAAATAAACGAACATCAATATTTCTAGGAATAATGTCACAAAAGGAACAATAAATATCCGTGGACCTAGTGTTGTACGAGTACAATAGTTTGAGCAAACTCGTTTCACGATTAATCTTAGTCCTTACAACCCCAAAGGAGTTTAAATAAAAATCTGAGCAGCTGCCTATGATATCGCGTAGTATATGTAGGTGTCGTTCACATATTTGACCATTAGTACACCACTCACGTGCGTAAGATCTGTAACGCGTACCTGATATGGGACAGGTGCTAAGGCGCTGCTTAACCGTAGCTGGTATTTCTTGTGTATCGTAGTATTCAACGTTATATATGTGTCTGTAGAACTTCAATTATCTCACTGATCGATTAGGCAAATCAATTATCTACATATGTAAATACACGTTTGAACTATGTGAAATGTTTACACTTTGGAACATTTATCTTCTCTGCTTCAAGTATTCCTTCTGGTACGTTCATAAATTTGTTTATAAACTTTACCCATTAAACTTTACCCATTTTACCCATTTTGTTAGAATTAGAAGATCAATTAATCCTCTATAGGCCCGTGTAACTTTGAAGTCGCACGTCAATATACTGGGATCTTGTTGATTTATTTCATTTTTTACCACAAAATGGCGAATGAAATTAAATAATTAATCAGCTTAAACTTTTATGCACGTAGGCGTAAACGTTCAACGATATTGTAACTTCAATGTTACAAAATATATTCGTTTTAATAAGATCATTAAGACTATTGAACATATTGTTCATTTGTAATTTATAGGTTGATATTTATCAATTTCATACTGTATAAATTTTGTTATAGTCACGAAAAACAGTTCGGCCCTTAGATGGTTAAGTACTACTTACGCACAAAAATTGTAAAAATGCATTTGCAAACTGTTGAATTCCTCGCTGATTTATTACCCGTTCACAAATTTGGTTATTTTAGTATTGTAGTAGAAGTACAATACTGTATGATACTTACATCGAAGGTTCGAAAAAGTATTAATATTTGTGTAGGTAGACGGTTATAGTCACAATAATTGATAAAACGATTATAAAACTCCCCAATCTTCAGTGAAGTACTCTTTTACATAAAATTTCGTTTTCAAGAAATACAAAGTTGAAAATTTAAAGAGAAAGTTAATAAAATCTTACTCATTGCTGTGCATACATGCCTATATAATCGAAATAATGAATGTTCTGAAAGTCAAACGAGGTATGAGAAATATTATTTCATATTTTCGAATCAGTTTGTCATGTAGAGTCAATCATCGCCCCTCACATAGTACTCCAAATCACGGGATGTTCTGCATAATGACATTTCTGTATGAGTCGTTGGTTATCAAACACAGAGCGCCATACATCCTGTTTAAAAGCAGATTAAAGTTCTTAAATATGTCCACTATACATACAGAAAGCATTATTCTGAAATACAACTCCCGCTATCTATCTCTTTCCGCACGCAAATCCAGCCTAGTCACGTCACCTTCAGAATGGGCTTAAATATTGATTTCCAATGCCTCTTACCAGTGGCGGGCTATTCTTAACGTTTAAAAATATATCGCGGTACAATTTCCGTGCTGAATCACAATATATATTGTTAATAATACAATAACGAGTACGCACCATTTACTAATCTTATCAAGTTATGAATCATTCATCTTTTCAATACTTTGTACCTAAAATCTTCAGAACTGTTCACTCGATTATGGAACTTATAGTACGAAATACTAGGAACAAAAATCTCTTTATCGCTGCATTTGCAATATTTATATTTGGAGAAAAATAACACTAGAATTACCGGATGAGTCAAAACGATGCATTACTAATTCCTTTATTTTCAGCCAATGAAATAGATAACAGATGCTCCCCTGAGAAATTATTAGGGAAATTGATTTAGCAAACTAATTGAAGTCTCAATAGTTACACTATTGGGGATTCTATAGAAAAATTTCGAAACAGGCGATTTGACTGCTCAGTAGTTCTAGTGTTAAAGGAACATCACTGAATGAATTTCATTGCTATACCTGTTTTTAGTTTTCTTTTAACTTTCTACATAAATTATTTCATGCATATAAAGATTCATTTGTAAATCGATTCTCAATTTATGTTTACTATCCGTTATGACTGTAAATTGTCTTGCAATTCGAGTATTTCGAACTAAAATTAGATGAAAATATCATATAACATAAATAATAGATATATATATGTATATTTTCTGTATAGAGTAATTTTCTGTTACAATTCTGAACAAATTTTGCCTACGTCAAGTATAGCTTACGAATTCTATAGCCAGTAAAGAGAAAAGCCAGGTTAACGTACTGCCTAAATTGAGGCAAGTCACGCGTTGAAAAAACATACACTGCCAATGAAAATTATACTCTAAGCCGATTGTAAGTAAGAACTTTTGTTTCCCTCGATCAATAACTTCGTGGCATGAAGTCGTTTCTGTAAGTAACGCTAGGAAAAATCATCACAATTTCACAACTGTTTAATAAATATTATATATTTATAGATGATTGGGACACTATAAAATATGTTTAAAAAAAGATTTGTTTGAATCTTTTAGGTGTGCATTTAGTATTATTACTCATGTATTATAAAATTATGTAACATATATGTGTAAACGCACGTTTGAATTAAGTGATATTTTAAGAAATGTATTTTATAAGTAAAATGAATCGCACACTGTTTGCATACTAATTGCATAATAATGTTATTACAAAAGAGAGAGAAGACGTTAAAATTATGGAAAAATTAGCTAGACTTAAAATGTCTGATTCGAGGGTATCGCCCTCTATTCTTGACTGAATGAGCGCGTATATGTAGATATATATACATATATATGTTCAGCCACTCAGCTGATTAGGATCTAAACTGAGCTTCCTGGTAGTTGAACCTTTACTATTCAATTTTTGATATATTCGAAACAAAACTTCGATTTATAAAATAGTAAAATACATCTGAATGAGTTATTTTTAGGAGATACGTGTGTACATGTAATCATTCAATATAAAATAATATAAAGAAACTATAAAGAATAAAATAAACAAATATCTTCCTTTTCTAATGCAGACAGATGTAGTTACAGGGATCCAAGTATAAACGTTTCATTAGAATATTCCGTAAGTGGTATATTTATGTTTATTGATATTACATAAAAACTGCTCACATTTTTCAATTTATCTGGATAACAGATTCTACTTGCTTTCGTTTCACTAAAATTTTTGTGCTGAATTTTTACGTTCTCGTGACTTTTTATTATGTTTTTTAACATGTTTAGAAAACATTCATTTTCATTTTTTATGATGTTGTCCTTCATATAGCATTATATCTCACATATTTTGCGCCTCCTTTCGGTGTATTGTGCAATTTATGATTTAATAAGTTACTGAAGGACAGATTAAGCGAAGTTTATGAAATAATTCGAATTAATGAGGCATTGCGACATGATAAACGTACTATGAAACTCGCTCTTCATAACGGTTACCGTAACGAGTCTACTTGCACAAGGCATCAATTAGTAAAGATTAATAGAGAGTGCTGCTACGAAATTCACACTTCAATAAGGGCAGCTGCTACGAATTTACTATCGTGAAGCTTTAATTGCTGAAGGATAATAAAACATGAAGAAACTTTACGCCTGATAATATTTTTCATTATAAGTATTCTTTATTTTCGTATGAAATGTCGATGATATTTTTCGCAATGGCACAAAAAAAAAATTTTGCACAAATCAAAGGACTGCACTATTTTATTTTAATGTTTCGTCTGTTGATACTATATACAAAATTTAACATTGAATTTTAAATTTGCTGATTTTGCCATCTCAAATTAAATGGCACCTTTAAATCGTTTCTCAAGTACAAACGGTTAATTTTGAGTTAGGATACTTATTCCATCTAAATTTCGCACGCGTGACTAGCATTAAAGTCTTAAAAGATGGCAGTTAGTTCCTAAGATACCATATAATTACTTAACTTCACGAATTTCACTGATTTTAAATGACCTTAAAAATTCAATACACAAAACATTCAATGTTCTAACTTTAAGAAAAGTTTTTTAATTAACACACACGTGTTTCACAATATCGGATTTTACGTTAACGCCTTGCCTTACAACGCGTGAGGCTCGTGGTCGACATTTTAAACAGAATTTAACAAATATAAATATTATTCAATTCCTTTGAATTCAAATGAAACATTATTCTTCTGTTATCAATGATTATATTGTAGGGCAAACATAGATAAAGAATATACATAGAATTTTTCTCTATTTTCAATAAATTATTACTGACAAAGTTGTTTTATCGGTCACAGTTGAAAAATAAATCATAGGGCAAGGTATAAAACACTTTTTAAAAGGGAATTACACGGAGAATAGTCGAAGAAGGTAGAAAATGTGTGAGGAAGAAAAAAGATTCCAACAAGTAGTGTAAATATTCGTCGACGACATATGGATGTTATTTTATCGCTGGATGCCCAATCGTTCGGTTCTCATCAGTGCCGCAGCTATGCGTAATCGACGCCGATAATACCATCGACAAAAATGAGTACTCCGCCAGACATGAAACTTATGTTGGGGACCTTCAATATTCGTGACCCGAAATCGAGTGACCTTCGAGCATATCTTAGAGCCAGCGTTGCCGCCTCTTTACAGAAGATATCCCCATTATTTCTTCCAGGCCACTGGAAAACGAAGGAAAGAGAGGTTGTATAGAAAGCACCGACAACTTTCGTGCACTGAAGCATTTTTGAGGACGTCACTGTTTCAGAATTATAGGCAGAAGATACATGTAACGTTTACACGGATCATAAGTTTCTGGCGCAGCTAACGTATATATGCATTGCACTTTTACGTAAGTAGGGAATCGTCCGCAGCATCAGGTAGGGGAATTCCCAATTGCTCTTACTCATTCACTATTTGTGAATTCTTACCGGTCGAATTTTTGACGAACAGAATGAACAGGGATGCTGATACTCGATTGACAAGCATCGCATTCGGCAATGTTAATCCTTTGAGTGCTAGGGGGAATTTTCATACATGTAACAATGCCAAACAATTCTAAACAAAGATGCATGATTATAAACAAAACTTCACATTTCGGTCAATTTTGACCTACAGATCATAAAATTTGTATGCGATATTAACAACATGTTAGACATCCTTTATTGCTAATAATATTAATAAGAAACTTTTCGCGAGTCCATGAAGGAGCGATATACTGCTCCTTGGCACTCGAAAGGTTAAAATATAAGCCTTCTAATTACTTAGAATATTAAAATGGACTGCAAACGATATCAGGAAATATATGAAATATCCGAGGTATAGTGCTTTTAGTAACATTTACTAGGCAGAACTATTTTCAGTATTAATTCTATTTTGCTAATGATGTTCTTGAAAACTCGAGTTTATATAAAGATTCGTAGTCAAGTATATAATTAGGTGTAAGTGGAAGTGATATTGAATTATGAAGCAATTATTGTGACGCAGTTTTAGTTTAACGTTATCACGGTATATACATTTCGTTGGTTGTCCAAGAATTGCGTGCATTTCTATAGTTGTGGTGCATTTGTACCAACCGAACGAATACTTGTTCGGTGCACCCCGCACTTCAATGAAATTGGAATCCGAACGAGCGTTTGTCCATTCTCAATAAATGATGCTCGCTCGATTTTAGAAACGAAAGGAAAGGTGTATTGAAAGAGGGGTATATATTGCATTCCACAAAATTTGCAAAAAAAAGTGTAAAAATCATTTTTTCAACACAAACATATTGAAACTAATTATTCGATAATAAGAGTGTTATTTAACTCTAAATGCAATATTGGGTATGTGAGTGATTATTTTTGACGATTTTTGAATCCTTTTTTCAAAGAAAAATCGATTGAAAAATTCATAACATGTTGATTCGATTTTAGAAACAAATGCTGAAATGAGATAAAATGATATGCTCCTTTTAAACTATATGAATATTTGTTCGCGTTCATCCCAAACGCAGCTCAGTTATCGTTCACCCCAAAGGAGTGAATGTATGATTAAACCATTATGCATTTTAATTAATCCGTCTACTTGCTACAATACGGAGATTTTACTTTATATAGAATTGATACTGTGGATTTAAATTTTACCTTCTAACATTTGAAACAGTATTAATATAATAATGGTATACCAACAGAAGCTTTAGTTATTATCTTAAAAATTAAAATATTCGATAGGAACTTCGTATATCAAATTTTTATACTTTAATCGGCTTATTCATGTATTTATATCGAAACTTCAATCTCTTCTTGACATTCACTTTTAAGCAGAGTTCGATGGCAGCGTTTACTTCTTGAGGCGACTGTATGTTGCATCATAAAAAAGGAAATGTATCGTGTTACCAAGAAAGCTAATTGTGTATGTTAAATATTCTTCTGATCATTTCGCCTTGGATCTTAATTATCAGCCGTATCTTAATTTATCCAATCCGCGTATGCCCAATTTAGAATCAACAATTAAGATCATATTTGCAAGACGACAAATATCCAAACAATAACGAAAAATACGTATACTTTAAAAAAGTTAAACAGAAGTTTAGCACCGTATAAAATCAACAGAAGTCTTTTGATCTCTGCCTCTGTCTGATAAATTAACAATTGTAAAGTATTTATTAACACAGAAGTTGTTGTGGCGCAATTGTTAAGGTGTTCTTTTTACATTATATTCTGGTGATGACTGGAATGAGTTGGATCACCTTAAAGACTCTCTAAAGCTTTAGTTTTGCATTGGATTCATTAAATTTAATTCTCAGACGTAACCATTTTTATCATATCCCTCGAGCTATGTGGATAGTTGACCTCTTATAAATTTTAATTTTCAATTAATATTACCTTTTAGATCATTTTTCGTGTTGTCATCTCTGGACTTTTAAATGTCCGTATGTTTCGGATACTTTGTAGTGCAATGCGCGAATAAAACAGGTGACAAATTTATGAACACCACGTATAAGCGAAAGGTATCTCTTTGACATTATTTTTATGAGTGAAAGTGCTTGGAAAATTAGGTCAACTGATGTATCGCACGGTAGTATGACTGGACTTGTACAGACGTTTCTGGTGGTTAATTTTTTAAACGAAGTACAAGTGAAAAATTAAAATAATCCTGATATATCTATACATTCAAACTTTTCATTAATGATCTAAAGTTATTTTTCATTAATGATCCCTTGAAAGTGTTTCATAATTTTGGGAACACTTGGTGTATCAAGCGTCGTGCTGAGTGATATAGAGAAAACATGCTGCAATTGAAGTCAAGCAACACAATTTGATAGAATTAATTACAGAATTTGAGACAGAATTTTTTTTGAGCTTATATTTAAGTCACAATAATAACAATGATGAAAATGATGTTAAATAATTAATACGCATGAATAATCTTCAATTCAAACAAAAAGTCCAATCTGAATTTATTACATAAAGAAGAGAATGTCTTTATCTGACGAAACAAAGTTAATTAAAACAGTTGTTTATATAGAAATGATAAAGCCTTTTTATCAATGGAATAAATACTTTTTTTTAAATTTGTAATTTATACACGTTCATAATACATAATGAAGACTTACTAATATTATTATTATTATTAATATACTATGAACAATATACATATATATGTATAAACCTAGTGATTATTGTTATTAATATTATTGTCATCATTATCATTATCATCATAAGCCATGTTGCTAACAATCCGAACACAAAGTAAAATTAATGTGTGTAAAATTAAGTGTTAAGTGGTATCTCAAAGGGACACACTTATTAGGAGAGTTCTAATCAGTGACACGAAATTGAACTAAACACTTCACAACCAATTGCACCAGATATTGCTATGTCAATATGCATTTGGTATAACCGATACTTTATCTGCAATTCTCTACCAATACAGCGGCCAACCTAAATGAGAAACAGTTCGCATTTCGGTCGCAGTTGGGGAATTGTATCCAGACAAAGGAAATAGGAGCAATAGTGTTCTAATAAGAAACAGTTCGAAAGTAAAGTTTTTATTAAATCTTTCAATGAAATTTGTAGTATCAAAGCAATACATATAATTGTATAATCCATACTTGAAGATTTTAATTACTCCAATCAGTGTCTTCATAACCATTAAATTTCGGTACATTGTTTAGATGCGAGAGACTATACAATATTTCTATTTACAAGATTAATAAACTAGTTCATTAATTGATAATTATATAAATGAATGGCTCAGAACAATAATGGCCCAACTCCTGTTCCCAAGTTCCCGAAAAAAGAAAGTTTTTGTGAAATGTTCTCATAACATTCATTAAATATTAATATTATTGTACAATTACTTTTACTAACAATTGGTAATAATTAATACAATTAATAACATAACACTATTAATGCTTAATTATTCCAAGCATATTTTAAAAACACTTTCTTTCGAAAACACAGAAATAGTTCTCAGACCAATATTATTCCGAGCCATTCAAATACTATAAAGTACGTTTTCGAGGTGAAAAATTTGAAAACAGCGTGCAATAATTAACATTCGAATACAGCATAAATTTTGATGCAGAAACTGACCCAGTCGAAAATAATGTTTTCGCAGTTTGGCACACACAATATGGTTGCGGAATGCGGGTGTACACCCACTGCTTTCGCATTACTCTCACCGACGCAGTTGTATCCGCATTTTCAATGGTAATCGCGATCTCCTTGTGCGAAATTTAAATCCCACGTCTCAGATGCGTTGTCTGAAAATGAATTCTTTCGCAAAATATACGTATTCGTATTCAAGATAGTGATTCTGTTACCTGCAATATTTTTCCGCATAATCAATGAACTACCCAATAAAAGAAAACTTTAGCAGCAGAAAAGAATGACAAAAAAAGTACCAACGCGAGTCTTGTAATAGTTTATAACTCATTTATTCTATTATTTACTGAATCACATAGATGATTAACGATTTATAAAAATAAATTATAAAAATATTTCTAACGATAAATACTTTTATCGTGGTATATTGATTCATGAATTGTATTAATTCATTCAAAGTTCTAATTTACAGTCTTACACAATGCTTGAAATTCCTTTTATTGTAATTAAACTCTAGGTAAAAAATATCCTAGAGAGTCGAATAATCCATTTTTATATACAATAAATGAAAACATATGTATATGCGGATACACAGCTAATTCCTATATTCCTTGGGAATAAATAAATAAGTATTCAAATTGAAAATTTGATTACTGTGTCTGAAAGGGTGATACTTTATAAGAAATACTTTATTATATTACGATTAGAGGTGTAATCCACATAGCAATATTTTTCAACAAATAATTCCACAGTGCATGTAATGCACTTTAAATATTATGCATGTTTAAATAATTTCATGCAATTAACAGGTACTTTGAAATTTATATTTTTACATACCTTTGTGTTCAACTCAATGGCTTGTTTTTAAGCTAATGGTCTGCAATTATCATTTTACCGTTTCGTTGCAGTGATAGCTTCGTTCATTACTCGATCTGATTTATCACGATTTAACAATTTCGAGCTCGTTCGGAAACGATACTTGGCTTCATTATTGAATTCTTATTAAAACTCTGGTAGTTTTGATTCATTAGTCGTCATTACGATAATGGGAGTCCTTCCATCCGTTGCTAAATTAGATGCATCTTTACCTTCTTCTGAACGTTCAATGCTATTTAACTTTCATTCTAATTATGACAAGGCGAAAGTTTCCCAGAATAAAGAGAGGTATTCAGAGTATTACAAATAAATTTCCTTTGTAACAATTTCAGGTAGATTTATTTTAATTCTTTAATTACGTGCTGGCTTTATGTGATATAAATTCGTACGCCATGCAATATTTTTTTAATTTTTAACGACTATTTAACAGTTTCTATGTAACACGTTTATCGACTTTTAATTTTTAAAAGAACTTTCCTTTGAGGTAATAATCACTAATACGATTTATTATTATAATTAGTTTTCATTCGTTTACATTACGTTTACAGTCATGGCAATTTTAAATCGTCTGCGTTTGATCCGTGAATGTTCCATAATCGTTCCTTTAAATTTCATTTGCAGTTAAAACAGAAGAACCGAATAGAAACAGACAGAAGCGGCATACCATGATCATACTTGTTATTCTTGGTTTCTCGGAGGCACTTTTAAATTAATAATTTCTACTTTCATAGGATTCTAAAACATTTTGCAATTTAATACAAATGTAATCTACTTAAATACATAAATGTACGTACATATCAATTTGAAAATATTTCAATAAATTTCATTCTGTGCACCTTTTATTCCCAGATATCGATCGATAAATAGTTCATGCTTACAATATATGATACTGGTTTCATTATTCAAGTTTAGGGGTGTGATCAATTCTCCAATGCGAAGAAAGTTATTCCAAACTTGCGATAGTTCGCGAGGTCTTCCTCGGAGGAATAGATCAGAGGGGACAAAGCATCGTTCAAGTTGTTAGCACCAACGGATCGACATGATTCCATTATAGATACTAGCAATCATGCTATTGAACGTTAGTGTAAGGAAGGAGCTATTTATTTTTGAATGAATAAAGACCGTAAACGCTTATGTGCGGAACAACACGAGAAAGTTGTAAAATAGGAACTAGATACAGTTTCATCAAATTGCTTACAATTTTTATTTTTTTATGTTTCTTACTTTTATTCTCCATAATGACAGATATTTTAAATATAAATTATACGTATAAATCCACAATAAAAGTGTAGCTAGTGACAAAAGAGTTAGAATAAAAGGAGATTTATTATTATTACCGTATAATGCATCCCGTTCAAACAGCAAAACATTTGAATTGTTCAATTTGCACTCAAATAACGAAAATTCAAATCTAAGTGTTACTTATTATTTTCTAACATAAATGAAGTATTACTTATTTGTTATTAATCTTTAACCTTTAGAGTAAATGTAGACACAAAATAAGTATAAAATTCGTTTCTTTGCCACTAAATTATTAACGACAAAGTTGTTTTATCAAGCACAGTTGAGAAATAAATCCTGAGGCGAAGGGTTAATAAAGATGTCACTACCCCTTTCAGTACGTAAAGCAGATTTACTTTCGAAACAATTATGATCTGTTCTTACGGCTGATCTCCAAGATATTACTCAAGTAACTTTGCGATTTATTAACAGCAACTACGCATAAATTCTAGTGAAGTACCATGGAAGTGCCTTGGCTAGGAATCAAGAGAAAATTGAGGCCCTCTGATAAGACGAATGGTACTACACATAACTGACGTCATCCACTCTGGACGCTTTTACCCCTGATGGATTTTACATACGTGAATTTCAATTAATGGCAGGTTTTCTCGTTCGCAATGCGCGACGGAACAGTGCCAGCATCCATTGATGACAAGAACGTTTCCATTTATTTCTCACATTCTAATTCAATTTCTTCTTTGTTTTTAATTTTCCTCTTAAGTATATATCTATTGAAAACAATTAATTTTCAATTAAGTCTTTATCATTCCAAATGATCACTGACAAGCAATAAATCTTTTCAGTGTTTAACTCTTTATAGCAGTACTTGCATGTTCCAGTAGTTGGAAAAATTTAAAATTAAAATTTTTGAGGCGGAACATAAATTTTTATTTGATTTCAAATGTCACAGGATTATATATAGGACAAAATTCGTAAAAGTATGTCATACATTACCTGTCGCAATTAATTTAAATTATAAGAGTTTATATGTTTGCTAAACACATAAATATAAATAAACGAGAAAGTAAAGGTATTTATGATATTGCGAAATTCTCTTAATTTAAGCAAAATAAAAACACACTAACGTGTAGAATAGTTAATTCACAATAGTTCAATTTAATATTAAAAAAGTAGTTTATAGATATTACATTGAATTATTGCAAATTCTTGTTTGTTACAATTCATTTAAAAGAATAAAACATTTGCAGATAATATAGAAACTGATGGAGTACTTGCATTTCTTTAGTACATGATTATTGTTTGCATGAAAGCAAGTAAATTTAAATATTGCATTAGCTTAAAACTTCGAATTTGTTAAAATGAAGCTACATACAAAAAAATGCCCGTTTTAGATTTCTGGTTTAATTTCGCACGAAGATTCCCTTTCTTTTCCGTGGAATTGCTGTTTTCCTTAAGTCCTGCGTTAACAGTCACAATCAGCAAGCGAATGTCAAGTTACTTTGATTGAGAGCTTGGCCGAGGAACTTCTAAGTATTCGCAGGGACTTAACTAGCTCCTTAATTGACTTACGGGCGTCTGTCGGCTAGGGAGTCGAAACAATTTCGAGGACCATAACTTCCTCGTTACGACAATTTGGAAACGGCAAGAAACTTGCCGGAACGTGTAGTTAGCTGTACGTAAGAAGAGATAACAATATAGAGGTGAGTGTTTGCTAGCTCATAAACCTAACAATGTTAAAATTGAATGGCGCAATCAAGTTAGAACGAAACCGATCAAATTATTAGCATGACTATACAAATTCGTTGAATATTAGCAAATAAACAAGTGCATAACGTTTTAAGATGAAATACTAAAACTTACTTTGTGCAAATTAAATCTTTTGTCATATCAATACAAGCTTGCTTTCCTGCAAACATATTTTAAGTTGACGTAAAATGATTTTTAAAAAACTATAGTATAAAATGGCTCTGTTATGAAATTTTAAAAAATGTTCAGTAACAGTGTTGGATAAAATTTTGTAATTAACGTGTAAGATAATTGTGTTTCCTTGAAAAAGAAAATAAAGTTAAAAAGTATAAAATGGTTGGTCGAAACAAATTTCAAACGCTAAAGTGAACATTTTCTTATTGATTATAGTAAAACTGGCATTTCTATTGAGGCGTGTAATGATTGCTCCGAGCGTTTAGAAATTTGAAGAATCTTAAATAATAATTAAAATGTCGTTATACCTGAAACGGAGAACTTGAACGTCTTCTTTTCCTATCGCCGGTCGCCTTCTTAACTTTCCATGGCAAACTCTCTACTCATAATCTAATTTTCGTTGCTGCAATCGCTTCAAGTACTTTTCCGTCCTTAGTTCCTTCACTTATTATGGTGGTACAATGTTCCTACGCTGTTTTCATCCTCACGAGAAAACGCATGTTATACTTTCCATTTAAAGTTTCTCATTTTTCGGTTTTCTATCTCGTCTCGTTGATTTTTAAAAAAATTTTTATTCATACTCATTTTCTTTTGATCGATAATACCATCGATAAATACTTGAAATCAGAGAAATGAATCATACTGATTAAAAATGTTGACGAAAACAATGTTTTCTTCATTTCTCTTATCCTACGGTAAAAAGTACAAACTCATTATCGGTGTATCATAAGTTCCGTTTCCGTGTGCTTTCTGTATACATCTTTGTGGGTCATCGCTATTGTCTAGACTTATTGCTTTGTTCCTCAGAAAGTACAATTCTCCATCAAAACCTTTTTTTATGTCGATTATATTTAATTCGTAGGTAAGCGTAGGAAAATGAATAAAAGGTAAAAAATCGAGACTTTTCATTTAAAATTTAGCTAAATGTCGGATACTTATTTAAGTACTTTCTCTTTTATAAAAATTTCAAAAAAACTTCAGAATGATAGTGAACATTTTTCTTATAAATAGCATAATATTTTAAATAAGGATATTACATAAATAATATCTGAATATATATGTCTCACTGTTTAATCAATATCAATTTATACAATTAAAAAAAATGAAAAAGAAAATTCGTCTTCATATTCTTTATGTACATATCTAATTGCGAAGAAGACAACTGATATCTGATTACGTCTGATCAAAAATTTTTCATTCGTGTATGTAATTATTTTCAGAAAAACACATTTCATGTCTTTCATTTTACAATGGAAATATTATAATCGTCATACTTTCTACTTTTACCTCGTTTAAACAGATGACCTAATTCTTTATCGCCATTCGTTCTTCTATGTTATGATTTAACATTGAATCCTCTATCATTTATTCGACAATTCTCTGTTTACACTATGCTTGGCTTACTTTGACTATGCACAAGTTATTCTATTTTACTTTTGACTGTGTACAATACTTTATAGCATATAAAGATACGTTTAGTAGTAATCAAAAAGGGCCGTGCAATAAATACGTTGTTATTGTTATCATTTATGTTAAAATTATAATAAAATCATAATATAGTAAAGATCCATTCGATAAACTGAAACCAAGACAAGAGTACTGAAAATTGACGTCGTTACGTGCAGGCAATGACTATTCAACGAAACTATGTGATTGCGTTTAATTATCAGAATATTTGAAAGCGGATAGGTTTCAACGGGCTTTTATTGTTGGACTAATTAGCATAATGTATAGAGTGTACTCACAATCGTATCCGGGAGTACATTTCGCAGAGTGGTTTCTCCATTTGTTCCGTGTCACTTGCTTAACTTGCGCTACCAGTCATAAACAGTGTATTGTTAGGGAATTAATTAACTCCACTCGCACGATGTGGAGGGAAAATATAAAAATTTTAATTATTGAATGCCGCTGCATGAGGAGAATATTTTATTCAGCTATTTTCTGTTTAAACCTCATAATACGGCATCACCCCGCAGGACCCCGTAACGGGTCACGTTTGACCCGTATGCAATCTTTATTCATTATTTTATTATGTACACGGTTCTTTTGTTTGTAGGAACTGATATCGTGAATTCTAAAATGTTTTTTAAAAGCTATATAAGTGAACAAAGAAATATGAGTAAAATAAATAAAATATATTCGGAAAAAGTTTATTGTTTATGTTACGTTAAGTAACTGGGTAATTGTAGATTGCAACAAAAGTAATACAAATCTATACAAATTTATTCTTCCACGGTATAGTACTTTAGTTTTTGTAATTTTATACTGATAATCCATACTGATTAATATTTATACTTATATATCGATTTAAACTAGCCTAATTGTTGTCGGAAGGTTTAAAAGTGAATATATTTTTTAGTTAAACATTTATGTTGAAATAAAGCTTAGAGAGTATTTTAGCATTTATTCGACATTAGGTGATTGTCTTCTATTTTCTTTGATATTCTATATATTAACCAGACGCATAGAGTTTACAGATCATCTGTACGTTGAAAATAATAATATAAGTAGTTTTATTTTAAATCCTACTTTGGCATTTGAAATAATTTTGAATTTAATAGTCAGCTGACCAAATGAAGAGTCTGGTTGGTGGCTATTGATCCGTAACATGAATAAGGTAGACTTTAATGGTGAACCATCACGCGACACACAGCAGTATCACTGTGTGGTACGTCGAGAATGAAAATAATTACGATTTCACCAAAATGTTGAAATGGTTTAGCAGAAGAATGGGAATTACGCTCGTGAGTCTCATCAAATTTTATGTTTCGGTAGAGTGAGACACTTCGACTTTCAACTTCGGAAAATTATCGCATACTTGTACACATTCTTATTTTCATGTAATTATAGAATAATAGGCATTACGAATATTGTACTTTCATTTCTTTAAAATAACAAATCACGAGAATTTTAAAGACAATACCCAATATGTAAGAATTCGTTTCGAAATTTGGTTTAGTTCTAATTAAAATACAATCTAAAACGAGGTGTGAAAATACAGCTGATATGTAATCCTAGATATGAAAGTTAAAAGTAAAGAATACAATTTTTCACAATTTTATATTTTGAGAAAGTTTAATCCTGTTTGATAAAATCGAGTGATTTTCTTGTATGTGATTTTATATCGTCACACTGCTAGCAGTGTTTATTATTATAACCGTCAGCTCAGACGCAGTCAATTAAACGCTCACTACAACGAATATGTAAATTCAATTCTCCTGAAATCTAAGCTCGTTATAAAAAATTCTATATTTTACCTATTTTTGTTATCTATGTTTTACCTAATCGTTTAACCTTCTTCATTGCGTAAATTCTGCACTTTTTCTATTCCGCATTACTTAAAAATCTTCGAAGGAATTTGGAAAGAGGTAATTATTGGATAGAATAAAAAAAAGGTGCTTGGACGCCGTCCCAAATTTTGCAACGTCTACTGACCCCATAACCCAGTTTTCTTACACAGACCGTGCATGTGGTAGCCCAAAGATGTCTTGTTTTCAAGAATATTGACCCATAAATTTGCATTCCTTTTCTGCTGCATACGGTTCTGCGATGCACCAATTGCCATTGGCAGCAGTACGCCCGAATAATTTTTCTCGAAAGCATCGTTAATATTTTTTAATCATATTATACTGAATTACTTATTTAAATACGTAACATATATACATGAGGCATGTAACCAACGAGTTATCGCTAAAGAAATGTTATTATTCCTAGCGTAAATCAAGTATTATTTTCTATAATTATTTTAAATATAATACTTTAAGTTTATGAAATCGCATAATCAACATATTCTAACAATTTTCTTCGCAACAATTAAAATTGAATAGCTTTTAGATTTTAACTGTATTTCATTTAATATGAGAAATACATTTTGTTTGCTCTAAAAAGAATGTGGTAAAGAATATAAATCGTTTTCCTTATCTCTTTCATTTGATGAAGAAATATTACACCACATAAATGTACAATGTACAAAAATATATGAACACCTTCTGTTATTTTTATGATTTGATACAGTAATGACCTAGTTACAGGTGGTACCTTTATATGTACACAACACTTAGAAGATAAATGGTACACATTTATCACGATGCCTTGTACCAACTATATACATTTCGCACTCTAGGTTATACATAAATGGGTTTCACATAAAACACTACTAAAACGTTACGCATTCCCGATAAGCGCATTAGATAATTCAACACTCTTTGCATTGCACATCTGTAACACAAGGAATAATTTCACAGGATACTAAAAGTATTTACAATAACAATGAAAATTCTAATGATAAAAAAGTGCATTTTCAGTATCAACATTTGTGACCATATCTATATTCACTGCCAAAGATTGTTCTAACCAGAAACAAAGAATGAATAACAGTGTAAAAACTAATATACTGAATAAAGAATGAAAACAAGTACCTACATTGGTCTTTTTATTGTATATTTTAAGCTGTGTCAACTCCATTGGGTCATTGGCAACTACTTAATTATGCAGATGATTATCTATGTTTATCCTTAGTTATGCATATCCGTAGCATGAACTTAACAAAGCATGCTAATCCCCTGCCGTATGATTCCTTTTATAATTGCACTCGTTAGAACAACTTTTGTCGGAACGGTTTTTGGACACTTTCCGTTCAGGTTGCGTGAACTTTAGGATTGAATTGTATTGCTCCTGACGTATGCCTTACAATTTTTACAGTAGTACAAAGATCATAATTAACAAAAAAGGGGTATAGAGATTCAGATGCATAAAAATTCTGTTAAATCTTATTCTATTGACTTCGGAATGAATTGTTGACAATTTTTTCGGTTTAGAATGAGAATACCATATGGTCTGAACAGAAAGTTCGGCAGGAGGCACATACGCTCCACGCGGCACGGAACGTGTTAACGTTTTGAAACGAGTATCGAGTTACCCGTTTCTATGTTACAAAGGTTAAACAATCAGAACGACATGTTAGCATAGAGCACGTGAATAATCTACTTCGATAAGCCGATTCCTTGAAGGATAATTCCTCAAGAATACAATGAAAGGAAAGTATGTCGGTAAGCACAATGCGTTTGCACTCCGCATTTATCGTTCCGTCAGAATGGATAATGCATGCAGGAAAGAATGGGGAGGCAGAAAAGAAGTTTGCAGATGGAGAGTGTACAATATGAAAAACAGATGTTACAGTGGGAAAAGGAGTGACAATCGTTGCGTTTAGGTTTACGTCGTCAAAGTTCAGACATGACAGACGGGGGTTGGCCTTTCGCTAACCAAAGGTGGCTTTCTCCTAACCCCATCGCGATCCAATCGATACCACAGGCTGCATACCGTTGGACCCTCCTTCTATTGCAGGATAATGGTTCCGCATAGTGTTGCATCGATGCGTGGTTAGACTGCTAATAACAGTGATTTCTCTCCTCTTCAAAAGCGTGGGAGACTCACATTAATCGATTAAAATTAAAACATTTTCAACCCTTTCGTCCCTAAATATGTATTTCCATTCAATATGAATTTTGTGAAAAAGAGAGCTTACGATTGCGCACTAATCAACCTAAACACATATGTATACTGACAGGTGATTAGCAGTTAATCTCTTGCACTGAAAACGAATTCAGAGATTCGGCAAAGTCTTGTGCGAAGAATTTTTTTTACCTATTTTCCACGGATATGTACACTAATTTTGTTCATTAATAATTTTGTATAGAGTGATCCATTTTAAAAGAATCTAGTATGTCTAATGCAACGAGATTATCGATGTGTATAAGACATTGGCAGTTTTAGAGCAAAAACATCTCGACGTGGGTGGCACGTCTTTCAAGAGGTTAAGCTGTCAGCCATAAGCAATGATCCCCGCGTGGTACAATTTTCCTTTATCTAGGAGTTTTCTAGCTTTCCGGTAACTTAAAATGTTCGTGGCACCTATGTGTACTGTTCGGGGTGAAAGGGTTGAGCAGTGGTACGTGTGATTCCTGCAAATAGGTCAAACTGCAGTTGTTTTCGATTGGATAATAGTTTAATGACATTATCACCTACAATACAGATATTTACACGGGTTCATGATTTCAGGCATTGATTTATAGAAATGGACGTTTGTTTATAGTCACAGAGAATAATATTTGTGTTGTATTTAATGTGGTTAAGTTCGAAATTTCATTCATTTCTGAGTATGACTACATATGCAGGTAAGTGATCAATGGTCATTTATTGCATTTAGGTGGTTTTCTTAATATAGTAGAGCCTACCATAAGATTTTTGTTGTACAAAGTCATTTATGAAGAAGCATAATAATTTTGGAAAGTATGATTTTAGATTTCGAAATTTTTATAAGCTTCATACTTGATAACATGAAATTTTGAAATTCGGCTAGTATGCATTCATAAACGTGTCTGTCTATAACTTACTTATTCCACTTGCAATAAGACCTTGTATTAACATCACATAACTCCACCATCTTTTTAGCACTTATTAATATGAAATACTTCTTTGTAAGCATCAATAACAAGTGTCAGTTGATTTAAAAAATATTGGTAAAAAGTTACTTTGTGAAAATTTACTTTATCAATATAAACGCATCAAATTTCTGTGTTTATATTGTAAAATATAGTTTTTTAACAATTATAAAAATAACATTTATCAGAAAACACTATGCAATTTTGAACAGTTTGTTGAAAACTTGTATACTCTGCAACTAGCGAAATATGCTACTTTTAGCTGATGAGATATTTAAAGACTGCAGAATTTACTTTCTTTGTGCTCATAGAAAACGTTTACAGCAGCATAAATTTTTCTCCAAGGAATTCTTTCGTCCTGTGCCTCTTGATCGTATTTCCTCTCAGCAAGTGTATTTCTCTTAACGTCTGCTCAACAGCAACAATTCAAGTAATTGGTCCCATTCTTATTCTCATTAATGTCAAGCCTTAAGAATGGAGAAACATCCTGCATCAGAAGTTGTTATTCTTAAATGGGCACTTAAAAAGTTCTAATATCGTAATATAAATGTTCTGATATAAAATGTCATCGCTAAATAAAATACCCAAAGTGCTGTGCTTTCTATATTATTTATTAAGAAAAACTATTTTCTATTATAATTCTATTTGCTTCAATTACAATCTGAAATATTTTAATTCGCAATAAAAATTCGCAGTCAAATCATCACAAGCATATCTGTTGAAACATCACTTCGATAAATCAGTTATTAATAAACCTTGGAGTAATAACTTCTCATGCCAGATCATTAAACAAAGCATCCAGCATGTATTTCAGAAGCTTTTCATCTATTAAACACATAATTACATTGTGTTCCTTGTATTTTTAACTGAATCATTATGACGCTATCTTGCATCTATGGCATGCTGTTAAATCGTTTACTGATTACTTTTACAATGCATTTGTTTCTTTTGTTCAGGTTTTAATCTTGATTCAATTCGTTTTCTCTTCTGTATTATAAAAATTCAAATCTAATATTCCTTTAAAAGTTTCCCCATCAACATTGCCGGTGTACCGCGTATGCTTGCATCGATCGCCCAAACATTTCCTTGACAACATCCACCTCCATTTTCCCTGTATACAACTTCCTTCTTATTCTTCGAAATTAACTGCATTATTTAGTATCTATTTTTACACTTCAGCCATGTTATAGTAGATTAAGACATTCACGGCCAACGTTACAAATATGTGGCAATGACAATTCTATATTTTACATAAAGTAAATGAAATTAATGCTATAGGTATTATTAATTAAATTTATGAAGTTAATATTACATATATTATTATTTAAAGTCATGAACCGAATGTTATAGATGGAATTATTTAAAGTTACACGATATGATAGTATACTTAGAAACTCGATAACTCTATTTAATTTTCTTTTTTTTCAATATTTTGTTCAAAAGATTCGTTGGATATAATAGAATATTACAAATGAGAAGACTATCAATGAAACAAATAGTGGTAGTGAATGTGTTAATTTTATAATTGAGCAATCGCTTTTTTGGAGTATTTTGAAAGATTTTACGTATGTCATATAGTCAGATAAATGGCCTTTTTCATAAAATGCCGAGCATTTCGATCTATAATATGTCTACGAATCGATTTGCTTGAAGGCTCGTACCTTTGCCAGTTTCCGAATTGATATAAATTACTTTGAAGTTCTACTTTGCAGATGTTACAGTACAGGAAACTAAAAAAAACGAGATTTTAAAGATGAAAATCTCTCGGAGTAAAATCGTATAACCATTATATTGAATAATTTAATTTGCAGAGGAAGATAATCAAGTGTAAAGTAAATACACATGCATACATGAATAATCAATGAATCGGAAGAAAGAAATATTGAAAAGTGAGGTTTTCTAACAACATTGTTTCTAATACAACTCAATAATAGTTTTGTAAGTTGTTTTTATTCAAAAGTTTAATTAAAGTTGAGAATTGTACTTGCAACAACGCAATATTGAAATTGTCTCAATGAAAATAGACGGAAACCTTGCCGTGTTTTGCGATTTTATAAAGTGATAATTGAGTTACAAGTTGCAGTAAGAGATCATTATTTTAAATTCTTGTAGTACGTCCACGTAAAATAATGAAGTCTCTTATCAGATACGTATGCTACTAGCAATGACATTCAACCATTTTTCTATTTTTATTTCTCAATTTCGCAGTCTAATGTAACGATAATAAAAAATTGCGCATTAAATATGAATGTAACAATTGGTTCAATTAAAATTGAAAATTTGATTCTTTCAAAATTAAGTGTCTAAGACATTTTATTTAATACCTATTTATTATTTAGTTATTTGGAATACATGAACATGCATGAAAATCCTATGTCTACTTTTAATTGTGATAGATATTTTGTATGGTAGAAATTAAATAAATAGTATATAGGAAATGTGTACAAAATGTAATTAACAATGTATAAACATATTTTTGATCGAAAGAGTTTAAGTTTGAATAGTTTCGTTTATTTGAATCAGAAACAAAAATATATCTTTGTTCATAACTGTAAAGGTAGTAAATTGATCAAGATTAATATCGGATTCCTCAAATAAAAGCAATTGAAAAATAACTATTGAATTTTCTATTTAATTTAAAAGTAATGGTATTTCATATAATTGGGATTAGGTAAATGATTCCACAAAATAGAAATGAAGAGGAAACTCAAGCAAGAGTTGGAACGCCTATAAAAATTGCTAATCTGAGGAAATACCATCTTTTAATTCTGTCGAGCTTTAATATCCTTTCAGCTAATGGGACAAGATTAATCGGAAATGTCGGAGTCTGCGGTAATTTCCGGTGGAAGTCGGTAAAACAGAAAATACGTCGGGATTGATCGTGCTTTCAGTTTGAATCGTGGTTCTAACTGGAACCCCGTAGGAATATACACAATGGTACTACAGGGAACTGCACAGAATTGTTGATAATTGTTTCTCGATTCTCGCCCTGCGTATTAATCAAGCTATTAACTCTGATTATAAGAGTGTATTTACCAGTCAATTCGTAATTGAAATCCAATGCAGTTATTTTATAAATAATAGATTTAGTATCTAAAATAAATGATGTGGACAGCTGTTGTTAAATAGCAGAATCAAAGAAGCTAATTCATATAACATATGACTCTTGTAAAATAACTTTCACATTGATCTTTGGTCTTCATATATTCGTGATTTGTTTATACATAATTTTCTTACGTGCACACATACGATAATATAACAGTCATAGATGAAAATTCTAAAAAAAAGAAAGGGATTCAAATGTGATTAATTCTGAACAATGGTTAACGATAATGAATCTTCCTTGCATGCAGTCAAAATGTTTCTAATTTCTTTGAAAATTATACTATTTAGCAATTTCAAAATGCATACATAAATCAATCACCTTTTCAATGTCTTAAAGAAAGATATTTTAAAATTAACATTAAAAATAAACATACTTCGTATTTTCTTAATTTTTAATAATGCTTTTTAATGAAAACCATTACGAAAACAGAAAAAAAATAATTAGAAATGACCATCGCGAATAACTATGAAAACCTGTTTAATTACTTCGTTAAAAACCTGTTTAAATACTCTATATTAACAATTAACTACCATTCCTTTACAAATTATCGTTAAAATCAATCTTCCTTTTCGAGTAATAATTAAAATTAATTATTTCTCTCAAATGATAGTGCTCATTAAAATTTCAATACTATTACGGCACTGATTTTTCAAATGAAATTACATTATCGCAGATTTAATTTTCAAAGTTGTAACTTCTTTTGAAGTTCTTTCGTGTCAATATTAACAAATTTGATAAAGCCTCGAAGACCAGAATTACGATGCAAAAGAAACTAACACTGCTGATTTATAATATTTTCCAGCCAGCAGCTAATTAACTTCAGACCAGCGTCTTAGAAGTCAATTAAAAGCAACACATTTTTAATAAAAACGTAAGCTTCCAGTTCCTTGGGGTTCGTTTTCAATAATTATTTCCGCGTCGTAAATCTGTAGATGCGTCGCCTTAATTAACGTTCTACCTGGTGTACGAACCCTTGAGCTTGCTCTTCCGGCAAATGTTTCGATGGTAACCTTTCACCCCACATTTCACTGTTGCGTAACAGAATTTTCCACAGCGGGTTTTTCCGTGGCGAATTTCATTCCCATGTACCTCACGGTGGTCGGTGCTTAAAACTTTATCAAAAACAGCTTCCACAAAGTAACCAGAAAAATGATTCGTTCATAACACTGTTGTTCCATTCTACCGTTTTAATATTTAACACCAGTAGAACCTCAATTATTTAATTTAATTAACCAACTAACCGATTAAATAATTTAAAAATTAGGTGGCAGAGCTTTGGTTTTCTTTAAAAAGAAGGTTTTCAAAATATATTTGTATTTTTGATCAAATGTATTCCAAGAGATAATCTGAAGTTCACATTATTGAATTCCAATTTGACAAAGACTTTAAACAATTTAGGTCGCGGAAAATAGTTTTGTGCCTCATAATTTTTACTGTTATAGAAAGTGAAAGAATTAACAGCACATGACAATGTAAAAAATAAAAAATATTATTGATGAAATATGAAACCTTATAATTTTGTTAATATGATTTGCTCTATAAAGGACATTCAATTTCTAAGTCTATCGGAAAAAAGCTATGTAAAAGCAGCAGTTGAGTCTACCTGAATCGTCGTACACCGCGGCATCTATCGGCCTCCCTCGAATACAATTTAATCCATTCAAAATTATAGTTTTCTTAACACCTTCAAACCTGATCTTTATATGGAATTATGTTCACGTATCTAAACAGTGGACTACCATTCAATGCATCATTAGCAATGGCATTATTTCGAATGAAATAGTAGTAGTATTGTACTTTTCTAATAGAAACAAATTCAAAGTAAAGGTGAATATACGGTTGCTTGTTACAGTTTTAACGAGTTAACTGTGTTTGACGAGTATACACGTCACCATAAAGTTTGAAATGAAACTAATTCTTTCAACAATGATTTCTTTATTTTTTCAGATAAACATGTAATTCTTTTCTGTTTTGCTTTGATTTTTCATTAGACACATTAAGAAGTTAATATTTTGTCAGATATTGAAGTAGTAGTCTTTTACTTTCGAGCCTTAACATTTTGTATCTTTCATAAAGGAAATGAAATTACTTTCACGTGTATTTTTACCTAAATTTCTAATGCATGGTGTAACGTGTAGGAAATTCTCGAGATACTTTCCTTGACTTTTATTTGCATTTTATAAATACGATTTATTCCATTGCATAAAATTGTAACTATAGAGATTACTGCTGAAACAAATTCTAATCACGAACGTGATAAAAGATCACGTTAGAAGAAGGAGAAATAAAAACCAATTTAAAAAGAAACAATGACAAAATATTGAAAAACTTCTGAAAATATCGAATAAAATATCGAATAAAATTGAAATTCATAGGTTTAACAGTTTCGAAGAAAAATTATCGTGTGGAGGTAGATATAAAAATTGTTGGAAACAGTTAACTTCAAAGGTCTGTGTTTTATAAACATTTTCAGTATAAGCGAAATGATAGATTAAGCCTCTCTCTCCCTTGTCGCACTTTTATATGGACTGCAATATGTTTCAATTTGTACAAAATCCCAAACCTCGCACGCAAAAATGATCAATATCACGTGAAACAGTCTGTTACAGAACAGTTTCAAAGGTTTTTATAGAGATTTCACTGGTTAATATTGTTTTCGTGTTATCTCGTAATTCGGAGACTATGATTGACTTAAAGCATTAATTTGTACAGCAGATTTCTAAGCAGCAGATGTTCTGTCAGATATAAAAACGTCTACACGTTAATATCGCTTATGAATTAACTGTATTTGTTATAATGGTGATGTATGGTAGCAAGCAAAGAGATCTTATGATTTAGATCAAAGGAACTAAAGAAGCGAATGCTTTAGATCACCAGTTATAAACGCAGACAGTGTCTTTATTTTATTGAAGTAACGAAATTGCTTTATCCAATTCAAATGTTAAATAATACACGTTTATTGTACGTATTTATACAATAATAATGTCTTAAATAAATTTTTGATATCTAGGATTAGGTAAGTCATAATTTTATCAACATATTATATAAAATAATTGACAATACTTTAATTTATACGATTCTAGAATCAGTATTTTGAATAGAATTTACAAAAATCGTATAATTGTATCTTATTTTATTAAAATAAAAGAATTTGTAAAAAATGTAACTTATATTTGAAACTGGCAAAATAAAATGAATAACGCCATTTATTCAAAATTTGATATTATCAATATTGTAATTAATGGAAAAGTAAATTATTTTTTGCATTCTTTCCGAGTGAAAAGAATTTAATCCGCAATTTTAATTAGTTGAAAGCAATTGATTTTTTTTTACCTTTATATTGAACTGAAATTAATATTTGTATAATTATAGTCATATATAAATGATGTAAATTATTATATTACATAGCATCATAAATCTAAATTTTCGTTCATTCATCATTATTGACCAACTAATACATTCATATATATTCCAACAAATTTTTCAATTTATAAACTGTTCAATATTTACTATTTTTATACATTGTAATCAGTATTCTAACAAAAAGAACTTGTTTCCGACAAATAATTTCAAAAATTGTAAAACATGGTGGTAACATCATTACGGGAGAAGCAATTTAACGCTTCTGAACATTTTCAATTTGAAAATAAATGAGAAATGTAAAATGTACTTTCATATACCAGCTTCGATATTACGAAAATTGAGTTTGAATATAACTGGCGTTGTACAAAATTACTATTTATTTTGTTGTAATTATGTATTTAACTATGTACTCAATAATTTGTATTTAGAATTCTCATATTACAAAATATTTTTTCTCTACTTCGCTATAAGAAATCACGGTACTCCATTTTACATATCATTAATAAACATTTACATTTAATTATTTCTTAAAGTATAATTGCATTATAAATATACTACTTTATTATATTCGCTTACTTTTTATATACAGAATATCCCACTCTGAAATCGTTATAAAAATATTTTATCACGAAATATTACTAGTTATACTTTGTTATCATATCATTGCATTATTATATTCTTATATTTAACTGTAACTGCATCTAATATTTTCTATTCAAGCACAATAATCTAAGTAACTGAATATTAATCATTAATCGAGAAATCAATCAAACCAAAGGATCATCTGAAAATAATTATCAGATTATCCCATTAAATTTACAAAAATATAAATTAAAAAATTTTTCTAGTTTACTGCACATTGTAGGCCGTTGCATTATCGTCAAAATAGAAATATGCATTGTCACGACGTCGTTGATCTCGTTTCTCCTATTGACATTACCAATGTAATCGTAGCTTTTACGATGAATGCGTGGACTCTGTTTAACGTTTAATATTCACTGCTGTCATAAAGGTTTGTTCGAAATTACGGTTCCAGCTTGTCCAGAATAACTTGCTTATGCTAGTTTATAACGTTATAATACCCGATACATGAAATACACATGGCGCCACTTGTCGTCGTAACTTTGCAGAATCGATGCCTTTGCCACGATTGGTTGCGAGTTACTGTCTGTCTCTGTGACGGGCGCAATAAAATTTCCATTCTCAACAACACACAGCCGATACAGGGACTGTCAATCAACAGTGACGGTGGTGGGTCGTTTCTAATTTGTTCAAATCAATTCAACTATCCTCGATTTGTTGTCTATCAACAACGATTTGTTATCGAGACTGCTGTAACTTGAGACTGTTTCGATTATCGTTTATAGGAAAATATATTATTAATATAATACCATTATCAAGATATCTATTTTAAATTAGCAATAATTGATATTAGATATTAAATATGTTCGTAAACATATTCTTTCAAAAGCATTCGTTTGAAACAAAACAAAAAGTTAATTTATATTCATGGTATTGCTTCGATCGTATAAGCAGAATGTATTTTTAATTACGTTACAATGAAGAATGATCAATTTATCTTTCCATTAAATTATATATCTCATATTTTTCTATACTAAATCATGTTAATTGATTTTATTTAATACTGAAATATAAGAATCTGATTTGTTCGGAACAATAACTTTATGGAAAATATTTTAACATAGCGTAAATAACGAGAAATAAATATTCTATTTATTTTTGATGAAAGAGTATTCACAAATTAATGAATGAATCAGAGAAATTTTCTTGAGCATTTGCGTTGGAGTATCTGAACTGAATACAGTATTCTAAGGTCTTTCACTGTAATTACTTTCAATATTTAAGATTCTATGTAATATTCAAACAAGAGCTGACTGCAACTTGTTCCAGTTTCATTACGCTGAGCATATAACCGTGTTTAATTTAACCGTGTAAATATAGTTCTCGAGATCTGTTCGCAAATGTTCAAGCTATAAAATGGATATAGATGCTTAACATGCACATGACGAGTTGACATAAACATGTATGCTTATTTTACTTTGAACGATGCACTCGCAATACCTTAGATTTGCATGTTGACGCACGTGAAAACCTGACGACGTTGAAGATAGGTGAAACCACCGCTAACATTGTTAAATAATTATCTCACAGGACAGTTAACTAATCGTCAAAATGTTAACCAATTTTATTAAGACTAGTTCACGAAACATTTTACATATCGACGACTTTAGTTATATCTATATAATTGTAACCAACTCGTATATAGTCCGCATTCTCTAACACGTTGTAATAAAATTAAACATAATAATCTTTAAATTGATAAAAGAAAATGTTAACGAATATATTTGAATACAATATGACATGTCATAATTAATCGTAATTTCTTTCAGATCGTTTTAAACATAACAAAGTTTATACTTCTGGCAATTTATAACGTATTAATCGCTCACACAATTTTTTAATTGTTTTTGAAAGAATCATTATAAGCTAGACAACGGATGATAGTATTTTAGGAAGAATTTGGTACATTGCGATAATATGTGTATTCATCTTTTCCCAACTTGTAGAGTTTCGATATTATATTAAATATGGTGCATCGAGCATGTACGCCTATATATCTCTGTCGCATGCGCGTTCAAATAGAAACTTACTTTTATCGAGCAGAATATGCTGCCGGTTGCAGCACGGGTGCACTCTGGCGTGTGACATTTTTTTCACCATTGTAGTTTCTTTGATTGCATTTTAACTTCAGTCGCTCATTTCCAATTAATAGAACTACATAGAAATGTATTAATAGCTTATAGAAACGTCAATAATAATAATTAGACTACAAATTTTTATGCATTTATGGGAAATTTGAAAGTGTAAAATTGCACAGACTGTATGCAATACGAAAAAATTTATAAAAACTGCAATGCTTTTTATAATATTTTTTAAGGAAAACTATTCTCATCATAATTTTATTTTTCTAATTGTGTCCTTACAAATTTGAATTTTTATCAAGAAGTTTAGTAACAGTAATTATTACTTAATTTCATTTGCAAAAAATAAAAAGCTATGTATACCACAAGTTTAAGAGTTGCACTGAGCCATAGTACTGTTTTAAATGAAGTTGGAAACAATTACTGAAACAAAATATTGCATAATTTAACAAAATAAGTAGTTATTATTTTATAGAAATAGATACCATCTAAAATAAACGGTTACAATTACATTTACAAATACAATCGAAAATACAACAAATATTACTCGAATAATTAAAAAACATTCTTTTCAAAAGAACCTTTCATAAAATTTCCAATAACGTGTTTTTCAAATATCATATCCAGCAAAACGAATAAAATTCGTATTATTAATTTTACATTCTCTGATACAGAACATTCATCGTATTCATTAAAGAAGATAATAACTGACTTTATTCTCGAAGCCCATGAATCATGTTTTACCATTCATATTATACGCTTAATAAAATATGAATTTTAACGAATTAAATTCTTCGCTGAGGAAAATTCGAAATTTAATTAAGTTCCAAGACAGGATAACATCGTCGGTAGAATAGTGTCCTCAAGATGCAATCTCGGTGTTACATCAAATCCAAACAGGAAATTCAAGTAGACGACTGAACAGGATAGTTTCGGTTAACTAGAAATAACAATGGCAAGATCAGCTACCCACGTTTGAATTACGTATGCTGTTTCAACGTGACCAAGAATGAAGGTAGTAGCGGCAACCATTTTAAGCAAAACCGTCAGTTCCGCGAGAGCAGTGAATCCGTTTCAATTAACACCGTATCTTGGATCTTCGAAATTGGTACAATTTTGCCTCGAGATAAACGGAATTCCTGAAAATATTTCAAATTTCTGCGACCATTATTAAAAAGAACGCGGCTGTTTTTAGCTTACACAAGCAACGGTTGAAATACAGCCGAATAAATTTTAATATCAAGGTAGCCGGTATTCCGTATTTCTTAGTTTCCGAGATTCCTGTCAGAATTAATCATATTGTACGTAGGTATCCACTTTCAAGAACTCCTGTTGAAAATTATCAGATATGATGTTTCCAATCGTAATCGAAACTTAATGACTTAAGTATAGATTCAATTTGGACACAGACACAACGAACATGTTGAATCTTCTACATTGATATTGTAACAGATTATTTTTATACTCTACTCATTTTATTTCATGTGAAGGTTTAATAATTAGAATGTTAGATTTCAACAAATTCTGCATTGCATGAAATACGCTATTGTTGTAACTAAAAAATAAAAAGGAACTAATAATAATATAATAAAATATTACTGATTTCTACTTGCGTGGTACTTTTCATGTAATTATTTCGTTTCTGGGTGACGTCATGAAGTTTATATGAAATTCTCAAGGTATTATTCAATGTATTAAAAATATTTTTCGTCTCATGTTAATATTCATTATTATGCGGTTATAATCAGCATTATGCATCCTGAATGTTCACGGTTGACATACTTAGTTTACGTTCCCAGGATCGATAAGTTAAAAGCAAGCGTTATTTCGCTTGCTATCATAAGTGAAAGTGCTTTTCGAGCAAACACAGGAGTATCCTGCTTTTAAAGAATATTAATGTTTTGTCAGTGGCTGAATCGTGCATATTTAAAGGATGCAACCGGTTACGGTGACGTAGGTTTAAAATGTTGGACAAATTGTCCGTAATGGAATATTACTATAAACCTCAAGAATGAAAAGTAGTTTCATATTAATTGCACAAAGTTTAAATTTTTTGAGAGTTTTCATTCTACTGTTAACCAAAAATATGTTCGTGCCCAAACGATAGTCTAACATATATATACATAAATCATAATGTATATACTAAAACAATTTACACGTATTTAAAAAATATTATTCATACGTAGACTGCGGATCTTTCTGCAAATTCAATTTTTTTTAACATGGTTAAAACATAGAATTACGATAAAAAAGATTTTCTTAATAAATACCATGGAAAGTATTACACTTTGAATATTTTATATATTTTTTCGTTTTGTGTGCATTTCGTGCAATTTTGCTCTCTCAGAATTCTTATAAATGCATAAAAATCCGTTGTATGCTCATAAAAATTTATATAATATATTGTGTTATCGTAATGTTCAATACTATGTAACATACAATAAACGACAAATCATTTTGAACCAGTGTTGAGATATACGGTCGGTAATAGTCCCCTGATCATACGCATGGTTGATACTGCGAGAAGTTTCCGCTGTTGTGCATTCTATTTTGAACTAAAGTAATAAAATGAAATTAAGTAAATAAAGTTAAATTCAGAATTCAAATGGTGTATTTCATAAAAATATATTTTTAGTACAGATTTATTCCAAAATAAGCTTCGAAGTTTAAAATAACAAAACGTGCAATTATGTTTGTATTAATCCATTATTTACAGTTATTCCCTAAATGTATTATTTATCATCCAATTTACCTCCGTCTGAATAAAATTTTAAATTATACTCTCCACCGCATGTTCTATATTCCAATAATCTATACACAATTTTTGTAACATTTCAGATGTTGCATATGAATCGCAAGGAAACGATATGTTGAACAAAAAATCGAATATTTTATATCGAGACTTACAATTTTATATATACAAACGTTAGAATCACATTGAGGACTATCAACTATGTTGAAAACGTTTAACCCATCGCATCGTGTTGTTACACTTTGTTTTCAACTCCCTGGAATTCCTAATTACAATTAACTGAAACCTTCTGTAAAAATATGTCTCACATCATTTGAAAAAAATGATAAAATTATTTTCTTCAAGGAACTTTCAATACTGCTTTTATACTTAATGCATAAACAATGTTTAAAGTTAAAAACCCTTTTTCTCCAAATTTGATAACAGTAAGAGAAAATTGTATTCGAAGCCTAATATCTAGAAGAATTATGAATTTGTCACTAAAATACATTAAGGAAAGTAGACATTTTTGAACGGTGTCGGTAATACCAGAAAAAACTAGTTTCAAAGTACTAACGATGAAATCGCGCATTCTCACATGACAAATATATCTAACACTAAAACTACCGAGCAGTTAAATTGACTTTTTGAAATTCCGCTATAGAAACTTCAAGGGTGCATCTATTCAGAGTTTAATTGATTTACAATTCAGTTTGTGCATGGCTACATAGATTTCTCTAATAATTTCTCAGAGAAATATTTGTCATCGTTTGAATAATTGCAAAAAGAAAAAATCGGGAATGGGTTATTTTGACCCGTTTGATAGTTTAGTGTTAATTTGCCGTTTATTATAAAAAAAGACTCTACCGCGTGTAAACATGTAATCGCGTCCGAAGAAAAAAATAAATCTATGTATACACATGTATGAGAATAATGGCTGCGTTCGAACGATCACATTTAATCCGGATCGTTGCGTTACACTTCCGCCTGTTTAATGAGTACACAGGCAGTAATTGATGGGTACATAGTGGATACAATACTTTCCATTAAGCTTGGTTCGTGATAAATGGAGAAACTATGCGCAATTCACGACCGTATCTTTTACCGCAGCCATAAAAACATTCACGTCGTCGTCGGATGAATGTAGCAGCACTACGAATCGCAATCGTTCTCAGATTCGAAGCTCGAAGAGGGTTATACAGAACGATTTTTATGTTATATTCTGCCCCATTTTTTGCCAACTGAGACACTATACGGAAAGAATTCATTCATTTACGTAGTACTGAGGATTTATTTAGTGTACCTTACGAGGGAAACTTTTCAACCAGCACACGCCGAGTTTGATGAAACTTATGTGAAACATAGGTTTCAAGAGAATATTTGACACGTATTTTTTCTTATCGGCCAACGTCCACCTTGAACGGATGAAAACACTCCTCAAAGTTGAGGGTTGGAAGTATGTTTTTTAATAATATCTCCGAAACTAGTGTAGAAAAGAAATTTTCTTTTTAAATTGTTCGCCTCGAAATGAACAATTTAGATTTCTTTTCTACACCCAGAGTTTCAGAGATATTGTAAGAAATATACTTTCAAATCTTAACTTTGAGGGACGTTTTCACCCGTTCAAAGTGGACGTTGGCCGATAAGAAAAAATACGTGTCAAATATTCTCTTGAGAACTATGTCTCATATAAGTTTCATCAAACTCGGCGTGTGTTGGTTGAAAAGGTTCTCTTGTTAGGCTTTAACCTTAGTCTCAACTCTTTGAGGACGAATGTCGGAATTTTTAAGGTATCAAACTTTCATATCTGAAACAGAGTTGGCAAAAGATCGATACATAACTCTCTTTTTCTGTAGTCTGTACGATTTCGACATATAATTTAGCTTTCTCTGCTGAATGTTTTGAATATATCAAAGGAAATCCTCGTGCGCAAAGGGTTAACGCTAGAACAACCGAAGGTGTAACATGATTAATACGTAGTCCTTTTAAAAATTGTAACAATAGCTTTGTTTACGGTTCCTTTATATACTGATTATAGTATCGAATTGAAACTATTTATTTTTCAAATCATTTTGGATACTTAAGAATTTTGCGGTATTAATGATTGAATCGCACAGAGGTCGACGCGGTTAAGCCCAGAAAACAAAAATTGAGAAAATTAATGTTTTGGCTCCCGAAATTATTATACAATATATGCAGAAGTTATAAAAAGAAGCACTTTCTGACCTAGAAAAAATGAAGAACCCAGTAAATCCTTGAATAACTAAAAAGAATATCATTTATTCCATTAAAATTTACAGAAATCAGAAAATATCAAAAAATAGACTTTACCGCATTTGCTTCTGATCGACTCAATTGCTAAATAAGAAAACTGAAACCATTATTTTAACGGGTGCGGTAGTTACAGGTTTAAGCTATATGAATGTAAGAATGAGTGCGAACAGAGAAACAGGAAAAGGACCATAAAAGGAAAAAACTATAAACGCAGGGCCCAGCGTTGCCAGTTTCATGTGGATGGTTTTGAAAGGATGAGCCCGAATGTTTTCTTGAGAGTGCGAGTGAGAAGAATGCTTGTGTGGGAGAGATTAATTTTAGCGTGATGGGAGTTAAAAAACAAAATTTGAGAAGAGTAGTGAGTTGGCCATAGAGACAAAAAATTATATTGACATGTTCGAGTCGAATCCAGTTCCACATTTCTATGTCATTCAATTTTAATAAATACTGTTTTCTGTTTGCCGTGTCTTCAGTTTTCTCAGTTTAAAGAAAATTTCATAACGTTAGATATAGAATCTACTGTAGAAAAACACTTTCAAAATTTCTATGGTTAAAATACACATTTTATACGAATTACTTTATGCGCAGAGCTATATGAACTCAAATTATCAGTTTCAAATTTTTCCTAAGCTTATCTGGCATTTACTTCGTACTATTTGCAAGGAAGAAATTTTCCGTGCGAATTCAACAAAAAATAATCCCGCCCAATCCATCTAAACTCACCTTCCATTTCCGTTTTCAGTTCGGGGTCACTATAAGAATTTTAATCCTCGTCTTTAAAACCCTTAACTCGAGCAACTAATTTACTGGAGTCTGTTTTTAAGCCGAAACTTTCAGCCAATTTCAGTTTCTAGTAGGAGAGTTAAATAAAAAGCCAGCAATGCTTTAGAATTATCTTTATAAATATTTGAGTAGCTGTCGTTTATTCTTCACATACACAAATTCATCTAATTTATATCATCATATATAGTTTTTACAATATAATATTTATTTACGTAACTTCAGTATGATTAAGATTTACGAAATTGGTTATATACAATATCCTGTGATAGAAAATAAATTACTATTATAGAGCTTCCTCTTCGATTCATTAATTAGATTTATTTGTAGAAGACACCATAAATTTTCTGTAATAAAATTTACGTAGAAATGAATAATGTTAAATTATTAAATTAAATTGATTATAAAATACATTATTATTAATAGTGATAAAAATTATATTAATATATTATTCGACAAAAATTACGTAAAATGAATAAAATTAATTACGCCGTGAATTTGAAAATAATTCGTTAAACCTTATGGAATCCGTGGAAAAGGGAAGACACTAAGAAAATTTATTTGAAATTATTGTCGAGTCAATAATTCTCAAAACAGGCGAAATAAAATGAAACGATAAGCAGATAAAATAAAGTAGAAGAAAATGTTGTTATCTATATAATCAGTTCTACAGATATTTCGAGGAAGTGCTTCTTGAATTTCATCAACATCTTCCTGTGAAGTAATCAATTTCACCGTCTCTTTTCAGTGCAAGATTGCTCCAGTCTTTTGAAATTGCTTTAACCAACGTCAGATAAAATTATCCGAATGTAAAGCTTCTTCATTTTGACTTTTGATGCGACATTGGCGTTCATAATGAATTTTATTTTGAAAAACAGAAATACGCACACTGGTTTCTTCTAAATAGTCATTATTTTGAGGTATGACGTCATATGTTCTACCAGACAACAATGGAACAGATACAAAGTTGCCAAATAAAGCGTTTTCAAACATACTTTCATATCATATTTTATATGTAACTTTATTTTACTGTTTCCACTGTCAAAAGTGTGGGGCCTCTGACAATAATTTATAATTAATTTGTCTACATTAGTATAATAGTATTTTAGTCATTTATATCTTTAATAACCTTTCCCTGATCTTTAAATTCATGACCTTCAAATTTCTATACTTGATTCGAGTCCGAATAACCTGATTGTGTCATCGTGACGAATAGTCCGTTCACTTTGACACATATATTACATCGACAACTTGTCTATTTGGTCAATATATACATATACACACACAAATGTTATAATTCCCGCAGATCAGTAGCAAGGTCAAGCATGATTTCTTAATGGAAATAAGATTTGATGTAACTGAGTGTTTGATGATCATAAAAAAATAAATTGCAACGAATAGTACGACGCGAAAAATTAATGTCCTCTTCTTAGTATTTTCCATTGATATTTTATAGTTTCATGTTTGTTATGCCCCGTTTTACTTCAGAATTTATTAACTCAAATTTATGTTTGTGCAGGTAATCATAGTTTCCCTTTTGACATATCTACTTTGGCGATCTTCAGAATTGTGGTAAGAAACATGCACATATATACGCGAAATGCTTCCGAAACAAGGGAACAAACTTTAGTAACTTATTCGTGTAAATTTCAAAACAAATTCCATTATTCCAAAAGGGGTACAATATATTGGGTTACCCCATAAATAATGCAGTTTGTTTACGCTTTCCTCAGTTTAAACATTAAGGTAAAAAAAACTCTTTCAATCTAAAATATATTCTCCTCGTTTAGTCTATAAACAATGAAGTAGAAGCTATTTTATATGCAAAAAAACAGTTTTGGTTATCTTAATTTATCAAGATGAAAGAAGAATAGAAGAAACCGCTTTATTTATGGCATGATCCAATATAAACACACAATTCTATATTGAACAATATAGAATTAACATACATTATCTAGCGAATATTTACACTTATTTAATTACTTTATATATCTATTAGTCTATTTACAAATAGCTACATTAACAAATTTATACACATCCATTATCCTCAATCCAAATTGTGATCTTTAAAATTCTAAAAAATGAATTCCCAACTGATTTAAAATAATTCCTGCACCAAAAATTGAAGCATCAATTCTCAATATCTTTAAAATCAGTTCAACCATTAAACTACTCCATCCTATAAATAATGCGGTTTTTACATGACTTTTATTTTGAAAAATAAAGACAAACAAAACTGTTTTTAATGTAAAACATATTCTCCTTCATTATCTATAAACCGTTTATCTATACATTATAATTAATTCTAAGAAACTTTTGTTTATATCTATTTTAGAAATAAGAAATATAAGAAACCGCATTATTTATGGAATGACTCAGTATATTCTCCAAGGTCGAATCCTTGTTTCTAGAACATTACGCGTTTAACAATAATCATATTAATCACTTGCTTTACAATATCGTGCCAGACTCGTGATGTAGATTTCAAATAGAATTTAACAAGTATAAATGTCATTTAATTCTTTCAAGTCCGAATTGAGTATTATTTTTCAATTGTTAAATGTCAACATAGAAGAAGTGTAGGATTTTTCTCTTTTTTTGATGAATTGTGCAATCTCTTTGTCAAGCGTTATTGGGAAAGAAATCATAGGACAAGATGTTAAGAAACGCTTGAACAAGGCAACTTTAAAGTTAACGCCGATTTGACCAAGGTACGATTTCATACGAACCTGTTCGAAGTATTGCACGGACGAATGCTTTCATGTCTACTTACTTAAATGCTTCCGCTACCAGACAAATATGAGTGATACGCAAAAAATTCAGGGGATGCGTTTAATTTGAAGAAAGGACGACAGCTTGACGCTATTCCCGTCAAGGAAAAACTTGCTGCGGCTGATCTCATTTTTCTAGGCTCCGTCGACGTTCCCGAGACTGCGAATTTTCAAGCCGGATAACTTCTTATTCATCACCTCGGAATTCGTTATCGACATCGCGATAAATCGTTCACGGGACGTTTCTCGATTCGCCTCTTCCGAGATTCGTTCTGACGGTTATCTGTATGCGGATTTCTATTGATCACCGCTAAGGGAAAAAAAAGTACCTCGACTTTCTTACGATAATGGCGGGAAATGAAGCGGCTCGGTTAGGAAATATTAGCCGCTCGAACATGCGTGAAAAGGCCGACGGGCAAAAACTCTAATGAATGTGAATCGTGGACGCACAAGGCGTTATTAAACGACCGTCGATTGAAGAGAAAGTAATCTGGTTGCGAATGAAGGGAAAAGTTCATCGTTTAACTATGGGAACCGGTGACCGTAATTCGTTGGTTGCGGAATATCTTTTTTGTGGACGTGTATAGGTGCCGTTCATTTTAAAAGTGGACTACGTCGTATATTTTTAGTTTCGAGATATTTAACACTAGAACTATTGAGTATTTAATCAGTTAACTGCGTTTGACGAGTATACACGTTATCTTAAAGCTTGAAATAATACTAATTCTTTCAACGATGAATTCTTCATTTTTTCAGACAAACACGTAATTATTCTATGTTTTGCTTTGGTTTTTCATTAAAATATATCCTAGGTGCATTTGTTCTACGTTTGATGAGTATACACTTCATTATTTTATTTGATTGCGCGCAAGACGAGAGGTTTTTGAAACTAATTTCCATAGTTAACCGATTAATATGTAATCCCTATAAAAATGGTAACAATAGATTATTTTCAGTCTCTTGGGCAATCATTGTAGTATTTAAGTGAAATTATTTATGTTCAAGATCATTTGGAGTATTCAATGTTTTTTCAGATATCAATCATTGCGAAACGAAAAATTCGAAGCCAGTCATATTGACTGGCGCGGTAGTTCTAGTGTTAAAGGCTCATGATGGAATAGATCAGAAAATATTTTTATACTATGAATAAATATTTCAGAAAATATCTAGTTTCGAGAAATAAGAATTTATTATGACTATGTACTGTTGTGTGTAACTTGTAAAAAAGTAGGACTTTTTATGCTTGAAATGACTTGGACTATTTTCAAAATTAATGACATGTGTTACATACACATAGCCCCGTTAATTTTTATTGAAAACATTCAGAAGAAGTAAATATAAAAATTATTTGAAATTTTATTAATTGCAAGTGTCCTTCTTCTCTCTATTAAAACGAACTTGAAATGCATCAAAATTGCAGTCTAATTGTGTAGGTTACTCTATATGAAAAACAGGAATAAAGAAAATGATTAAAAATGAAAGGAGGATGAGGAAGATGGGATAAGAACTTACTTACTCTCATTCAGAGGATAACAAGTCACCCTTCAATGTCGTTAGCAGATATTATTCGGCATTATAAATGTTACAGCAGAAAATCTTGTCTGCAGTAAACCGAGTACTCAGTTGAGAATTCTTCCCGGCTGAATCTGAATGAACGTCAATTTGTACTTAGGTGCTCGTTTAGATTTCATACAAAGTCGAGGGTCGATCCAAGCTGTTGAATGAATCGCTGGAACAGAACCCGCGAATTAAAACTTTTCAATAACTGCTGACTGTTATTATCATCGGAAAATAAAATTGGAAGGAAGAAGAAGCATTGGCAGACGATGAATTAATATAATATTAAACATTTTTGTATTAAATGATTGATCTAGTATTTATCTATCTAATACTTACCGATATAAAATTATTTATCTGTGAGTTATACAGCATCTCACAATAATGAAGAATATCCATTAATCTCGGAAAACATAAACTGACTGCGTTAACTTAGTCAATTATGTTAATTGTTTCCGCTGCTAGTTTACCGAGTTCAATGTGAAATGTTAAACATATTTTCATGGTACTTGAGATAGGTCACCTTTAGCAAACATAAATTGCAGGGGCTGCTGATGCATTATTTACATTGTACTACTTTAAATACCTTAACTGGAACACACTGAAATGAATTCTTAGTATATTTTTCAAGTAATTATCAATCGATTGCATTGATCTGCAAAGAGCAAAGGGGAGAGGTTAGAGAACGTCAATGTCGATACTTCACAATTACAGCTTTTGTACAACATATGCAATGCACTTGATAAATGGAAAGATTTAATCGAATATCTACGTTTAACTTACAATTCAGAGAAATCGATGAACTAATTTATTTTCTAAATTATCGATGTGAAAAACAAGGGTAATCAATTGTCCTGAAAATTACTGTATTCAATTTATCTGCTTTTATTGTCTTAATGATTCTTATTTTTCACGAAAAGTTCTCAATTTAAAGAGACGATGCTTTGTTTCTGCCAATTAGTATATTGAATGTTATTAAAATTAGTGAATAATTAATAGACAGCAGATTTGTACGCATTTATGAGGAATCTGGCAGTGCAATATTACACAGAATGCACCTGTCGCGAAGACATACATAAAACCTATGAAGAGTAATGCTTTTTATAATATTTATTAGGAAATACCATTTTCTATTGTAATTATGTTTTCTTAATTACATACTTACAAATTGTTAACACATTGCATACTGGCAATGAGAAATCTCGTTTTTATGTAGACACTTAGGTATGTAACTTTATTAATCACCACAGCAATTAAAAAAAATATTAAAGATTAAAACTGATTATCTATTTAAAATATGTTACATAACAATATAATATTTGAGTTTTTCTATACATAGTGATATAAGTGGATCTCACTAAAAATCACCATCCGCACAATTTATTTTTCTAAATATTATCCAATACGCAGTGTGTTAAGAATGACGCACCTACGTTGATTCTCCTCACAAATTCATCATTCCTTGGATTCATTACTCGGCACGCGTTACCCATTAGAATTACCAGTACTTAAATTTATGTATTTCGAGAAATTTAACGTCATAGCTACTGTTCACGAAAATAAATGCAATTCATTGCATATACAATGACCGATACTAAAACAATAGCTTCTATTAATAAAAAGTCGTTCGTCATTTACAATAGTTACGCAAGTGTGACAACATGGAGTTGGGAATACCCTATAATGTATTTGCATTGTTCGGGTATAACGTTTTAGAAATTGTAATACAATAGGACTTGTGATAGGGGCGACTGAAATCCATTATTATTGGAGCTCCTCAAGCGTCATTCAATTGTTATTGAACATATTGTTATATGTCATAATTTCGAGTTGCGATAAAAAATTTCACAACTATACTATTGCTTCACCACGTTAATTAAATGCAGTTCTATTCTCGTTTCTGCATGTCATTTATCAATTGATGTTAATCTAATGATTACTATTAGCAAATATAATACTTACGTATTATACGGTCTACCTTTGTTTTTAAGAAATGAAATGCTAACAACAACAACAACAACAACAACAATGTTAATTATAATAATAAAATGTTAATAATGTGTTATTCATTTAATATTATTAAAGCTTTATTATTATTATTTGTTTGCTAATTGACCAGCGCGACCTTTAGTTAGCAAACAAAGGCGGTCCGCATATTATGTAAGTACCGCAAACGTTTGCAGTATAGTAGACGCGAAAGCGAAAAATAAAAGACCAATATCATAAAATCATAACAACTGATAGATAATATGCATCAAACAGAGAAACTCGGAATGTTCAAGAAGATAATAAGAAAAATAATATGGATTAAAAGAAAATAACACGCTCATCTTAACACGTTCGCTAAACGCATTTGTCTTGCGGACGATCTTCCCAGCAGCAATATTCCATTAAATCCAACAAATCGTCCAAGCAACATACAAAAAAAATGAAACCAACAAGTGTCACTGTGTTTCTAAATGCAATGTCGTACCACGTAACCTTAAACAACGATACTTACAGCATTAACATAATTTCCTTGCCACTAAAACAACCGAGCAATTAGAGTGACTCATTTTCAATTTTTTATAAAAATCAGAACAATACGTTTCTTGAGATTCAAAGCGTCTCCTAGTGTTGCACCTGTGCAGATACACAAATTTCTTTGAAAATTTTTCACAAAAAAAAACCCTCATAATTGACATACTTGCAAACCAAAAATTCTGAGATGGATCAATTTGTCCAGCAGTTTTGGTGTTAATGAAAAATGTATAATCGCAGCTGTCGCGAAGATACAACGCTGCCAGCGAACGTATCAGCGCGATGAGGTCGCCAGCAAATTTAGCGGATTTGCGACGCGGAAAACTGTTATCCCCTTCACGCGTTCCCGATCTTGATGGCGATATCCTCCTTGTTCCGGCCCTATAAATACGTTCGCAGTCAGATTGCCCATTACACGAGGAAAACAGCGAGAGCCACGAGTTTGTCTTCCGACGAGAGTTAGTCTTGAGTGACTAATTTACTACCCTTTCGGGTGAGCTTTATAGACATTTCAGACATTTCAGAATGGGTTCCTCGGAGGTGTGCTCAATACGTTAGAGAGATGAAGAAAGAGAGAGAGAGAGAGAGTGAGAGAGGGTCGGAGAAGAGAGACGGATGATAAATATCGTCGATAAGGTCTGCGGTGAGGCGTGACGAAGCAAGGATCTACAGCTCTAGAGGGTAGCTGGGGTTCATGTCGATGGGGGTTAGGAACAGCTTGGTGGAAGCGATGGGTCTCTATAAACTTCTCCCCTCGAAGCTGAGGTTTTCACGCGCGTAACGTTCTCATGTGAAACAGATGTAGCCGCGTAGCACGTTTGAATTTGAAATGTACCCTGACTTCGGGCGTAATATGAGAGGGATCTAAATGTAACGATCGGAGACATCCTGATCGACGCATGGCCAAGATCGTTGATAGCGACGCAGAAGGAACGGCACCGGCACTTCTAATCCGTGTCTGACCCGAATTCCACTCGGACGCGTGCATTTATCTACCAGCGCGTTGAGAACTATGAGCCGGCCCGTATCGAATGTGAAATACATTTTGTATTCGTAACCCACTAGCGTATCACGCGACGTCACCGGAGAGAGATATAGGATTATGTACTTATGCCGTGTATTAGGATACATTAACGTGTTAATCTACATCTGCGACGCAGGAATTGAATTAGGGATGCTATCTGCCCGAAAAGTTACTCCCGCTAACCCGAGACTCTTATCAGCCCTCGCCGACCACTTCCCCCTATTACTTGCGATTATGTTATCAGCTTGAAAAATGTTTCCTTTATCTGATTTATACGGGAGACATGTTTGTTTTATTTCGCGATTGAAATTGGATTGCTTCGGTTGTCGTCTTGATCTATGCACACGTGACCTTCGATTTACGCGAGACTCTGTTTTACACGGTAAATTAGAACTGCAATGCTCGCCTAAATTCTACAATTTTGGATCCCAACAGCGGAATTTGACCGAATAGACAAAACAGGAGGAAGCTATTTGTTTTTGAAATTAACTCGTACACAGCCTGACAAATGCAGAGAATCGATATAGTGAGCAGAAGCGAGGTAGTCACAGTGCGTCGAGCATCGGGGATTGAGACGCGGGATTTCAAAGCGATGCCGCACGCGTTAAATATAAACATGCAATGAAGAAAATTTCAATTGCAATAATTTTAACCGTACGTTCTCGAATAGAAGGAAAAGGGGGGGAGGAATTCGAGAGCACGTCTCATAATAAACTGGTTCTCGGATGTAGGTATTTGAAATTAATGTATTTGTATTAAAAATGGACGTCTCAGATGTACGTTATCCAATGTTAATAAAATGTATATTTATTATTCTTAATTTCAAAATAGTTACTATCCGGTGAGTGCATTTTTATTATAAATATATCGATTTAAAATAGTTCCGCGGACGTTCGATATACAATGTGAGTCACACAAATAAGCGAAGTCTGTTGAAAAAACAAAAACAGTTTGCAATTTTCTGTAATGAGAATTTTTGTAATAAATATGTGCCGGATACCAGGTAAATTTCGAACTTCGTAAAATATTCTAGAATACGCTGTATTAAACAGAACGAAGTTCCAGAAAATAATAGTTACATTAAAGCTTAAAGTGCAATTACGTCTTAAGTAAGTATCTTTATAATGGCCACACGTTCATATTGTTTTTCATATTCTAATGAGGCACGAATGCATGAAACTCACAGTTCCATAATGAATTCTCTGTAATAGTATTCTTGATTAGAAAGTATATCATGATTTTTAAATAAAAGAAACTTTATATCTAATTATAATACAATCTTTTACGACGAATGAATTTTTAATTAAATATTGAAATATGTAATGCTAGAGGAGAAAGTATGTTTCTATCATTTGTTATTTAATCAACTTTTTAAATGTTAATTTAATTTTTGAAATTGACTTTCCAATTTTAATTTAACCTGTGTTAATTTAACTGTTCTATGGTTTTATTTTTTAATTATATTGTATTTTTACCATCTGTATCTAAATTGAAATGCTAGATAATTTTCTGTATTATTTGCAATTAACAATTTGACATTATTATAATTGGCAGAAAATAATTTTGTCTATTACACTTGTAATATTTGTATCTAAATTTATCTATTTATGTTTCTTCCAGGAACGTCGTATGCCTTATTAACTATTACAATAATTATTTTCCTCTTTTAATTAATAAAAAGCATTGAATTTTGACGATTAAATGTGATTATTGGCTTTTATTAATTTTTATGCATGCAAATGAATAAGTCATCGAGAAAAATCGATACATTGAATTTAATATCTGAGGGATAATATTATATTATTGAACAATTTACTTTAAACTTTTTTTCACTATTATAATTTGATCTATTTCAATGTAAAATGTTATCGGTGGCAATAACGATTCCATAAAAGTGAACCTTCGAATATTATGGTGTAGACAACATATTCGTTCGATTTGCTTGTACAACCCATGGCCATAAAATTTATGAAATAAAATAAAACTAAATATTTCAGCCGAGCTCATGTACCTGTGAAACATTCAATTCCTGATTCAAGAGGAATCTGTTCACAGTTTTTCTGTACTCGATTGAATGGGAGAAAGATATCCGGAAATTAAGTTAATCCCGTGGAATTTTCATGAATCGAAAGAAGAGAAAAAACTATGAAGAAATTACGGGGACACGGTAAGACCGAATCGTATTGTTGAAGAATGGCAAATGTGTGAACGATTTTAGTTACATGAATGAATGTCTAGAAGAAGGCCTTATGTTACAAATTTTTTCAGAAGGTGCTTTTTGTGAAAGAAGGGTAGAATGCGATGTTAAGAACGTCTCTATGAAGTTTTGTTTCTTAATTATTGCTCTAAATGTCAGAAAATAAGCATGAAAGAAATATGAACATCGACGACTATATGAGTTTTGTTATAAATTTCAACTGACATACCAGAACTTAATAATTTAATGATTCTGTACAAAAGTTATTTATTGCCTATTATTAAAGAGAACAAATTTTATTCAATTTTATTATGTTTTAGTTAATTAATTAGTTTACTTTATTTATTATATTTTAATTATTTAAAGTAATAAATTACTTTTCAATTATTATTTTCATTTTTCAATGGTCTATGTTACACCAGCCTTCTGTAAAAATTTGTAAAACATAATATGGCTCCTTCTAGACATCCATTTAAATATTCAACAACGTCGAGAGGGATGGAAAGCTTTGCAAGTGTCCACGGCCGAGCGTTTACTATCGAAAACCAATTTACTACTAAAGAATTCATTTAATTCTCAGCTAACGTATGTATGCTGTTGCAAGGTAGAAAATTGGTGGTTTGTTATTTTCGATTAAAATCGACACGATTTAAAGCGTCTCACGATAGGCACGACTTTGAACTACTGCAAATATTTTGTTGGCTCGGTGAGGACACGCCCGAGGAAGGGGGAAAAAAGTCGTTAAAATGCGACAATTTCGCTCGACACGATACCGCGTTGATACCTTTGAAAGCGAGGTCAGCCCCTGAAGGAAAACAAAATAATTCACGGTATAAAAAGATAGAGGCGATGGTGTTTCGAATCGTAACGAATGGTACTGGCATCAAAGGGCAAAGAGGAAATCCGACGGCGGAAGTGGCGCGTCGAAGGGTGAACAGGAAAGGTACGATAATGAGAGGAAAAAAGGGAACGTGTATGCCGAGCAGGGAAAACGTAGCAAGAAAAAATAACAGGGTGGCTTGGAAACGATGCAAAGTTCACTAATTATTCATGTAAAAAGGATCATGTTTCCCGTTTACGTTTCCTTTAAATTTTATTTCATATGGAGAGTTATACATACTGTTTACACCAAGGTATTTGAAATAATATGCTTGTAATAGAAATGGATACTTACGTATTATACGGACTGCGTTTGCTTTTAAGAAATGAAATATTAATAATAATAGTAATAATAGCGATAATGATAATAATAAAATGTTAATAATTTGTTGTAATAATAAATAAATTATAAATATTAATAATCTGTTATAATATTAAATAAAGACTTTTTCTTAAGAAACAAAGGTCTGTATAACACGTAAGTCCCTAGGAATGGACATTTTAGACTTGTGCCATTCGAATTCAAGATAATGCGAAAATATTACACGATGGAAAATAAATATACAGTACGAAAATTGAAAAATATTTGTTATCCGGTAAGCGTAATATTTGCATTATAAACATATCGATTTTAAATGCTTTTGTGGGCCAATGTATTTCGCTCTTGCTTACAATATAACTGCATTTTGTTATAACCTCTCATGATTATCGTTCTTTTAAAATATATTTCAAAACAATTTATCCAGCTGTTACAAGTGAATTGTAAAATATTGTTTAGCTGGAGAACTCTGGGATAAAGAAAGCGTATGACAGCACACAGCTGGACAAATTGAAAACAGCGATCGATGACGATCAGAATTAATAAACAGAGAAGGAGCTATAATTCATCAGGACGCCTGTAGACCTCATAACTATTTAACTACTAGCCATAAAATTCTAGAGCTTTAGTATGACACTTAACCTCACCACATTCAGTATGCATCATGGGATCGTTCAGCATCGCACGAAATTTCACCGAAGAAAAAAAATTGACAATTTAAAAAACTGCTACCTAGTTTTTATCTTAAATAAAGTTCGAAAGCACTTTGTACGTAACAAATTTCAGTAAATATATGTATATATGTAATTTTTATGAGAAATTATAATATTGAAATTGTACAAAATATTGTAAGTTTCATATTTCATACGCGAATTGACTCCTAATTACAAATATAAACATACCAATGCAGCTAAACAAACAATTGCATATTGTCATAATATAAACGATTACATAATGTATAAGCGTAAATGTATATTGTAATAAATCATAATGCAAATGTGCTTACATTTTCCGATTTACTTTATTTTCATCAAAAGTTGCATTGCATCTATTGTAGTCTGTTTTTTCTTCGTAGTGTGAATAAAAGAGCAACAGCTAAATTTTGTATCATTATTCGTTTTTGCGGTTTAAATTTCGAAGGGCCGTTCATGGAATGGTTGAAAGAGCAAAAAGGCTAAGCCCGATGGTAGAGTCGGTTGAAGTGTACATCCAGTGACATAGGGTCGAAATGCCAGAAATAGAATACTCAAGGGATGTGAAGAGTAAACGTGTATAAAGGGAAGAATACAATGGGCTGGGTAAATACGTGAATAAAAATAAGAAATACGCAGGATTGCTTAACTTTCTTAATCCGATGCCTTATAATAATATCACACTCGTGGCGAAAATTTTAAACAAAATTGGACAAGCATAAATATTACTGAATTCTTTTGATTTCAAATTGAATATTATTCTTCCTTTATCCGTTATTATACCTTAGAACAAACATAGGCATAGAACATGTCTAGAGTTTTCTTCCTTTTTTCAATAAACTATTGATGACAAAGTAATTGTACCAATCGTACTTGAGAAATAAATCATAGGGCAAAGGATTAACATACTACATATGGTTAATACGTAATAAATTCTTAGTGTATGTATGTGATGTTACATGAATTATTTTTTATTGTCTTTTAGTAAAATACAGTGCTTCGTTATATCAAATGTATCCCATAGTAGGATACATGTAAATAAGTTCAGCAATTTTATATTTATAACATTAGTTAAATATTTCTGTTTATTATACGTGGCACGAAACATAGTAAAGTTACTTGTCTTCTACAAAAGCCACATTTTAAAACATCAAATTTCTGACCATGTTTAACCTTATGACTGATTATACGTTGCATAAAAATAATACTTAAATATCATGTAAAGGAATGTCCATTAAAACTTTATTAAAATGTTACAATATAAATTTCAACGTGAAGAATAGAATAGTACTCTTTTTTATTATTTTAATACTATAAAGTGTGTATTTGAAATGACTTGTGTGACGATATTGGACGAAATTGCAGCGAAGTTTGTTCAACGATAAATTCAATGTTACGTAAATATCCGACTTGCATCGATAAAAGCAGTTGACACTTTAGCTGAAGTGTAAAAATAGGTACAACGTTTGCCGCACAATTCGTGTTTTATTATAACTTCGTAATAAAACTTTCCGGATTTTTTGTTACATGACAAACTTCAATCTTCCGAAGCAAAATATATACAAATGTTATTCTTGTTTCAGCTGTAGGATACACGGATAAAGTTTCGGTACAATTTAATATTTGAATCTATTTCTTTTCACATTCGTTAACTACCTTCATTTCTTAAAAAAAAATGTTTAGCCGCCAGCTTAAAATAATATTTGAACATTTAACACGTTGAATACGAACCAAATCGAATCACTATAGTTCACTTAGTTAAACGACGATTATTGGAAAACATTTCTATATTATAAATAAAGCTACCTAACGCGGTGACATTTAACATGCAATAATAATAATGCAATTCAATCAAATGATTTAATATTATATTTTTTCCATGTTGTGTATTTTGTTCTATGAAATCGTATAGTATTCAGCGTGTTAACCAATGAAGCATTCGAGAATAACTTATTTATCTTAGAATAACTTATATCCTAAAAATCCTCCCACGCCACCTCAGAACCTTAAACACTACCAGAGCCAGATTTCGCAGTAGAAAATCAAACAGCTTGACCTACAAACACAGTCGACTGCGAGTGCGTTAATCGTTGCACCATCGAAATTCCAAACCACAATTGATAACTCCGAACCGTTAATCCCACAAGCGCAGAACTCCCTGTTTAAAACTTCACCGAGCCAGAAATTAGCAAGATCGAAGCGCTAACCGGTATAGTTCGACGCTAACCGCCAGCAATCCCGTATCAAACGATCCACTAAACAGCCAGCTAACGAACTCTTAATCGGTCGCGAGGGCGTTGGTGAATTCGCCAGAAACCGCGTCGTCGGAATCACACAATCGGCCCGCAAAACAATAACCTAATTCCCCCTGTCAAACATTTTGCCCTCGGAGGGTCGGAGGGCTGGATCATCGGCGTCCGAGCGCGAAGGAAAGTGTCCCCGATGCTTACCTGAGGGGGAATGCTACTCACGAGGGTGGAGAAACACGGTAATTCGAGAGACCGGCTTCGAGAGGAGTGGAGCAGAATAAACGAAGGGGGGAACCGATGGCACAGAACGAACGAGCGAGAGGGGACGAGCGAAAGGATACCCGGCCGGCCCGGAGGAAGAGAGAACACCGATGAAAGCGAGAGAGAAAGAATGATGATCTACTGTCAGGACGGTAGACGAGGAACGAAAGAGTGAGAGGGCTGGCGACGACGTAGCGGGCTGGCAGGAGGGTTTCAAGCGGCGAGGAGAACGAGAGGAGGGAGCTCGGCGAGAGGTGGAGGTTTCGAATGGTTCAGTTGTAGCGGTACCGTGGCTCAGGTCGCACGTGTGTCTCCGTTTTTCGTGTGGCTCGCGTGTCGCCATTCGCGCGTGCGATATTACCCGCGTCTCCGCCGCATGTTCGCGCGCTTCTCGAGCTGCCCCGCCGCTCGCTCTCCCTCTTTCTCTTTCACTTTTCTTCTCTCTCTGTCTGAGCCCCCCCACCCCTGAACGCCGGCAGTTTCGCAAAACCGCAGCGGGACGTCCGACTAAACACGCGGTTCTTCCACTGGCGCGGTGCATATCAATGGCGGCCGTGGTTCGCCGAGGTTCGCCGTGGTCTCCCCAATCCCAAACGCAATGCAGGATTCCTCCGAGAGGTCAAAGTTCCCGTCGAACGCGTTGGTCCCCCGGCAGGTCGCAGCGACATGGAAACCAATACTCGTAATCCCGCGAGACAAGCGTTTCGGCACAGTGTTGTCCCATCGATCGGCCGAATAGATTGTCGGTTGTCGACGAGCTAGCGGCAATCGGCCCGCGGAATCGTCGCCGGTGCATCTCGGTTTAACGGCTGAATTGGATATCGGGAAAAAGGTGACGGTGTCACGAACGAAAGGGAACCTTCGATCGAAACGCAAATAGCGTCGATGAAGAGGAAGTACGACGATCCGAGACGGGGTATTAATAAATATCGATGAAACGTCGCCGGACCCGCGTAACACTTCCGACTGAAAGGAGAAATCCGTGAACTGTGCGACGTCCAGTGAAATATCAGCGGTTCGACCGTGTCCATCTGAGATCACCGATGATCGAGGAAAGAATAGGGGATCGATCGGCGGACAACGCGCGTGCCGGCTTCGCGAGAGTGCCGGCGCGCCGGTGCGCGAGCGGGCAAACTGAATTTAATGTTATGGTAACGTGAATCGATCGTAGAATACACCTGGGCGCTCCCCATCACGTTTTCCCGTGTCCGTGCACCTATGCGACGACCACTGCAAATGCCTTGCAGAAGAAGGGTAGAAGGTAATTGAACTATCGAATCAAATCCGCCCGTCCGGAATTCAGCCGCGAAATTATCCTACTGAAACTTGCTCGTTTGTTCGTACCGTTCACGAGACGGAGGGACCGGCCTCCGGTGGCTCGTTCGCACGAAATTTCCCGTGTGTGCTTTTCGGTGGTCGGCTGCCGCGCGGATCCATCGGCGATCGATCAGCCGCGGCTTCAAAGACGGCCGAGCAAAGAAAATGGGGAGCGAGGACCGTGTCCATGGCCGCACCGTTTACATCGAGCCGACCCGATACCCGTTTCAAACACGTGTTAATTCGCCGCCGGTCGTTTGGCGTCGAGCAATCACCGGGAAGAATCACTAGAGTGTACGGTGGTGCATCCCTCGGAAGAAGAAAGGCTAGCCGGAGAGCCCTTTCCGATTGAATCGCGTCGACACCGATCGAATTCAGCCGGACTTCTCGAAGATCGTGACAACCTCCGGGAAACGTCGTCGAAAATGACGATCAGTGATTCGACGTTGAGTCGATTCGCATTGTAGTGAGCATTTCTCGACATCATAGTTGCTGCGTGGTGCTGCGATCAGAAACCGTAGAAAATATTCACGGGACCTACACGGCACGTATTTGCTGGTAATTTCACGCGCATACGTGACGAGAAAGATATCGGCCGCGCGGGGCGAGCTCGTGATTCTCGGCGTGCGCTCGCGGGGATCGTTAGAGCGTAATCGGCAGCGGGGTCGCTGCACGCGGCAGAAATTTTTACGGCAACGGAAACCTTATCGGGAAAGAACGAGGTCCGCGTAAGCGCGAAGAAACCGAGGGAACAAGAGAAATGACGAGCCCCGGTTTATTTGCTTCCGTCATTCGTGCCGCCGGTGTTATTTATAACCGCGCATGACGGGCCGAAGGTTTCCTCGGAAGGTGATTAAACCAGAAGTTCGTGCCATCGGTGACGAGACGCTCCGCCTGGACGAACTGACGAAGTCGATGAATCGGTGATCAACGGTCTCCGGGACGCAACGGAATCTTCGTCGAGTACGAATCGGGGGAGTGAAACGCGAAGGAACGCGGTTCAACTGTGACATCGTGTTGACAATGAATTTGAGGGATCATTAGCCGAACGAGCACAAAAGAAACTCGCCATAAAAGAGTCTCCCTTTGCATCAGCTCGTGTCCCGTGCTGATTGGATTGCAAATCGACCCGGTCGGTGAGCAGAGAACGAGTAAAGGAAGAGCTGCTGTTTGGAAACAAACCGATCTACACGGTTCGATGTAATTTAAAGGAATTCAAAGCCGATTGGAGCTGACAGATGCTGTTCATTCGAGATCCTTAACCGAAAACCAGCGCTATCGCAAGCAATTACAGTAGATACACAAGTTTCCCTTGGAACACAGGATTGTACTGATTGCAACTGAAGTCGACGAAACCTACAAGTCGCTTAAGAAGCGTTCGCCTAGCAAGCTGAACTTCGTCGAGATTCAACCAGTTGCTCGAAGCGCGGAGCAGATCTGGTATCGATTACAACAAAAATCTCTCGCGATTGTTTTCACAAGAGACACTAGAAGGATTAGTCAGTTCGAGGCGATTATATTCCTTTCGGATTATAACGGACACACTTTGAACGCGGATGCGTGCCAGGAAGAGCTCCTTCGAGTCTTTCGGAACACGTCGGATGAATTACTTGGCGTACACCCTGGACGCTCGAGAGCAGGCGTAAAGGCGTCATCAAATAGTCGCTGTGCAAAGAGGACGACACCGTAGAACATGTCGACATAAACGTGGCGGTCGTGTCGCGATCGAAATCCGTAGGATCTACCGTTGTCCACGGCCGAATGATCCTTCACGAAAACTTAAGATTGTAATTTAATCTACCAAAAACAGTATGGACGCGATCGAATCATTGCTAATCAACCGCGTCGATTAAACACTACTTCAATCCACCATAGAATAACGTATTAGAAAAGGCCAGGATCGAAGAGCTACGAGCGAAGGTATCAACACCTAAAACCGTGTGACACGTTCATCGAGTTGAATATAATTTCGAGGACTCGTTGAAGACCATCGTTGCGGTTTGCTCGTAAAGGAAAAGGGGTGAAAGCGCAAGTAGGCGAGAGAGCGAAAAGGAAATGGACCTTAGGACGACGAGGGGAGGGAAACTGTGGGGGAATGTCGCGCGTTAAGTGTTCCGCGGAATGACTTCGAAGGTAGTGTCTGAGGCGGGCGTGATTCAACGGCAATAATGAGCGTCGAAACCAGGATTCCGCGACGCCCGAGGAAAGCTCGAGCACGATAGAGTTTTTTCGGAGATCGTCGCGTGGCTAAGTAGACGGACTGGCGCGGGAATGGTGCGGAAGTAGGTTTTCTTTCTTCCGGCTTCTGCTGGAGCAGCGGCGTACAAGTGGCGCAGAAGAGAACGATGATGTCTAGACAAAGCAAAGACCCCGTGCAGAAGTGCCACTCGGACCCAGGTGCTGTAAGTACCGCCGGTACTCCTTGCAGCCCTGGTAAGCGAATTTCTCGAAGACTTGTACCAGGCATTCCGAGCTCCTCCAACACACGCAAGTGTGTTCTCACCTTGGACGGCTATAGCTACGTGATCGGTGAGTACGGAACCACGATAAGGGTTGAAGTCCTATCGGCCAACCTGCCAGAGGAGGAACTAACGCTGGCGGGGTTGGGAAGTAGAGTGGGGGACACCCTTATCTTCCGTTCTCGACGGTGCACAGTACGGCCGACTCTAGACAAAACCCAAAAATTCGTCCGTTCATGTAACGAGAAATGAAGGTTACCAATCTGTTGCTAAGCATACAAAATGATTTTTATTTAAGAAATTAATGAATAACCACTGTTTAGCTTGCTGGGAGATTGCCCTACAGATATTCCAGGGTTACCACGTATTTACATTTTTACCTTGCATTCATTGTTAAATATATTTATATAGATTGTTAACAATGGAAAACATTCTCCGAAGCATGTAGATCTAATTTCATATAATTTTGTGTAAATAAATTCGACATCTCTGTTTATGTAAAATTGGAATCGAAACGTAAAATATCCATTGTCATTTAAAAAACTTCATAATATCCATATAAAGTAAAAAAAGTACAACTACTATATGTTTAGCTCTATGCCTTACAACTTTTGTCTGAAGCTTTTTTTGCTACCAATCACGCCTTAACATCAAAAGTACCGCGACAGGTCAAACGACCCGTTTTTAAATTTGTTTGAAAATTCTGCGTTTTCTTTCGTTCATTTAACTTTACATCAATTCCTACATTATCCGCTTAATTAATTTTTCAATTTCTATGTTTTCTTTTCTTTCTGTTTTTACTAAGAAAAATTCTAATTCCTCTAATTCGTTTACCCTCATTTTGTGACCACTTATTTGACTGTTTATAGTAGAAATAAATATATACAAAGTATCGGTGCGTTTAATATTAATTTAAAGGGTTCTGTCTAGGAAACGGACATTCGGCCCCGCTGTGCGACGCGGCGCGTGCAAAGTATTATCGTCGTTATATTACACGACTCCATGGAGTCCACCCCCTCCGCGTCGCGAATCTCTCCCTGTTCCTGCTTCTTTTTTATTGGCCGACTGATTAGAAGGTCCCGCGCTTGGTATTTCGAACGAAATCTCTACGATCCTCTTGGACTTTCATTCCATAGGACTCTCTTCTAACACCGCCTCCACCTACTTCAGAACCCCGATCGGAACGCAATATAGGAGGCGCGGATCGATGAGATAATTCTTTATCCCGCGTTCCACGCGTCTTGAAGCTGATGTCGGAAGGATTTGTGGAGAATTTGATACGAATTGCGTCGTGTGTAGGATGAATGTAATTATTGCGTGGATAATGTGGTAATATGGGATAATGGAATATGTACACTGGAAAATTATTATATTATTATGCTATATATTATGGTTTTAATGATTATAGGGGTAATTATTTTAATATAACTGAATTACAACTCTGTTCACGGTACAATGATTATGCAAACTGATATTAATTCTGCTATTTCGATGTTTATGAAATGCTTAAATGTGTTACGCTGCAGCAGGGACTGAAACGTGAGCTTTGGTTTCCCTATTAACGAATGAGGAAAACATTATCTTGCAAACATATGATGCAATACATACATTCAAGCAAAACACAAGTAATTTATACAATTACTAACTTTTAGGTTTCATTGTATATCTGTGAAATAATATACCCTTTCATTAATAAAACCTGTTTTCCTCGGACCTTGGTCGATAACAGATATTACAGTTGTAGAATAAATAGGTATTAATAACAGTACGGAACAGTAAATTAGAAATATAAAAAAAAAGTTTTATACATAGGAGATGAATTACAGTCTGATAAATTTTGAAAAATCACAGTCTGATGCTTTATTGTGCTTGACGATTTTGCACGAATGGCCAATTTTGTTGTTCTTTTAATAAATACTGTCGAAGATACAGCAGTGTCTCATCGATCATACTATTCTCGACAATATGTAATAAATTATATTTAGTTACTGCAAAATATAAATAAAACCTTATTTTATCCAATATTTATAAAGACCAACACAAAATCCTTTTCTTTCTACCGAACACAAAGTCCATTATCTTTTTTTTAATATCTCCAATGCACTTAATAGTGTGTTCAGAATGGACATTTGATAAATTATTTGAATAATATTAAAGGATGTAGCACGTAGATGCTTTCTCAACAAAATGCATCTGTATTGTAGTCGCCCCTTATGTTGCGGCGAAAAGATCGCTGGGATGTTTTCTGCGTAATATTCTAGGAAGATCTTCTGAATATAGCTTATTTGCTAGGTCAGTTGGATGATTGTCTAGCCTTGTCTTATGTCTGTCGTACAGACGTTTGATCTCCTCCTCCACAGATCTGATCATAAGATCGTTACGTATTTGTTCGTTCCTCCCGTACCAGAGAGCATTTACTATAGTTTAAACTCCGTTATAGAAAGAAATTGCTCCGCGTTCTTCTTTTATTATCATATTGAAATTTATATCGGGCATTATACTGCAAAAAATATTAATAGTAAATTGTACGCAACAGATTCCGTTGCTCGCAGTCGATATTAAACCTCTCATCTTTGACATTTCCCAGTGAAACGTTGGAATTTTTACGAACTAGATTAAAGAAAGAAGCAAGATGTCCTTTAACATTCGCTGTTCCCTCTATCAAAAGGCATCACACGAACAAGATACGGCTCATAGTAATTAAAAGTTTCCCGTTGAAGCTTTCCATAAAAATGCCTGACTTTCGTGTCCGAGTTATCCGGGCAATTATTTCGTTCCTTACGGGTGGAAGCAGTGACAGCCGCGTTGGATCCATAATTACAACGATATCGCAAATTGCATTCGCGCATACGTAACCGCACTGTTCTGTCTTTTACCTTAATTAATCGGGGCATGCGTACAACACCGGGTTCAGTAAAGATGTCGCAAAAAAAAAAGGAAAGGGAAGCGTATAAGCTTAATTAATCGAGAAACACGGCGCGGCACGGCGAGGCGGTTCACCGGCAGAGGTAGCTATGTACACAAACACTTTCTGAATTCCTGGCTGCGCGTTCGCACGTGAATTCAAATTGAAACGCCTAACGAACACAGTCCATTCGTTATTAACGACTCTGAAACACGCCGTACGTCGAACTTCAATGTCGTTATACGTAGTATTTCCGTGGTATATTAGCGAAACACCGGAAGAACGGGAATTCATGAACTTCTGTTGTCGTTTGGCTCTATTCAGAAACAAATAATTATTCGTTCCGCCGGAAATTATTTCCTATTGTACCAGCGACTCGAAAAACGACGTCTCCGTGATTTCCAGAATATCTATTAGCGAATTTTACGAAATACTTTGCGAAATTGATTTACGACATCACATATCTGTTCCTTTCGAACCGATTATTCGGACTGATTTGTCTCTCACGTGGTTCAATATCAGTAAAATAGAGAACAAGTCGCGAAACTAACAGTATGGAATCGATATATTAATTACCATATATTTTCTTGATAGATGAATAGTATTTTTTAAGAAAATATTTATTTTCATTAACAGTGATACGGTAGTTAACCTCTTCAAGGATAATGGCACATATGTGTACATTTGATTTTAGTCTAACATCAATGTCCATCGAACGGACACTTACTTATTTTCGTATGTTTTTCATAAATGTCTCCGTTTGTCCTCGCATTGTTCAATTCGTATCATTTTTAACAAAATAAAGTGTAACCAAACGAAAACTAGAATCATTTGTGTTTGTTCTTAAAAAGAATTCGGCCCTGAAGAGTGTAACATTAGATTTACGGACGTTCACTGTTGATTCTGTTGTTCCTTAAAATTAGGAATTCAAAAATAGACTATTAAGATACTTATTCGCCTAATTGCATCAATCAAAACCGACGTAAATGTTTACCACTTAATGTTTATAAAATTCAATATGCGTCAAATTGACGCGTTCCGTAAATATTCTATTAGTGTATATTGTGAAAATAAATCTATTTTTCATAAAATTTTTTACTTGACGCCTAAAGGGTTAATTCGAATAATCAACGTTGTACCATAGTTAAACGTTTACCGTTTGTTATCAATTTGGTACGTTTGCGACTATTATTCTCCGCAATCGAACATTTCGTGACACGTACCAAGGTGTCTATGTATAGCTTCGTAAGCTATTCACTGCGTAAAGGTCCATTTATACGTAAGACGTAACGAGTTCGTGCCGAGCACAGGCTGAACGGAGAAATATGTTCTTGCGTGTACTTCAAATGAAACCGAGTATAATACACCGCTCGTTTTGCGTTCGGCACGAACTCGTTACGTCCTGTGTATAAACGGATCTTAAAATGTATACGAGAAAGGTGGAAACAAGGCTTTAATCGCTATGTCGATAAACTTGGTCGTCTCCTTCGAACGATAACCCGAAGATGTGCTGTACTGTTAAGTATGAAGTCTGTTTTTCATTGTATATGAATATAATTTGCCTAACAAACAATAAATCTTATCGCTTTCGAACCGGTTCCTGCTCGTTTAGATTTTAGGGAACAATAGTACTTGACACATTGTTGACCGGTCATGAGTTAACACGTTGACTGCGACGAAGAACAGTTTTTACGTATCACTCATTCCTTTATAGCAAAGATAAAAAGGAATTATTAATTATTTGATACCACGATATTTACGTTATAATGTTATCTAGTTATTTACGCTATCGAACATTTATTCTACGTCAGTTGACTTATGAGTTGTAATTGTTTTCAAGTCATTTCGAAACTCCGGTTCCATGGGTCCACTGTGGCAGCGAAAGTGTTAATTCGTGTTTGCAATTGTAGTAGCTATTCCAATTTTTGAAACGTAGGACAACAGAAAATATTGCAGAAGCAAAGTATTCAAAGTCATATGAAAGATATGTCCCAAGATTCATTTCAATTCATTATATGTAAATAAAGTATATTGAAGTTTATTTAGATTGTTTCACTTTCATATTTAATTAGGAAATAATAACCGGTGGCATGGGATAGCTGCAGCGTAAAATTGCCAGTCAACAATGTGTTAAAATTTCCCCAAAATTCCTATGAACATACTGAACTACCAACCCGACTGCATTATTAATTCAAGATAATAACTGGCTTATTATCAGGATGGCCAAAAAGTCTAGCTTCACCTTTCATTGTGGCATTCACATTGTAATGTACTAATAAATATTGCAAATAGGCAAACTAAACGATAATGGAACGTTTTTGAATAAAAATGTAAAGTTGCCTACAGACCACGAAGAATACACAAGTTTTATTTATCTTACATTTCTAATAAAAGAAGCTTAACACTAGAACTACCGTGCCAATTAAAATAACTGGTTTTTTGTTTCGTAATTATTGATATTTTAAAAGCATTGTATATTCGAAATTGTATTCGAAAAAGCTTTACTTGTATTCTATAATGAACGTCTGAAGAAATTAAAAATAATCTACTATTACAATTTTTATAAAAATTACATATCAATCGTATTAAATCCTCGATAGTTCTAGTATTGATAATTCACGTTATCTCTGAGATAACCCAATAGTCATCTTTATTAACCAATTCTTACCAATTATAAACGAACTTTCTTAACCAGGGAAGACAAATGATTTTCTTATAGTTTTCAATTAATGTTTTTAAAATGATTTCTGCTCTTCGTACGTCGGCGCTCAGATTTTGCGACCCCAGTTCTCAAAAAAGCTTCATCTAACTCATGCATTTTCAAGCCGGGTGCTTGTACCAGGCAATTTCGACGAGTAGATAGCCAAGAGTGATGCGCTAACAATAAGTAAGCCACGCTCCCCAAGAGCCAGTTTCGTGGTGGTATAATCTATGAGCGAGGCACTACTGTCAATACACACCGTTGCCGCGAGAGTGCTAGGCATGCAAGCTCAACATATAAGTACGTACATGCCGCACTCATACACCACCACGGTCCCCACTCTTTTATGGCTTTGCCTCTTCGCGTGGCTCACGATCTTCAAAGACAATTCTTGGTCCTCCTTCGTCATGCCTAGTCCAATATATCCCAGCTTATCATAATTCACATGATCTACAGGCTTTTATGATCAGGAAGCATTAGAACAAACATGACACATTTCGAATGTAGTTTGATACTTGGCAAGATGCTGATTTATTCGATTGATTTCTATCAAAATTATATTTTAACGTGTTGACTGCCACGCCAGCCTTAAACGTTTTATGTATCATTTTTTCATAGCAAAGATAAATATACGTAACGATTAAATATGTGGTATCACGATTCGTACATTGTGCTATGTGAATAATTACTTAGGATATTAAACATTTTTATTCGAAATCCAATAGCTTACATATTGTAATTGTTTTAAAGCAATTCGGAAACACCGGACATCAGTGTTCATCGTGGCAATCAACGTGTTAATTATGATAATTTTAATCTGTAGTTACTCGACTTTTCCATTTGATTTTAATGAGAAAATTTGAAGTGCATCCACTTCTCACTGGTTAATAGTGTAACTCTAATTTATTTTTATGTCCTTATAATCGCCGCTGTGCCGCAGTTTGCGGGATATTAATGAAACTTTGTCGATATTGTTTATCTTGATTTACCACTTATTTTAGGGTAGTAGTCGCGATGGTCAGTTTTGCTGGCTGAGAATTTATCTGAACCAAACGGATACTAACACTTCTCTTTTAAAAAAGCTGGTCATTTTTGTTCGATTTTTGATTTGGGTTGGATTCCCAGATCAACAAAAGCCGGCCGGTGAAACTACCTCGTCGATTGCTAAACTAATTGGAAATTGGGAGCCCCTTCATCGGGTACCTGCGTTTGCAAATTGTCTACGAATGAAACTAACCCATGCCGAAATAAAACATTTCAGAAAATTTTCATGAATATCCCGTAAACGATCTCTGTTCATGATCCCTACGCTACCAACGAAGTATTTCAACGTTAACAGAATCAGTCGGTGTCACCCTTTTCTACATATTTGTCAAGAGTAAATGATACAGAATTAATACTTACTATTTTTTATCCTCGACGTAGTGATCATCGTTGTGTATGATCTTTTCACATTTTTTAATTAATATTTTAATGCTGTTCTCGAAATAACATTAACCCTTTGCGATCGGTGCCGCCATAATGGGGACATTTAACATTTGTTTTCAAAATCGGTGTCGCCAATATGGTGGCATTTTCTTTTTTCCCAGTACAGTATTATTTTACGATCGAGAGGTATTGCAAGTATTTATTATTCTTTACAGTATTTATATTGAAGAAAATACATTAACTTAAAAAAATAACCTGCATTTCTTAGGATCCATATATTTATTGTAAATCACCTATAAAAAAAATAACTTTAAGAATATATATTTGCTTCGACTAGTTGGTACTGTCATTAGAAAAATGTGCCGATCGTAAGGGGTTAAAAAATAGCTTACGAATTAAAATAAGAAACGATATTACTTATAAAATGAGCTAATGCTTGAAGTCATCAGTTCTAGCCATTGGTTCGAGTAGAAAAGAAAAACGTTACGAGAGGTAATACAGTTCAATACAGTCCAATCTCCGTTACATAGCGTCGGTCGCCAAGGAACTGAAGTAATGTACCGCTTGAATGCTGAGCATCGAGCGTCTCGTTTACGGCGAAGCGGTACACACGTAAGTTCCACGTCCGTTCGAGCGGACGCAGACTCGCCGTAAAGCTGCTGCAAACTCTCCGCCTAGCTGCCACTAAAAATTACGCCTCAGCGCGAACTGCTTCATTTAAATCTACGTTCTTCTAAAACGCGAGGCCGAACTACCGTCACCATGAACTGCCGCCGCGGCGATTCGCTGCGTGCCGTTCGCCTACTCCGGGCCTAAGTCTTGAGAAAAACAACTTTATGACAAATAGTCGAGTATTTATAGCACTTCTGCTAGTCCGTTATATTAAGGCCATAAAGAGGACCAGTTTCTTCATAGAACAGGTCGTTAAGCGCTGCTCTTTATTATCCCTGGGAGATTTTTGCGCGTTCCATGGTGTCAGACTGTCGGCGCTTAACCTGTTAACTGTGGAATTTAGTTTAAAAAATCTCTCGTTTTGCGCGCAATGAAACCAAAAAATAAACTGTGTACTCGCCCAGCGCAGTACGAATGCATCTAGGGTATATTTTAACGGAAAACCGAAGCAAAACAAAAAAGAATGATATGCTTATCTGGAAAAATAAAGAATTCGTCGTTGAATGAATTAGTATAATTTCAAGCTTTAAGATGACGTGTACACTCGTCAAGAGCAGTTAACTGTTTAAAGCAGCCAAGGTGCTGAATTTCCTTACAATTGACAAAATTAATATTTATTAATTTTACTATTTATACGTAAAAAGTTTTCTAGGAAATGCTGTAAGTGGCGAAATTGGAAAATGTTTTTATTATTTTATAGAATAGGTGCAATTTAAGCAGCATCACGTTTTTGGGCACGTTCTAAAATTTAGGCATGTTCCACGAGAAAGTAATAAACTGCCGCTAACACAGGTGAATTTTAAAAGCGGCAAAGGTTCGTTGTAATTCTTTTAATGCAGTCGGAGTTCGTTTACATTGAACTTTGTTCGAAGCAAATCTATTTACGATCCATCGACGTAACACGACGCGTCGCGGGTACTACAGCCCGTCGCTCGATGACCCCGGGAATTGCTTGGGCTCGTTGAACAAGAAGAAAAAAGACAAAGCTGAAGAAACTGTTATTTATATTGCATGCGAGTAGACTGCCAGAAATTACGAGGGAGCAATTTTTCAAGAGAAAATATACACAGCTACGCGCAAATTACGAAGCTCATAATTTTCGTGATTGTTGAGGGTGTGCTAAACTAGACCACTATACTTCCTTTTTACGTGTGGA